>NC_081755.1:21390591-21713091 GCF_963082965.1 Carassius carassius | reverse complement strand
TCCTGGAAATCCTGTAGCCGTGCCACATCTTTATCCTGTTAGAAGAACACGCATACATTTAGACAGATGTAGTGTTGGATGATCTGGAACAGGGCTGTGTATAATACACACACCTAGGATGGCTTGAGGGCGAGTCCTTTTTTATTTTTAGGTGAACTATCCCTTTAATATTAGGTATTTCACTGATTCACTGCAAGCCTCTTGTTTTTATGTAGACAGTGTTTATTTATATTAAGATAATATAATGAAAATATAATGCATCAAAGCTTGATTAGGGAAAAAGAAACCATGCATGTACTGACATTAAGTTGATTGGTGGCTTGTGAATGTGCAATGATTCTGACAAATCTAACAAAGCAATTTCTAAAATGACAATAATCATATATAGGGGTGTAACAGTACATGTACTCGTACCGGACCATTTCGGTACAGGGCTTTCGGTTCGGTGCACGTTATTTTGTGTGCGGAACGTAGGTACATTTTCGTGTTTCCAAACGAACATATTAAGTGGCGGAAGTCTCCGCGTTCAGCGCAAATCCCACCCTGCAGCTGAGTCTAAGGCCGGTGACACACTGCTGCGTGGCGTGAGCGTGGCGTTTCTGCTGTGTGTCAGTTGCGTGACGGCTGCTTCACGTTTTCTGTGTCTTTACACACCAGAATCGTGCCTGACGCGGCGCTGGCGCGCTGCTGCTGTAGGTGACATAGAGGGAGGCTGCCTACAGACCAGGATCTTGTCTTCACGACAACAATATCTATACTTCATGTTGAGCATAAATATAAAGCCTACTGATAAAGGACACCGTCAACAGTATTGACGGCAAAATAGACTATGTTTGACAGGTGCAATATGCCAGTGTGTCACCGGCCTAATGTTTTCAAAAGGCATCACATCACGCGAGTTTGAACATCACTACGACTAGGAAAAAAAAACGATTGTAATTCAAACGCAGCTCCCGTCGGCATTTAAACAGACCTTTGCTCTTAATTCCGATCAGTCCAACGCAATAACGAAATCTGAGCAGGTCTAAAAACTGAAACCGTTGATGCTGCAGTTTACACTTTGGAAAAGTTATATATTTTTTTTTAAATATGAGCAGGCCTACAAGCTGGGATTGGTAATGCTGCACTGTAATCATAGTTATTTATTTATATTTTTCATTATATTTTATTATATGATAATGGTTTGAGACTGAGAGTATTTTATTTAGTGGAGAACTTTGCAGCAGTATTTTATTTCTTATTCTTTTTTTATTTCATATATATTTTATTAAAAAGTTCTTCCATAAATATCTTCATTGGTGTTCAACAGAAGAGACTCATACAGGTTTGAAACAACTTGAAGGTGATGAAATGATGACAATTAAATGTTTAGGTGAACTATACCTTTAAGTTTCCACCTTCTGCTTTAATTATTTATTCCTTACATGTAAATTAAGATTTAGATTTGGGGAAAAAAATTATAGTGAAAAACTCTCAATGAAAACAAAATTATTGTAATCGAAAATAATTAAATAAAAAAAAAGAAGTAATTATTTAAATAAATTATAATGAATTAAAAACAGACTATTTTACCCAATTTTTTTGTGTCTGCGTCCAAATTGTTCTCACTTAGGATACTACATTAGAAGGCAGCTGCCTATGTAGGTGACTTGACTTAGCTGTTAATAGTCTCAGGCCTCACCTTTCTGAGCATAGTGTTGGGCAGCTTGCGGATCTTCTCCACGTGCTCCGCGCTGATGTCCAGCTCGCGGCAGCACACGCGGAGGAGTGCGCGGTACGTCAGCTCCTGCCGGTCCAGCTCCACCTCGATGAAGTCATTCTCTCTGACGCTGCTGTTCTGGATGCGCACCTTCAGGACCAGCTCTGAGAAGAGACGGCAAGTCTGAGACTGGGACTTTAGGAATCTCTCTGCATTCCTCAAACCGGTCTGTTTGAGTGCATGGATATTTAAAGAAAGAGTGCGCAAACTTGTTAGTGGAGATCTATAGCTGCCTTCAAGCAGTGTTGGAAAGATCGAATTAAGGAGATATGCATTTCTATGTAAAACCGCCTTAAATGTAAAATACACTACTGTTGAGGTCACTTTTTTTTAAGGATGCTTTAACTTAATCCAAAGTGACAGTAAAGTAAAATGTTATAAAAGATTTCTATTTCAAATAAATGCTGTTCTTTTAATTGACTATGCATCAAACGGTGATTCCTGGAAAAATATCACCGTTTCCACAAAATTATTAAGCAGCAGAAACATTTGAAATATTTATTTAATTATTTATTAAACAGCAAGTCATCATATCAGAATGATTTCTGAAGGATCATGTGACACTAAAGACTGGAGTAATGATACTGAAAACTCAGCTTTGCATCAGAGGAATAAATTATATTTAAAAATATTTAACTAAAAATGAATATGTTTTAATTGTTATAATTCTGATCAAATAAATGCAGCCTCGGTGAGCATAAGAGACTAAAAAGATTGAACATTAAAAATCCTACTGATTTGCTGATGACATATGTACGTGTATGTATGTATTTTATTCATTTATTTTACTACACACACACACACACATATATATATATATATATATATATATATATATATATATATATATATATATATATATATATACACACACACATAAATATAGTGTGTGTGTGTGTATTAAAGCTAATTCATTAGCATTCATCTGTTACTATAAATCTTATTCTAAATATATAATTAACAAAATGTATATTTATAATTTTATTACCAGTTATAATTTTTAGAATTATAATAAAAGTAAAATCGCAGTAATTTAAAGTATCAGATCAATGTTACTTTCATCTTCTTTCATTATTTTCATTATGTACGGAGTATGCCACGCTATCTGCTTCCTCATAAAATCGTCTTTCAGCAATTTCTCATGTGGAGGTCAGAGCAGAGGTGCATCGAATCAAATGAAAGGAAGTACTAAAAAAGTTTCCTAACAAATCCTCACTGTACCTTGTACGTTAACGGGAAAAGTGCTGGTGAAAAAGAAGGGCTGGAAGGCCGGCATAGATCCCCCGAGCTGGGAGCAGTTGATCTGCTGCGGGACGGACTGCTGCCGGGTGACGCTGGCGCTGGGGACCTGTGGCGGGCCGCTGGGACACACCGGGCCGTTCTGTGCTATAGGATGAGGGTGTGTAAACTCGCAGTGGCTGGTGTGATGAGTCTCTGAGGAGAGCTCCATGGGCAGGCCGTTCTGCTCCACTACGGGGATGAAGGGTAACTCCTGCTGGCTCTGGCTGTCTGAGTAAAGGCTCTTGGGCTGCTGATGCTGAGGCGGAAGCTGCTGCTCCTGTGTGGGTGATAAAGTCGCTGGTTCTGACTCCAGGGGCTCTGGAGGACTGTTGCTGCCGTTCTGCTGTGCTGTGCTCAGGGTGTCGTTTTCCATCTTGCTGTACAGGAAGGGCGGGTTGGAAAGATAGTTTGGGATGATTGGCAGCTCTGGTTCCTTCACCTCAGACACATCTTCTTCTTCCACTGGAGACGGAAAGACGACAAGCATGAATGTGACAGTGTAAGGACATTCATCTGCTTAATGGACATATGCAGAAGGTTTTCTGTTTTTTGCATTTTAGTGTATTGCAGGGTAGAGAAATTATTATATGTGGTCCTGGACCACAAAACCAGTCATAAGGTTTCCATTTTTAGAAATTGAGATAAGCTTTCCATTAGGACAGGACAATATATGGTCGAGATACAACTATTTGAAAATCTGGAATCTGAGGGTGCAATAAATTGCATGTAAAGTCATCCAAATGAAGTTCTTAGCAATGCATATTACTATTCAAAAAATTACGTTTTGATATTTATGGTAGGAAATTTATGGACCATGATCTTTACTTTACTATTATCATATTGATTTTTTGCATAAAAGAAAAATTTATAATTTTGACCCATACAATGTATTGTTGGCTACTGCTACAAATATACCTCAGCGAGTTAAGATTTAAGGTTTTGTGTTCCAGAGTCACATATGTTATAATAAAATAATAATTCAATAATAAATTATACATTTATGGCCAATGATGGATTGATGGCCAGTATTAGATTTTGTATTATTTTGTCTAAATATCTGAAAAAATTTAACACTACAAACTAAAATCAATAGTAATTTCATGCAAAATGAAAATGGATATTCATTTTAAGATTAGCTAAACATAACATTTAACACTATTCCTATATTTGTAGTGCTTGTAAAGGTTAACTTTAAATCAAGCTTTAAAAAGTTGATCAAGATGTCAAAACAGTGGAAGATGGAAGCTTTTAAATATATTTGAGTGTTTTCAAGAATTAATACGATGCAAATATAAAATTTTATGCAAACTATGAAAATTGATAATGTAATGGCTATTCAATTCTGTAATATTTTTCAAAAAAAAATTTTTTTTAATTAAAACATTAAAAACTAAAAACAATAGTTTCGAATGCTACAGATTTGGCATCACAATATTATAAAAATTTAAATAATACAAAATCGAAACCAAAGTTTGAAGGATCTTCTGTCAAATTCATGATATTTATAATTATTTTTACATTTATTGTCTTTATATCTCAGGAAAGAGCACTGTAAATTGACCATGTAAACACTGAATAAAATTGTCAAAAATTAATCACTAACATTAGTCGACAACCAATGATACTGAAACACTGTAAAAATAGACTAAGCACAGACATTTGATTTAATATGCAAATGTATATCATTTCATAAATGCGAGTCATATGAATGCATATGAGTATTTGTATCGGTCTGGACATTTAATACCTAATAAGTATGAATGGATACTATCCACACGCATTTATATTCCAGTGCAGAGGTTCTCAACTTTGGCCCTCGAGCTCCAACCCTAATGAATCCCACCTGAACAAGATATTCAAGGTCTTCAGGATCACTGGAAAGTTACAGGATGGCGGTCAGTTTAACCAAGACTGGAGCTAAGCTCTGCAGGAAAAGTGGACCTCGAGGGAGAAACCCTGTTCTAGTACACATATACCACTCAACATCACCCTCAGGCCATAAACTATAAATAACTAGACTTTATAAGAAAACATCTAAGGCACCTAACACACCATGTCCTGTGACACAGAAGGCAGGTTTTCTGAAAACATACCTCCGAGCAGTCTTCTGATTTCAGGTTTGGAAGTGAGTTGAACGGCTAGCTCTTCTTTCGCTGTTAGAATGTCTTTGTCGGCTCCGGCGTTCAACAGATAGGCCACTATGTGTTTGTGGTTTCTTTTACAGGCCCAGTGCAAACACGTCCTGGGTGAACAGGGGACATCACAACTTCTTAAACATGGTGTGCATTATGCAATGTGCACTGCATCAGACAAATGAGTTTGAATGCATTCAGGCATTACTAAAACAAAACAGTCAAGGCTTGGCATGCATGTCAGAACAAATCTTACACCTCAATTCAGTTGCTCAGCAAATATCCACAGTGAGAACACAGAGAGAATAAAGACAGGCAGTCTAATTAATCATGTCAGGAATGCTGCCAGGCTAGATGAAAGGTAAGGGCTTATCTACAGCACTCAGAAACTACTCAGCTTTCCTCAGTCCTGCTCTGTTCATTATAAACGGCTTTCTGCATTACATCATGACTCTGGGCTGATGCATTTTAAACCCTATTAAGGCCACATTAAACCGGAGTTATGTAGCACTATACATTAAACATTAAGCGACATACACATTAAACAATGTAAAATAATAAGAAGGTAGTGAGAAAACACAAAACACATAAAATCCCGTCCCAAACTCAAACTATTGGTTCATCCCATATTGCCTCTGCATATTAAAATTAAACTATTTTCAAACTATTAGAGAGTGAATGGGTGCCGTCAGAACTCGACAAACCCATCATTAAGATGTTTTTAATCTCAAAACCATTGCATCCAGCTAAAACACAAATCCTCTACTCCTAATATTGCTTCATCCAGTGAAAAAGTAATTTTGTCTGAATCAGGAGAGAAATATGTACAGATCAAAAACCATTTAAAAAGCATATGTTGCTGCTTTGATGCGAGAGGACAACAGGTAGGAAATGTTATTATGGACTCACATTCACATGTAAACTACAGGTCCTTATGCCAAAAAATTAGCATATTGTGATAAAGTTCATTATTTTCCATAATGTAATGATAAAAATTAAACTTTCATATATTTTAGATTCATTGCACACCAACTGAAATATTTCAGGTCTTTTATTGTTTTAATACTAATGATTTTGGCATACAGTTCATGAAAACCCAAAATACCTATCTCAAAAAATTAGCATATCATGAAAAGGTTCTCTAAACGAGCTATTAACCTAATCATCTGAATCAACTAATTAACTCTAAACACCTGCAAAAGATTCCTGAGGCTTTTAAAAACTCCCAGCCTGGTTCATTACTCAAAACCGCAATCATGAGTAAGACTGCTGTCCAGAAGGCCATCATTGATACCCTCAAGCAAGAGGGTAAGACACAGAAAGAAATTTCTGAATGAACAGGCTGTTCCCAGAGTGCTGTATCAAGGCACCTCAGTGGGAAGTCTGTGGGAAGGAAAAAGTGTGGCAAAAAACACTGCACAACGAGAAGAGGCGACCGGACCCTGAGGAAGATTGTGGAGAAGGACCGATTCCAGACCTTGGGGGACCTGCGGAAGCAGTGGACTGAGTCTGGAGTAGAAACATCCAGAGCCACCGTGCACAGGCGTGTGCAGGAAATGGGCTACAGGTGCCGCATTCCCCAGGTCAAGCCACTTTTGAACCAGAAACAGCGGCAGAAGCGCCTGACCTGGGCTACAGAGAAGCAGCACTGGACTTTTGGACAAATTTTGCATGTCATTCGGAAATCAAGGTGCCAGAGTCTGGAGGAAGACTGGGGAGAAGGAAATGCCAAAATACCTGAAGTCCAGTGTCAAGTACCCACAGTCAGTGATGGTCTGGGGTGCCATGTCAGCTGCTGCTGTTGGTCCACTGTGTTTTATCAAGGGCAGGGTCAATGCAGCTAGCTATCAGGAGATTTTGGAGCACTTCATGCTTCCATCTACTGAAAAGCTTTATGGAGATGAAGATTTCGTTTTTCAGCACGACCTGGCACCTGCTCACAGTGCCAAAACCACTGGTAAATGGTTTACTGACCATGGTATTACTGTGCTCAATTGGCCTGCCAGCTCTCCTGACCTGAACCCCAAAGAGAATCTGTGGGATATTGTGAAGAGAAAGTTGAGAGACGCAAGACCCATCACTCTGGATGAGCTTAAGGCCGCTATCGAAGCATCCTGGGCCTCCATAACACCTCAGCAGTGCCACAGGCTGATTGCCTCCATGCCACGCCGCATTGAAGCAGTCATTTCTGCAAAAGGATTCCCGACCAAGTATTGAGTGCATAACTAAACATAATTATTTGAAGGTTGACTTTTTTTGTATTAAAAACACTTTTCTTTTATTGGTCGGATGAAATATGCTAATTTTTTGAGATAGGAATTTTGGGTTTTCATGAACTGTATGCCAAAATCATCAGTATTAAAACAATAAAAGACCTGAAATATTTCAGTTGGTATGCAATGAATCTAAAATATATGAAAGTTTAATTTTTATCATTACATTATGGAAAATAATGAACTTTATCACAATATGCTAATTTTTTTAGAAGGACCTGTATAGTGATGTTTTTAATCAGCTGTTTGGACTCTCCTTCTGACGGCACCCATTCACTCCATTGGTGAGCGAGTGATGTAATGCTAAATTTCTCCCAATCTGTTCTGATAAAGAAACAAACTCCTCTACATCTTAAATGGCCTGGGAATAAGTAGCTTAATTTAATCAAATTTACATTTTTTGTGAACTGTGCCTTTAAGAAGGGGGACACTGCGCCCGCTGGTCACATATCTGACCCTGTCCTCACTGCCAAGTATAAATGATGCCCAGCGGCTCAGAATAAGGGCGAACTGATGTCTAAGAAAAGGTTAATGTAACTGCACGCACTTGTAAATCTAAATAAGCAGTGTGTAAACACGCACCATCCGTTGATCTCATTCTGAGAGTTGATGTTGACTCCGCTCTCCACTAAAGTCTTCACCTCCTCGAGGTCTCCGATGGCACTGGCCTCTCGCAGACGCTCCTGTAGCTCTTTATCCAGCGATGTCGTTGACATTATTCAAGTCTTTATGGAAATAAAAGCTTCATACGAACTGACACACTGTGCTTTTAAGACAGGAGACGAAAACAGACGCTCAACTTGCTCCGCCGTGGCTTTAACTGTTGTCTGTTCCGGATGAGTTTCGACAGGCGAGTCTATTTACAGTCTCTAGATTAAAATCGGCTCAAAACAGCACAGTACAGTAAATCGGGTTGAGTCAAATAATCTTTCGCCGACTACCGCAGTCCGCTGGTATCTGCTGCACCTCCCATGTTGGGGGCAACTTTCTGTGTAACACCTTCAGATCATGAACTTTAGTTCCTACGATAGCCAGTGAAACACACTTGAAAACTAAGATAAGAGTCCGATCAGAGGTCAAGAATACAAAACCTGCAGTCAATAAACAGACTCTGTGGTGCAAGATAACGCACTGATATTCTTTATTGAGCAAGGAACGTCAGTTGAATAATCAAGAGCAGAAAATACATGCACAGTGCAGCTAATATTAGTGTTTCGTAAAAAAAAAAAAATGCATTAAATGTATTTAGCTATAGGCATTGAAATATTTAATGAAGTTATATTCATTGCAACTGTGGCTGAATTGATGTTATCCATCAGTTGGATTAAAAGTATACATTTACATGTATGCATTAGGCTTAAAAGCAAAGGCAGCTCACGTTGCATTCAAAATAAACAATTGATCAGGTTTTATCACATAGTGGTTGTTCAACAAGCTTAAAGTGGATATTACAAGACGGGTGAATCTTGAAACAACCCTGCAGAACTATAATCCAGATGACCAATGAGGATGAACAAAGAAATGCATGGATACAGCTCGATCAATATTAAGTGCACATCATTTGAAACATCTGTCTAAATCATAATGAATTTCCTTTGGTTTGAAGAAAAAAAAATACAAAATAAATATTTTCCAGAAAAAGAGTGACGATCAATTTCAGCAAAGCCGTTGTATTATTCAGTATCTTTAAACCGTTGAAACACTGCAGAGTTCGTCCGCTCGATTGTAAACACAGAGTTATTGTATTAAACCACGCTGTCCTTGTGAAAAAGTAAGCACTTGTTGTTGGCGGGCATATCCACCTAGAAAATCAAAAACACAAACAGATGTATTTACAAGCCTTTGGTGACTCCAGGCGGTGAATCATCACATAATAAAGCCATTTAAGAGCAAGAACGGCATTTATAAGGCACCATGTCAGGTTCATTTACAAATGGAGCATGGCCAAGTAATGGATCGCAGCCTCTAAGAAAAACCTTCACAGCGAGAATGTTAATGAGGAGACTTGTCATGGACCATAGCATCTGAAAGTATATTTTCATCTACAGCAGATTTTCAATTAATTTTGATACTAAAACACTTACAATTTCTTCCAATCGCAGTCCATTTTCCTGGCCTAGCGTCTTCAGTAATGACACATCTCTTAGACCCCACTCTGGATTTCTGTAATAGTTTAAAAACAATATGATATACAGGGTACAATTGTAAGAGAACTTGTATTAAGACGTTGATGTTATCTTTTGGGAATCACATAGCAAAAAACTCACTTTCTTTCTCGGTATTTTTGTCTGGTTTTGCAGTACAATCTAAAGATATTTGTTTTGCAGCAAATATCTAAACGGTCCTAAAACATGACATCGAGTGAGTTTATGCTTAAAACAAGACAAAATCTATCGGTGGGGTGAGAAATAAAAATAAACTCAATTCAAAGGCAAAAAAGGGTTTTCTTACCTCCCTGACAGTTTTCGTTTGTGTGTCTGTTAAGCATGAACTTAATTTTATTTAATTTACTGTTGCTAGTCCTTTTTTCAAAAAGTAGCTTAAGTAGCTTTTAGATGTTTGTAATGGAAATCAAGAAAAATACACGATTATTAGTTTCTATTTTCTGTGAGCAAATCCACATATAAGACCATTTTGCAAATTGCAACCATCTAAACACACTGTAAGTGTCCTATAGCCTGAGAAGCATGTCTTTTCACACCAGTGGAATAAATGTGATCAAGAATCTTCTTATACAGGTATACAGGAGCTGTACCTTTGCCAGTGATTTCCTTTATCATCACTAACCTGTATCTCAAGCTGTGGTCAAAGTCAACATTACTCTGAGGAGTAATTGATCCATTGAAAGCATAAGGCTGCAAAACATTATCAGATGCAAGCCATTAGAAGTCAATACATGTAACCGAATGCATGTATATATATTAAAAAAAAATCAGCTTAACATGCTTGACGTACCCCATAAGTCAGAAGCAGTCCTTGTGGCTTCAGTATTTTTCCAACACCATTAAACAAACCCTGAAACAAGCGAACACATGTTAGGTGATCTATAATGCAAACGTTCAACAAAGAGAAACACAAGTAAGCAAGCTTAATACGGTAGTGCAGGCCAGAGGGGAGATGTGCATCATGTTGATGTTCACGATGAGGTCACATGACTCGGGTTGAAGTCCGGTCCAGTTCTCCCAGCTCTGAGACACATCCAGATACATGGGCGGCTTTACATTCTGCAGCTTATGATGCTCTCTGTATGCCTCAATACTGCAATACAAAAACCAAATCACAGATTAGTTCTTAAAATAAGTCACTAAACATTTCCCATTCAATAGCTGGAATACATTTCTGGTATGCTGTCTAATTTAAAGAACGGTTGGGACTCAAGAGTTTGAACTCGCCTTTAAGGCAAGCTCACCCAAAAGTAATTTTTTTTTAACTCAACTCCAAACATTTGAGTTTCTCTCATGTTAAACACAAAAGAATATATTTTAAAGGATGTTAGTAAGCAGACAGTTGGCGGTAGCCATTGACTTCCATAGTATTCTTTTTTCCATCCTATGGAAGTCAATGGCTGCCGCCAAATGTTTAGTAGTTATTTTTAAAAATATTACCCTTTGGGGGGAAACAAAATGCGGCTTAGAACACCAAGAATGTAAGTAAATAATTTTTACATAAAAAAGACATTTCATTTTTGGAACTATCCTATAGCTCTGTCAGAATAAGTGTTTGTAGTTTGACTATACTTGAGTATTTCTCTCTTATTTTAAGTTAATTAGTTCAATTCTGTGAATTAGCTTGAGACAAAAAAAAACTAACTTTAATGTAGCTCTTTTTATAAATGGTGAGAGAATTGCCTATATTTTATTTTATTCCCTGTTGACAGCAATGACATTCAGAACATTATATTTCTGACTAACACAAGAAACAAAGTAGGGCAACTTGATTTATCCATTGAGAATTGATTAGATTGTTTAATTTCTGTCGTTATTTGCTATTATTCCGTCAAAGTGTATTATATGAACTGGTATCATTTCAGTACCTAAATGATTATGTGGATATTACTGAACAATATGTATTAACCCTGCGTTGATGTCAGCTCTAAAATGAAATAGTTTCAAAAGGGGAGCATGCAACTATTTGAATTTTGTGAAAGCTTAGATTAAATAGTTTTTAACTTTTGGATTTTATGAATAATGCTAAGATCAAGAGCGTGTACTTTGAAAGACCTGTACATTAGAAAAAAAATTGTATTCGTTTTTAACTAACTAGAGTAGAGCACAGCTACAAAAGGTTTCTAAAAGTGACTGAGCACCGTCATCTAGTGACAGATGTCTGAGCAAACTTTGTCATAATCACAAGATTGCACGGGGAAATAGAAATTAAAGGATTATTTCAGGAAGTATTTCAACGACCTGACTCTTTGCTATTTAGTAAATGATATTTGTTGTCATAGTTTCAACCAATGCATTTCTGTAACTCTGGTGCATAAGAGATTTCATGTCTAAGTTACATTTAAAGTCGAGAGTTCACGACTAATCAAAGTGTTGCGCATATTTACCTCGATATCGACTGCGACTCTATCTCAGACGGTTGCCATGTAATGCTGGGAAATGCTTTGGCAAAGTGGACGACATGCTGTCCTGTGCCAGAAGATATTTCCAGACCGACCAGAGGCCTGTCTGATGCCAGTCTGCTTCTTAAAACATCGAGGATCGGCTCTTTATTTCGGTCGGCTGCTGCAGCATTCAGCATCTTCCACCTCCGACGACAAGATCCTGGAACCGAGAGCAAACCGTGAACAGCTATAGCAGCACTTGAAAGAAACAATCAACCAGAATCCAACAAGACCTTCAAAAGAGGCAAAGCACGGCGATCCGAGACACTTCCGAAATTGTGCAAATGCCCAAAACAAATGCATGCATTTCGATGATGGCAGCTCACACCATGCAGGTCACATGAGATGCATATAAAAGCTTGGGTGTGACAAAAATAAATAAATCAAAGCAATTAAAAATATCACTTCAGAAACATGTGCACTAGATAATAATTAATTATTATTGCTGTTGTTGATTTTCTTATTGTTTATTTTATTCAGATCACCAGCGTTTCACACCAGTGTTGCAGTAAAATAGCACCGTCAGAGCCCGTCTACGGAGAGCCTTCCCACTCCCTATTAAGTCCTATTGTACCGAATTTTGATTGCAGTTCCAACAGAGTTCCACTGGGGGCGATCCCCATGAGTGCAAAATGAATGGGAGTCTATGGGGCTAGACGGCTAAATTTTTCCCTTTCACCCGATTGCCGTTGAGAAATCTCAGATCTGATTGTAGGTTTTGCAAGTTCAACATGGGTTATAGGTCGAAAGTTGAATGAACGAGTACTTATGTCCTTTCAATTTCTTACAGGTTGAGTTGTTGTTGCCCATAACACGCTAGCATTATGTTAATGAACTCTGATTGGTCAGTGAAGGACTGATTATGACCAGAGATACCGCTTGATAGCATCCGAATCAGAGGGATCAGAATGTTAAGGCGGACTTTTTCGCCCAAGTTTTTATTTTCAACGCAGCAACCTTTTTTTTTGGTTGCTGGCACCTTTATCTAACTATTGTTATGTATGTACTGTGAAATTTACACGAAAAATAAATGGAATTTGAGTACTTGTTGTGTTATTCTTGTGTTAAGAAATACTGTAAAGATATGGTATAATATTTCCACCTTAAAAACAAAACACACAAACAAATGTCACGCTCAATAGTGTTAAATATCAATAAAAATTGAAAATGGAAAAAAAAATGCCTCGCAGGTGTGCAATGATAAATTGTTCTAATAGTGGGCAAGGGTTGTCCTATTTCTCATTTCCCAAGGACGAAAAAAGTTAACCCATGTGGACTGTGTTAATTGTCAAAGCCTGCCTGAATTTGGTCTTTCAAACCAACAAAACAATAACTTTCCTAGCACGTGTATTTACCTGTCAGCTGTGTTGTCGATGCCTCGAGAGAAAAGAAAGTGCAGAGCACGAAAGCACCAGAGACGTTGAATAATAAATTTTTCAACGACTCTGGAAAGCACCATGGACATTCTCGGAAAGCACCAAAGTGACTGAAGGATTGCGAGTATCTCTGGTCGTACGATGTGTATGACGTCATTGACTTTTTAAGAGACTTTTTAAAGCAAATAAGTAACTCTAAATTATATCCTGAGAAAAGTGGATTTTGAGTGGTATACCGCCATTGACCTCCATTCATTCTGCACTCGTCCTGTGAGCGCCCTCATATGGAATCAGAGTGGAACTGCAACCAGTTCAGAAGCCGGAAGTGCAGTGAGAGTGAAACTTCTCGCCATATTAGACATTCTCTCTCTGGCACCGTGCAGGAAGTATGGCAGAAGCGTAACTTCACCGAGGACTCTTCGAGTACAGTATGTCGAGACGAGCATTACTAACACAACAGCACGCTGTACTGTGTTTGGGAGCGGCGCTCGGTTCTGTACCGTCGAGATCTCTCGCCACTAACCACAGACTGCCTCCTCAAGCAGATGAAGCGTCTCTTTATGTCCACGTGAGTGTCTAGTCACAGTCATTGGCAAATGAATAGAATAAAAGTTAAACGGTATATCTTCTGCTTACAGTGGCCCTATTGCCTAAAGAGATGCTCCTACTGCAACTTCAACAAGTATATTCCTCGGAATCAAAACCACGCGGTCATGACAGCATGTCTGCAGAAAGAGACACAGACCTTACTGCAGCTCAGTCAGGTCTCCAGGTCAGTGTGCAGAGATACTGGCAAATTAAAAACAATAATTCTAATAATGATCTTTTTTTGTAAGAAATGACTAAATACAGGTTTGGAGCAATGTGTGTGTAAATAATGACACAATGTTTATTTGTGGGGTGAGGTATATCCTTTAATTAAGCCTGTGGTGTCCTGTAGGATCAGCTCAGTGTTTTTTGGAGGAGGAACACCCAGCTTGGCTCAGCCCTCCACAATCGCTGCGGTCTTGGAGACCGTCTCCAAGCACGCTCGTCTCTCAGATGAAGCAGAGGTCACTCTGGAGGTGAACCCTACACCTGCTGGAAGAGCTCGTCTGAAAGACTTCACGTTAGCAGGAGTTAACCGCTTCTCTGTTGGAATTCAGGTACAGTTAGGTCCATGTTTATTATCAGTGACACTGACACAATTTTAATAATTTTGGCCACCATGTATGCCACCAGAATAGATTTAAAATGAAACCGTTAAGATGAAATTGAAGTGCAGACTTCAAGGGGTTGAACAAAAGTATAACACAAAATCGTTTTCATTTTTATACACAGATTTTTAGCTGTAAATAATGCTGGGGGCGGGGAGTGTGCACTGAGCTTTTATTTAAGCTCAGATATTCATTATATAAATGTAACTTGAATATGTTTTGGCAAAAAGCTAAAATAATAAAAATTGTGCCTGTGTTGAAGTCTATATGGATCCAACTGGATGTTGCATGCACATGATGTTACATAGTTTTGACTAAGTTTCAATAGATCTTCTGCTATTCTCCACAGTCGCTGAATGATGATCACCTGAGGACACTAGGCAGGGATCATGATTCCCAGCATGCTCTCTGGACCGTGTCAGAGGCCAGGACGCTCTGCCCAGGACGCGTGTCAGTGGATGTCATGTTTGCGCTTCCAGGACAAAGTGTAACGTCATGGGAGAGTGAGCTGGAGAAATTGCTGCCGGTGTGCGATGATCATGTCTCACTGTATCACCTGACTGTGGAAAGGGGTACGCAGCTTTTTAAACAGGTCGAGAGCGGTGAACTAAGCGTGCCTGGTGACGATGTCACAGCTGTTATGTACAATAAAGCACGGGGAGTCCTGGAGAAAGCTGGGTTTCGTCAATACGAAGTGTCCAACTTTGCCAAAAATGTAAGTTATAATTGCTTAATTTCTTATAAGGTTAAAATGTAATGTGCTGCAAGTCGCTCCGGATAGAAGTATCTGCCAAATGAATAAATGCTATGTTACATACAATGTGGAAATAGTGTGTGTTTATTGTAGAGCGCTGTCAGTGAACACAATATTGGGTACTGGAAGGGACGTCAGTACATCGGTGTAGGACCAGGTACATTTGTGCACACACACACTACTGTTCAAAAGATTTTTTTAAAAAGAGATTAATGCTTTTGAGGAAGAATGCATCTAACTGGTCATAACTGAAGGTAAAGAGATTGATAATGTTCCAAAATATTGATCTTTTACTTAAATTCTTTTTAAGAGACCTTAAATGTGTCATAGATTCCACAAATATATTAAGCCGCACTAATATAACTAATATAATATAACTGATAATGAAGCAAATCAGCATATTAGACTGATTTATTAAGGATCATGTGATGCTGAAGACATCCTAGAAATAAAAATAATTTTAACATTTTCAAATAGAGAACAGTTATTTTCAATTGAAGTAACATTTTATAATATTCGTATTCATGTTAAATGAATCAAGTGCATTGCATGTGCATTTTCAGTTATACATCAATACCCTGTTGTTGCTTACTGCTTTACTGATCAAATAAATGCAGGCTTGCAGAGCAGAAAAGGGACTTCTTTAAGTCTTACTGACCGCAGACTTTTGTTTTGTATTCGATGTTAGGGGCACATGGACGGTTTGTGCCGCGTGCGGTGGGAGGAGTTCAGAGGGAAGCACGAACCCAGACCTTAGAACCAGATGTTTGGATACGAGAGGTTCAGCGTCACGGTCACGGGACACGCCGCCAAATACAGCTCGACCACTGTGGCCTGTAAGACCATCTCATCTGTAGTCCACACACAACTCGCTGTGGAGCGATTACACAGACTGTAACTGAGTTATTGAATCGGATGGAAATTGTCTCTGCAGGCTGGAGGAGGTTTTGGTCATGGGTCTGCGTATGAATGAAGGAATCACCCAGCAGGTACAGTTGACCGCTGGATAACATAACACACGTTTTACAACTATAAAACATTTCAACCAGTCATGTTTTGCATTAAAAAAAGAAACTTTTGGGGCGACCACTGTTATTAGTAGTAGATTTTCCATTGACATTTTCATTACAATTATCCACATTTTTCATAAAAGTATTATTAGTTATTTAAAGTATGAAGTATGTTTGTTTAATTATTTGGCCTGACGCCTATAATTTTCTGCTGTATTTTTTCCTTCAATATTGTAGCATTGGGAGTTATTCAGCCCAGAAGATGACCTCCAACAAATTTTTGGGATGTCAGAAAAAGTTCAAGAATTTCAGGCAGAGGGACTTTTAATACTTCATGACAGGTATTGTTTACTGCTAAAATATGATCTGTGTGTTTTTACTTGTTAAATAAGCCAAGTGTGATGTGTACATTGTATTTTCAGTTATACATCAATGCCCCATTGATGCTTATCTTTGTTTTAGGGGTTTGCGGTGTTCCTGGGAAGGGTTAGCAGTGCTGGACAGCATCTTACCCACAATGCTGCTGGAATTAGAGATGTTTTTCAAAAAGCAGTACACCGGCAGAAAGACAGACATTCAGAGAGGCAGATGACAGTTATGAGACAAGAGACAAGGTAATGCATGAGGTAAAAATAAAACCACCTCTCCCATGTGGAGAAATGTATAGTCTTGAAGAATGAACATTGGTCAGTGATGTAACTTATTAATTTATTCACAAATTTTGTTTGTTTGTTGGGGGATGCATAAGGTAAATATGTGAGAATATGATCTTGATATAATATTGAAGAAAAAATATTTCTTGAATGAAAAAAAAAAATAATTATTGCTATGAAATAGAAATTTACCCTGTTATGAATACATTTGTTTACATTTTTTTTAAAACCTATTGATTTTGTTTAATCAATTTCATAACGTCCATAGAAAATGGCAAATTTAAGTCCCTTACACAACACCCACAATTCAAAATCCATTCAACAGCTATACATCTTTTTTCTTTGGTGTTAGAGTATGCCAGACATACATTTCACTGCTTGTTGTATGTCATATAACTTGTACGTGACAAATAAAATATTGAATCTTGAATCTTAATTTGTTACACTCTGGTGTATTTTTCAGTATGGAAGAGAAGATCTGTCACTGCTTCCATTTAATCGTTACTTTGTCAATTTTTATTTTGAAAAAATCTATGAAAAACTAAAAAAAGTATTCTATTCAATGTGCATGGAAAATATAATAGTTTTGCGTTATGGTTGCATCACATGATTTTAGAATCATCACACTGAAAGGTTTCTGAAAATGATATAAAAGTTTTTTAAAAACCATATGAAAAAAATACAGAGTATTTTTAAGATGTGCATTTTAAACTGGATTTGTAAAATACTGGCAATTCTTACTGTTAATATTTAAGTAATATTTTAATACATTTAGGAATCTGTAAAAAGACGAACACTGTATACTAGATGATTGCCTTCTCTGATCTATGAAATTTGATGTGATTGTATGCCCTGAGGGCTTTTATAAACTTGAGTTATTTGGCACAGAAGTGATTTCTCATAGCATATACCTTTCTCTTTTCCAAACCACCCACATTCTCAGTCAGACAGAAGGTCATCGAAGAACCATGAATGATTCATTCTGCTCCCTATTCACTGTATAATATATTGTTTAAGCACAATGCAAATACATTTAGTTATTTTAGTTATCATTTTGAAAGTTAGTAATGTAGTTCAGACAATATTTTCAACTATCCATAACAGAAAACGCATCAGAGTAAACGAGAGGTACGCTGTCCATGGTACTGAGCGCAGTTGAGTCATGCACATGTTGAAGCGTCTGTGCGATGCTTACTTGTCTTACTGTTGATGAAGGTTATCATTTATTGTTCTCAATATTCTGGATTCATGATTATTCAAAGTCTAAAGTTAATTCGTCTCTCGGCTGTGTCGTGTTGTATAATGTCTATTATGCAAAGTGTGATTGTACTGTATTGTCCGGGACTCACACTTACGAGTGCGTGGGCAAGTTTTCTTACTATAGTATGAGAGACTTTTACGCCAGCTTAGCGATGATGACTCAAGCCACTGCAGATGATGAGAGCCATGGCTTCACCACCCACGCCTTTCTCCCCGTTGTTCACCCATAAATGGTCACACTGTGATTAAACTGGTTTCTCCTGGAAGCAGAGGCGTATGCTGTCTGTCGGCAAAACTGAGGTGAGGCGGGGACACGTTGTAAATATAGCTCAGCTCATGAATATTAAACACGTGACGTCACATTATCTCATTTGATTTGTCGACGTGCATCATGATTCCTTCTGGAATCATTCGAATATGTTGATTTGGTTGCATCAAGAATCGTTTCTCATTCCGAATGTTCGACATTCTACAACTTCAGGGGAAATATCGTTTGCGATGACGCAGATTTATTGAAAAAATTCATGTATTATGAGAGAGAGAGAGAGAGAAAACGATGCATTATTTCTCAGGCAACTTTTTTTTCATTCTTTTATTGTCTGTAATACAAGACAAAGTGGAAACAAATCTGAGGTAACAGATCTTTTATCAAGAATCATCGCGTTTTTTATAGTTAGTGAGCTATAAGAAATGTTTGAAACAAATTTGAGGTAATACAATCAATATAAAGAAAACATGCATACTTTCTTTAAAACATTTCCCCATTGGAAAAAAACAAGTCGGTAGCTGTTTTGGAACCAGTTTAGACCAGCTATAACCAAGGTAAACTGTTAACGGTAACATCAATATTAACTGGTTTTCGAGTCAAATGTATGAATTTACATCAATTGACCAATCTAAATACATTAATTTATACCACCAAACTCTTGTTTATGCGTTAAATCATGTCGAAAAAGCTGTTTAGGATAACAATGTCAGGTTACATGTCTTTTTACATTGTGGTTGATTTGCCTCATTGTGCCAAAAAATGAACAACTAATTTGACCAAGATTCAAAGCTGCTGGTTTGTTACCATTTTATGAACCAGTTTACACCTGATAATGACTAGTTTTGACTAGCTATACCATCTTAAGCCCGACTTTCCAACAGGGTTATAATAAATACATTTCACAAATACTTTGTCAGTGTGTAGAATCTGCCCCATGGTCCAGCCAGGGACTTATAGAATATAATAATTCTTACGTCGTTGAATAATTATTATTCATGGGTTTGAAACAGAGTCCCTAGCGTTACTCTTTTACTGTATTTGACACCTCTCAATAGGTGTGCTTCGTTTAGGGGTGCTCGGGCCCATCACGCGCCGCAGATCGCTACTGAAACTCGGTCTGCGGGCGAGCGGGTGCACCGCGCCACACGGCTCTTTCATGGCTCTTTTGTTTCGCTTTCTGCTGCTCAGCGCTTGATACGTGTGGATGGAGATGTCTCGATGGAGAGAGGGTCTGGTTTCTGTGGGGAGTCCTCCCAGCACCGCCAGGGACTCGAACATCTCCTCCAGGTTGGTGTAGTCTTTAGCAGACACCTCAAAGAGGACACTTTCCTCCCCGAGGGACTGGCGGACATCGGAGTCCTGCACAGCTCTCGAGGAGTTTAAATCAGTTTTATTGCCACAGATTATTATCGGAAGCGGTCTGTTTTCTTTGGACTTGGTCAGTTTGGATTTGGAAGTAACTATCTCCTCGCGTAACGAGCAGATCTCCGTGAACGACTCTCGGTCGATTACGCTGAACACCAGCAGGAATATGTCACCTGTTGAGGTCATAAAGCACATGGAATGCGATCTTTGTAAACCAATGAAAAGATAGCTATAGCAATGAAAGCTATAATGAAAAGATTTAAAGAACTCTGATTGAGTAAAAACACACGGTGCACATACTGACCTGTCAGAATAGACAGTCTTCGCTTGGCCGGGAAGTCTCTCTCTTTGGACGCGTCTAGGATGTCTAACTGGTATCTCTCTCCTCGGATGTGGTAGAGTTTGCTGTGGAAGTCTTCGGTCGTTGGCTCGTACTGTTCCTCGAATCCATCTTTACCCAAAAAGCGGCGTATAATCGCCGTTTTACCGACTCGGGGCGCGCCGAGCACAACTATGCGCCGGTAGTGACTGGGTTTTATGCTGACCAGATCGTCGTTTTTACTCGCATATCTCATATGCTTTGTTTTATGGAGCTGAGACGCGGAAAAGGGATCTAGAGGTCTCCTAGGTTTGCGTTCAGACGACGAGGGACGCATTCCGGTGCTGGAGGAGCGCACCACTCGCGCCTTCGGCTCTGAATGTCTCCAGTGCGACGCGCACTGCAAATGCGTGTCAACAGCGGTGCCTTCGGAATGATAGCTGCAACCGGAGAGCGTCGCGGTGCCATCAACTGAAAGAAGAGCTTTATCAGTTGTGTTCACCTCCATGCTCCTGGCTGGTATCATCCAGGACGGCTGGTGCTGAGGTCGCTGTGCTCTCGCTGCAGTGAGTTGTGCTCAGGTCCCGCAGTGCCTTTTATATACTGATGATGGATGGGTGGTGTCGTGCGGTGCGTCATTCAACGCTTAGGGCTCGTGTGGTGCATGTGAACAATTCTGTTTAAGGTATTGCCCACCGCAGTGTTACTTGGATATGGGCCATTATTATGTAGAGCTATTGTCAGTTAAATGCAGCTTTAGTGCAGACTTAAGTACTGTTTATATAATTACTGACGAAGTTAAAAGTTGTAATTTTCCATCTTAATTTGGAGTGAAAGATGCTTGAAAAGAGATACGTAAAACGTTATCCATTTCTCCCATAAAATAAATTTTGTTGATTATTAATTTATGTATTCAGGTTGGTTAAGTTGCGTTCAAAATATGTTTGACTTGAAACACCATTCTATTTTTGAACGTATTATCAGAAATAATGACAATTTATATGAAATACATGGAAGAACAAGTTACTAGCATGAATTTGAGTTTGATATTTTCTTTATAGTTAAATAAAATAAATAAAGAGTAACTTAGGCTACTACCAGCCAGAAGTTTTTTTTTTTTTTTTAAGATTAATTGTTTTTCCAAGGCATCGTTAGATGCCAGTGTTTCATGTCATAGCAATGCATTGAATAGATTTGATAAAAAAAAAAAAAACAGTATAATAGCTATTAAATTATATCTGGTTATGATTTTAAATCTGTATTTAACCTCAAGATAAAAGAACGATCTCAAAGTTGTGGTGGCTGTGCTTTAAAATTGAAAAGGATTTGGAAAGTCTGACAATAATCAGTGCTGAGCACTACTGTAAGGTTAACCCTGCCTGCTTTAAATGTTTCACAATGAGTAATAGTTGAAAACGTTTATTTGAAATTTTGAAAAGTAATCAAATGTAATCAGTTACATTAATAAAGAAATTGAAATCGTTACACTACTTATTAAATTCTGAATAGGGTAACTTGTAATCTGTAACCTAATACGTTTCCAAAGTAACCTTCCCAACACTGGTCACATGATCCTTCAGAAATCATTCTAATATTCTGATTTGCTGCTCAAGAAACATTTGTGATTCTTATAGCTGGTTTTCCAACTAAGCTTTGCATGTCACAAAGAAACATAACCACAGCCAGTCTGGAACGGTCCATCCGCACTGCCCAGGTCTGTAATAAGGTAAGCAAAGTGAAACAGACAATGAAAAGTCCCAGTGCTTTTGTGTTAAATATAAGCACTCTTGTAACACTGATCAAATGATCAAACACACAAACCAGAACCAACTGTTGTATAATGTTGTTTTTGAAATAGGTGCGTCAATGCAGCTTTCAGTATAGCAGCATGAGTGGCATGTGGGTGGCAATATTTCAGCTCACTTCCCTCAGTTGTCGGGATAATTGTGGGGTTGCTAATGACTGACTTTGCAAAATATTTATTAAACACAGCTTAATTTTCATTTACTGAATGATTTCCTGATGGATAGCCCATTTTATTTGTGTGGGCACACAGGAACATTTGGTCAAAGAGGTAAAGGTTTAAGCCCTCCTCTGTGTGTGTGTGTGTGTGTGTGTGTGTGTGTGTGTGTGTAGATGAGACTGGTACCTTGGGAATTGCATCTATATGAATGAATCTGTTTCACATCCTATGAATCCCTATGTGCTTAATGATGCTGATGGCTCTCTTTTAATAGAAATAGAAAAACAGCTGACATTAAACTAATTCAAGCATCACGACAATATTATATATTGGTATGATCACGACCATCATTCTCTCTCGCAGCTGACAATTGATTTGAACAGAGCTCTAAGCTCCAAGCAGACCCTTAAGTGCATGTTGTGTACAATTGAATGAAAATATATTGTTTGAATTTATATGAGTTATTTTTTATACCATCTTAAGTAGGACTTAAAGTAGGTTAAAGTGAACTGCTGAATCAACCATGTATGGTAAAATAAAATATACTTTAATGTCATTTCTACTGAAACGGTATGTTTTATGTTCAAATATATTTGTAAGGATGAGGTTGCAATTTAGTGCACTTATATTAACTCCAGAATTATAATCAATTATTTTACACATGCTTTAGAATGTTAGTCAACACATCAAAATAAGATGCTAAGATGACTAAAATATAATGATTTAAAATGTATTTTAAAGTAAAACTTTTAATTTGACATTGCACTTTGTGTTCGTAACGAAAATTTAAATGTGCTTAGTTGGCAAACATTTAAATGTTCCAAAAAATATTTGGGTGAAATATCACCATATTCAAGAATGATCAAGAACATTCTCATTACCTAAGAGCAGACAAATCCTCACCTTCTGCTGTGTAAACAACACCTACATCTCATTCACTCAAGGCTACTCTGAATGGACTGCATTGCTGCATGGCGTGCTTTAGCTTTTCTTCTCCAATGCTTACCTTGAAGAGCTTGAGACTAAATGTTCTCTGCAGAGAGTGGAATATGCATCACCATGGCAACACTGCACTTTCTAACACTGGCTTCCAGAATCTATTCCATAACTCTTAAAAGCAGGGGACATGTCTTTTGTGAGATATCACAATATCACTCACTCCTCTGTAGGCCTTGTGTTCAGTTTTACGACCCTGCTTTCCATTGTGCTGAGATGTTCAGAGATCTTGGAGGCACGTATGGTTTCTCTGCAGTAGAATTCACTGTTTAAAGCTAAGTCAATGTAGTCACTGAAGATAAAACGTGAAGTTGCTGTGGCCTGAAATGATCCATCATTCTAACAATTACTTAAGTAAATTTGGTTCTATGCACATTGTGCACTTTCTTTACATGGTTGAAACTTCATCTTGTTTCTTCAACTCAAAATGTATGTTCTCTTAAATTAATGAAAAAAACACTCATGTGACAAAATTGCACAAAGCACCTTAAAATGCCACTGGCAGACCTGGAAAATAAATGTGACGTGTAACAAGTGACTAACATTTATTTCACATTTGTTTAACAATGAACTAAAAATAATTAAATAAAGCCTTTAAATAAAACTGGCAAATTCTTATACAGTGCAGCTACATTAATAAATAACCCTCTAGTGCTGCTTTATTGATTTTTACTTCAAGGGAATGCTGTGAAAATCTGTTAAACGTTGGTTTTGACGTTTGTTTTGTGAACACAGAAATGTCATTTGTTTCATTGGATATGATTTGAAAAAGTTAAATGGTCCTGAAAAACAGTTGTTAATTTTTTAGAAATATCAACCTCAAATTTGGACCACAACTTGTTTGCGTTTTGACTTTCAGTTTTTGAGCGAAAATAGTATTTCTGTGCATTTTCATAACAATAAACTTAAACTTTTGTACCTTTTTTTTTATTTTAAACTTCAGTAATTATCTCCGTCTTCTCAATGAAGTCTTTGCTCCAAGATTTATTTTCATGCTTAGTACCATAAAATACAAAAAGACTATACACATTCACCCACACACTCATTTTAATTTTCATTATTCATCTGTAGGCTTATGAGAACTAAAAATAAAAACTCTTCTCCTTGCTTCAATTAAAAACAATATATCGCGAAAGAAAATCTTCCTTTACATGTTTTACTTTTGTTCCTATAAAAATAAAAACCTTGCTTGATCATTTTAACACAGATTAATATTTACACTAAGACTCATTTGTATTCTTAGTCTACTATATCTACTAATGCACAAATTCTGAACTAATACATCATCATATTGGTTAATATAGTAAACCGATAGATTATTTGTTGTTATACGAAAGTGCTACCATGTGAGGGCAGCAAAGGCATGATGGGTGTTTCTGCGTTTCCTCTCATGCCTGCCAGGCAGCAATATTTCAAGCAGTGCTTCATGAAGGTCTGAGCCGGAGATAGGTCTGGATGGGATTGTGAGTCTTTAACTTCCTCCTCTGCTCTGTCTGCATGTGCACTCTGATGACATCACCGCCGGGCCTTCGTTACGAAACAAAGAATTTGTCCCAGAGTCTGTTTTCAGGGAAAAAGAAGACATAGTGTGAGGATAGACAGGAGGAGAGCTTCTGTTAAATGCAAAAACAGGTCCATCAAGCAACAATGTGAAAAGGAAATAATATAATACGTTTTTAACATTGGATGTTTATTCTAGAGATAATATAAACTAGGAAGTAGTGACACCTAGATTTGCACTCATAACTTTCCTGGACTCATAGCTTGTCCATTTTGTATGAGATATGGCTCTTAAAAATTCAGTTGGTGATACTTTGGGAAATGTTATCAACCAAATAATGTCAAACAACTGTTGTATTTGATGTTTTATGTGACATTTAATTTGTAATATTTTTGAAAGAAAATTCTTATGACCACCAAGGCTGAATTTATATGACCAAAAATACAGTAAAATATAACAATATTCTGAAATAATATAACAATTGAAAATAACTTCTTTCAGTCTGAATATATTTTAAAATGCAATTTATTCCTGTGAAGCAAGGCCGAATTTCCAGCATCACTACTCCAGTCTTCAGTCTCATGTTCAGAAATCATTCTAATAAGCTGATTTGCTGCTTAAGAAACTTTATTTTTAGCAATACTGAAATATTTTTGTGGAAATAATGATGCTTTAACAGGACAGCATTGATTTAAAAAAAAATTTTAACATAAAAAATGTCTTTACTGTCATTTTGGTGAGGTTTGCAGCTTTTCACAGCGTTATAAAATGTCTGAATACAACAGATTGCATGATTTTATTTGTTGCAAGAAATGTAAAATCCACATTTTAAGCATGCAGATATTTTACATATCAGATACTCCTTAAGAGTGAAGTATAATAAAATCAATAAGAATTTGTGCCTCTAAACAACCGTTATGTGACACGAGAATGTACCCTTTTGTGGAAAGTGTCAAAACGTAATTTGTTTAGGATTAACACTGTTTGTCTTCTCACTACAGATTTGACAAGCAGAACTGACACTTTTTTTTCTCGGTGGCTGTTCATAATGTCTTTGCTTATTCAACAGAAACGAGGGAGACTATCAGTTTTTCAAGAGCACAGCTGGTATTTCCAGAATCACTTGCTTGGGCAAAACACAAGGACGCTTGGGATAGTTCTTATCTTCAGTAGTTTTGCATTCTTCCTCACTATTTATTCATCAGTGATAAAGAGTCTGATTGTTCTAATGATTTCCAACCAAAGTGTGTACTTGGAAAGATGTTGCTTTTGATAATATCTCCATAAGGAGGTTTTGTCAGATTCAGCTCAGTTTTGTGTACACATTTATCTCCAAAATAAAGCTAATGTTGATCAAATGTAGCTGCATGTCCCAATCAAATTTTAAATGACATTTATACTATTTATGATAATGCTGAATGAGTTGATCATGTGGCTGCAAGGCTTGCATAAGACAGAAGAGGTTGGGAAACACTTCTAAGACATTATATGGCATAATAATGAATAAATCATGAGAATAAGCGGTAGGTCTGTGGGAAGAGTCATAAGTAATTTAACACCCCTCATCTCCACCCCCTTTAATCCGGCTCTAGAGCTGCTCTGCCATTTCCAAAGAGCACATGAGACAGTTTCACCATCCTCAGATACAGTAAACACTGGTGTATTTTTTTCCAAAAGCATTAAGGGCACAAATCCCATTGTTTTGTTTTATGAGCTATTATATATATTAAATAAAATATTATCCAGTATAAAATGAATGAAAGAGAAAAGTAGCTATTTTAGAAATCTATCTATCTATCTATCTATCTATCTATCTATCTATCTATCTATCTATCTATCTATCTATCTATCTATCTATCTATCTATCTATCTATCATTAAATTGTGATGTTTATTTAAATTATTTATAAACTGCAAAACCACTCAAATCAGGGATTTAAACTGTTTAGACATGTTACAAACAAGGCTGTATAAATTGCAGATGCCAGAGAAAATGAATAGAACATGTCCTATAAAAAAATGGCCATTACTGATGACTATTTTCTTCAGTCTAAGCACCTCCTTTTACCATTTGTTCAAAAAGAAAAATATGGACAGGCTATATAATTTTAGAGATGCGAAACATATTCTGTATTCACTGCATATATTCTGTATATATATATATGTGTGTGTGTGTGTGTGTAGAACGATTTTTTTATTTTTATATATTTATATATATATATATATATATATATATATATATATATATATATATATATATATATATATATATATATATATATATATTTTTTTTTTTTTAGAGAAAGAATGAAATAGTATTTCTTTCTAAACGCACATCAGATGATCTTTGGATTATTCCATATATAGCCTACACAGAAAGAAACATAAAAACTAATAGTAGAAAGTGTCCTCTGAGAGCAGGTTTCTAGGCAGAGCTGACTGATGAATCGGGACATTCAGGGTAGCAGCAGTGTTTTGGTTTCTGCCAGTGACGGGCTCGTGTGTCTCGTCTCGGAGCACAAAGGGTTAAAGCAGACTGCCTGACTCTGCAGGCTCGAGCCGCCCTCCCTCCATCAGCCTCGTCCCTCGGCTCTCTTTACTGGGCTTTAACACGGGGCTGTGTATCAGCGAGGTTGGCGCCTGGCACTTTTTCTCGGGATATGTACCAATAACTCCTAACCGGATACTCCTCCACAAAGCGAAACAACAAAAGCACGCAGGCGAAACTTTGAGGCGCTTAACTGTGTTGAACGCCTGCTGCATTTGGGTCGAGATTTCCCAAACTCTCCACCCTGAAAACAAACATGCGGAGATGTCGAGAGGAGCACAGCTGCCGATAGGAGAGGTTGGGACCTTTATGTCAAGCAATGAGAGGTAAGGGCACAAAGGACGGTGTGCGGTCTCGGCTCTTTTCGGGTCAATGTAAGATTCCCAAATCTTGCTGTTGTTAGTCCAGCTGAGTCACGCGAGCAGACGTCGCCCTCTCCACATTCAGCTCTCCTGCCGCATTGAGAGGATGCGAGCGAGCGCTGCTAAAGCGCCTCTTTATCCCTGTCCCGAAGCATCGGACTGATTTTAAGGGTGTGATTTACCTTCCAGGTTAAAATCCTTAGTCAAACCCGCGAGAGAGGCAGATTTGAGCACGAGCTGGTCCTCCACCCGCAGTGAAAGTGGTTTTCTTCTGAAGCGGTCTGCTTAGTAAACTCGTTTACGAGAGTACAGAGATAGTCTATCTATTTACATATTATTTATCTGAAATATAACGCGATATAGGCTACGTGACGTTACATTGACACAAAAGTAGAAACTAATCCATAATAGGCTACAACTTTTTCGATATTCTGTTGGTAATTCAATGAAGTTAGGCATATTTTCATTTTTAAAAAGATAATTTCCTTGCATTGTGTCAGTTGTATTTTAAAATAATAAAAAAGTCTACTATATAATCCCTTTTTAATAATTGTACTATACAAAAATAAATAAAAACGGGGTAGAAATTGATATATTTGCTTGTCATTAAAGAATTTACTTCCTGATGATGTCATTATGGTGTAATTATGACAAAGCTTTTTGGTAATAAGCAGCAACTTAGACGTATTTTGTACAAAAGTTGTAGTTAATGGTTTGTTAAGGCAAGAATTTGACCTTAAAAGAAAGTGTGGCCACTTTTTTTTTTTTTAAATATGTACTTCATAGTTCATTGTACTTACAGAATTCATTCCTAGTATTTTTTTTTATACTTGATTATAAGCCAAATGTAAAGCTAACTATATATATAAAGATCTTGTTTACACACACACACACACAGCTTTTAACAAAGTATTAGTACAAAATACTATTTTAAATATATGTATATTTTTAAGCGATGACACACAGTAAAAGAATCTGAGAGGTGAGACTGACCGTATGTAAATGACCCCACTCTTTCTTATACTGATGTGTTTGGATATGTAGAGTGTATTTGTGTGCCTTGCGTTCAGATGGACGTGGGAACTCATTGTGTATTGTGCCCAGGTGCCAGCAGCGCTTGTTTTTGAAATCCCACCCTCTTTGTTCAGTGCCGACTCTCAGCAGAAAAGTGAAGTTAATCAAACTGCTGTTATTGATTGTCGTCTACACCCAGAGAGCAGAATGTGTGCCCACATCAAGGTCATGGCCTGTGCACTATCAGAGCAGGTTCTCACTGGTCTATGAAGCATATGGCTTTGATGGGTGCCTGTCTTTTTTATTCAGGGTGTGGGCTTTGTTTATATAAAGTTATTAATAATTTTTCAGAGGAAGCCAACAGTGGCTCTATGGCTTTGCCATTCAAAATACAATGCACAGACTTATGCAGTGACGTGTGTAATCAACAACATAAAATAACAGGAATATTTCTAGACCAGTCTAGTAAAAAATTAATCATTTTCATTGGTTTGACTGATCAAACCCACACAGTCTCTCCACCAGAACGCAGTTAGAATGATTTTTTCAGAGTATGTTTTACAACAAAATACTATTTCAGACTTTCTTTACTTGTCTTAGTCTTATTTACTTGCATATTTATATACTCTATTGTATGGCATGCGTTCGTCCAATCAATGTGCATTTACACCACTGGTAGTTCCTAGAGTGCTGGGTTAAACCCTGAAGTAGGAGTTAATATAGTCCCCAAAAAAGGTTTTCCAAGAGCTACCATCGTTCCCAGTTCCTGCGGTGTGAACACGCTACTTCCGGCAATTGTTACAGGAACTCTGAAAGCATTCCTCATGTTGTGAAAGCCCCTTTCTTTTAGCAGGTGATGATCCTAGCTGTTTGTTTGATTAGCTGTGTCAGTGACCAGGAGGATGTTTCAATAGGTTAACTCAGTTGGTTCATGGTTACAGGCATTTTCCTCTTTCTATATTTGAGTTTAGACTGACAGCCTACATTATCCTGGATAATGTGATTAAATGTGCATGTAGCCATAACACTTGTGCCTAATGCGAATTTCAAGTTTTGCTAGTTCTAAAGTATTTGTATGAGGGAAAATGTGTGCCAAAGTTTTACTGGTCTTTTCTTTACACATGTGCCATTCAGGCAAAATTGATAAAGTTTTAAATTTCTGCACCAAGCTTTCTTTTTCAAACAAGTTTTACGTAAATACAGTACATCCTTGTCTAATATGGGACAAACAGATAGGAAAGCTCACCTCAAACTGGTGGTGGCTGGGTGCTGAAATAAACAAATAGAGGTACTGAAATTACACACTTCAGCTGTTTGACTGAATGGCACACCTTTGAAAAGCACCTTCGACATCCAAGATTGTTGCTACAAATAGCTTTACAGTTAAAGACCAAAAAAGCAGAAGTTTCTTTCGGGATGTTTCTTCCTGCGTTCCTCCTCAGCTGGTGCTCATTTCTTTGAAGACATGTTGAATGCAGGTGGCTTGTGTTATATTGCATAGAGGAGCTGAGTTATGTTTTGATATCATATCAAAAGAACCTGTCATCTGTCAGACAGTACCCTTGTGAAAAATAAGTGCACTTAAATGTATTTTTAAGAAGCTGGAATTTCTTTTAATATAAATTGAAAAAAAAAAGTACTTAAAGAGATATATTTTCATGATTTTGTTTCTTAACAGTTAAGTACACTTTTAATAAGTACACTATTATAATGTCAAATTAAAAGTTTTACTCTAAATGAATTAATACTCTTTTGTCTTGCTTTCAAGAAGTACATTTAATGTGTTGAGTAACAAACTAAAGCACATGTACAGTACTTGTTTATAATTTAACTTTAATATGTTATGTGATATTACTTTTCAATGTAATTTATTTTAAGTGTACTTAATTGCAACTGCATTGCAAATGTGTAATTCTAAATATATTTAATCGACGACACAGAAGTTTTAACGTGATATTAAAGTATATTTAGTTCACCATAAATGCGTGGTACATGGCAATACACTTACAATGTATTTAATTACAACAGAAGTAATTATGAAATTACTTATTAAGATGTACTAAAGCCATATGTATGTGGGTCAAAAAAGCATTTTCAGGTTATTTTTTATTGCATTCAATGTAAGTTTACACTAAAATAGCATTTTGCATAATTTGAAAATCATGCAGTTAAGTGTCCAATAACATTACATAACAGTTTTTAGTAAGTGTTTTATTTTGATTGAAATCTGCGTTCCGTGGGTGAAGTACACATTTTTTTGGTGGGGTTCCCCTGGTAAAAGTCACATTCCGGGATTAAATATCACGTTATTGGGGTCGCTTCAACCGGCGGACATGAAAAACATCCCGCAGAAACTGTGTTAAAGTAGCCCAATTCCACATGAAAACCGCAGACTTGGCAAGACTGCCCCTTACTAACACAAGATTGGGGAACCTTGTGTTTTTTTGTTTACAAATAAATATAATAGAATGTTTAATGCACTTCATGATGTTAATTTCAACAGATGGAATATATTTTCTAATCTCTTTGTATTTTTATGATCTGATTGTCTGATTATGTTGCATAAAATTGGAAATGTAATGGATTGCGTTACAAACTACAATTCATGTATGTAATTTGTAATCAGTGACAGACAACAATTTGTAAGTAATCTAACCACTGATATTAAGTAAGCTTTAATGCACTTCTTTTTAGAAGGATAGGTTTGCCAAAAAGCTGACGAATCCATTAAAATATCAGGTGCATGTTATCCAAAGACATCCAGGGAACCAATCCATTGAAATGAGTCATGTGTCTCTCTTTTTCAGGATAACAAAGCTGTAGATTTTGCTGGAGATTCCTGACCATTGCTTCTTGGTGGCACACATTGCATCCCATTTCTTCTCACCACAAACCGTCTTCATCCTCCCACACACCGTAGCAATCATGACGACCTCTTCTTTACGGCGGCAGATGAAGAACATTGTGAACAACTACACGGATGCAGAGATCAAGGTCAGGGAGGCGACCTCCAACGACCCGTGGGGTCCTCCGACCTCGCTCTTGATGGAAATTGCAGACCTGACCTTCAACGTGGTGGCCTTCACCGAGGTCATGGGCATCATCTGGAAGAGGCTCAATGACCACGGCAAGAACTGGCGGCACGTGTACAAGGCCCTCACTCTGCTGGACTATCTGATCAAGTCAGGATCAGAGCGAGTGGCCCAGCAGTGCAAGGAGAACATCTACGCCATCCAGACTCTGCGGGATTTCCAGTACATCGACCGGGAAGGGCAGGATCAGGGCATGGGCGTGCGGGAAAAGTCCAAGCAGCTGGTGGCTCTGCTCAGGGACGACGAGCGGCTCAAGCAGGAGAGATCGCAGGCGCATAAGACCCGTGAGCGTGTGACGGGAACCAGCAGTGCCATGGCTTATGGATCTTTACCACCACCCTATCCGGGACGTCACACCGCTCAGCCCAACATGGAAGCGGTGTATGGGGAAGAGCATGGCAGGGTGAGGCACTCACCTTCCTCCTTCAACTGTGAGTATGACTGTTCATACTGTTTATGAATGACCGGGATAAATCACACACTTATGGTACAGTTTAATATTAAGTAATGCACAATCATTTATAGAGATTACCAAAAAATGAAAATTCTGTCATTAATTACTCACCCTCATGTCGTTCCAAACCTGTAAGACCTTCGTTCATCCTCAGAACACAAATTAAGATATTTTTGATGAAATCCGAGAGCTTTCTGACTCTGCGTAGACAGCAACGGACATGTTTGAGGTCCAGAAAGGTAGTAAGGACTTCAGTAAAATAGTCCAAAATAGCCATCGGTGGCTCAACTGCAGTTTATGAAGCTACGAGAATAGTTTTTGTGCTCCAAAATAACTATTTTGACACTCAATGTAAATGGTCACAAGGACTATTTGACCAATGTCCTTTCTAAATTTATTGACCTGGGAACGTTGCAGTAGCGTTGCTGTCTATGCAGGGGCAGAAAGCTCTCAGATTTAATCAAAAATATGTTAATTTATGTTCCAAAGATGAACGAAGGTCTTATGAGTTTGCAAGGAGATCAGGCTGAGTAATTAATGACAGAATTTTCATTTTTGGGTGAACTGTCCCTTTAACGTTGTCTTTTACTGTTTTGTTAAAAATATACTCTTGATGGTGTTTGTGTTGATCAAGCTTGTATTACAGAATTTGCATATCCAAGTCAATACTGAAATGTAACCAGTAACATAATGATTAGATATGGCCGAAAATTATATTATATTTTTTGATGAAATCCAAGAGCTTTCTTTCTGACCCCTCATTTTTGGGTGAACTAACCCTTTAAATATGGTAACTTGAAGTTTCAATTTTCTTGCTTGATGTGGGAACAAATCTCATTGGAGTTACTGTGAAGTTTTTGAAGCGTCAAAGTTCTGGGCAAATGGACTTTGATTGAAGGGACAGAAATCCCTCTGGTTTCATTAAGAAATCAGTTCTGAAGGGGAATGAAAGTTGTACAGGTTTGGAAGGACAAGAATGTGGGTAGATGATGACAGAATTTTCATTTTGGTATGAGTTATACCTTTAATGTTTGTCAGGAGTTGATTTCTCTGAAATGGATAGTACTTCATTCTTTCATTGACTGGGGATTGCAAAATAGTTTTATAATCATTTAGCTGCTGAAGTGAACCAAGTCAGCCAATGAGTAACCTCTGTCAATAGTGAAAAATGTGTACATACACTGTTTACATAGAGAGGTGCATCACACACAGCCTTGTGCTTTTAACCCTCATGCTTCTTTCATTTGGAAGGTCTACGGTCTCTTTTTGTGAGAATGTGATACAGTTTTAATATAAAGTGCCTCATTAGGGTGTGGATGACTCCATATAGATCTGATCACTTAATCCATGTGTAGCTGTGGAGCGGATATGCTACATTCTTCCCATGTTCAATCATTTACTCACTCTGTGAGGCTCTTTGCTTACTATATGTTAATTTTTGAAGGCTTCAGGTTGATTTTTGTCTGCTGTTTTAAAGAGATAGTTCACTCAGAAATGACCGTTCTGTCATGAACTCACTCTCGTGTCTTTCCAAACTTTATCTTTCACCTCTTAGACTTAAAAATAAAAGTTTCTGAAGAACTTTGACACAGCTTGTTTCCATGTATCAGTAGTTGTTTGCCCTGCTGCCTGGCTTCTTCAGTTTGGCCCGCAGTTTAGAAACTGATGGTATATCAAAACTGTCAGAAACGCATCAAAGATGTTCCTCCTCTGCATACTTACAGAGAAAAAACTTTTTTTTTTGACTCGTTGCATCCTTCACATATTTATTGAGCAGATATCCAGTATATGCATGTGAGGAATGTGCCTCTACAGCATTTATCAATGCATTTAAAGTGAATCTACAGGGCGTTTATAGTGAAACTCTAGATTAAATCACACTGTGAAGGCAACTGGTTAATGTATGAGCATGAACATTTAGAGAAAGAAATCGGTTTAAACATGAAGAATAAAAATGTGTATTACAATGCTTTTGGCTGTTCATAAATGTGTTAGATTACTAAATTTGGTTTTGGATTCTATCTAGGACTGTCCATTTACTGGGTAATTAGTCTGAATGTGTACACAGAGACCAAAACTTAAAATATTTCTTATGGCCTGCTCAATCAAACACATTTTTGATTACAAAATTAAATTCTATGGACCGTACTTTAGTGATAGACTTGAGCTCAGTTTATTAAAACAAACAATATATAGGATATGTTGGAATAAGTCATTTTTTTCCAAAACAATTATTACTTTAAGCAAGGATGCATTATATTTTTTAGAAGTGAAAGCAAATACATTTATAATGTTGCAAAAGATTTCTATTTCAAATAAATGCTTTTCATTTATTCATCAAAGAATCCTGAAAAAAAGCATTACGTCTTCCACAAAAATACTGAGCAGCACATTTTATTCCAAGATATGCAGACTTGTAGTGCATAAGCATAAGAGCTATCAAAAACATAAAAATGGTAGTGTATATGCCATAACGTTATAATGATCAGCTTATCATTTCTAATTTGTAAAATGTTTATCTGTTTTTTAGGCCCTCTCTCGTACAGTACGACAGACCACATATTTAGTTTCTACAAGGGACTATTTGACATTCGTTGATCTACTGAAATCAAACCTTTGATGTCACAAGGAGCAATGTGCTTTCACTTTTACTTACAATAAACCAACATATTTGTCATGATGCCAGGTATTTTGGGAAAGTACAGGAATTTCCGAACCCGTGCTTCCGTGGGTGCTTAATGAAATGTGTTAATGGTCACCGTTTTCAGGGTCAGATGGTCATGAGCCAGAGTAGATGATGGTAAAAAGTTGACCTTATCTGTACATCAGGGCATTCCAGGCCAGACGTGCCATTCAGAGCCACTGTAGTGGAAATGATCGCAACTGGAAAACGGCACGGCCAGTTTCTGGTTCTTTCCAGTTTCTGGTCCAAGGCTGTGTTCACCGAGAAAGCAGTTCTATCTTCTTCTAAAACACATAAAGAAAAGCATGTAATTCACAGTAAATAAATAAAACAACAGATTTATATAAAGATCAATGTACAGACAGAACAATAGCATGCATAATTGCACATGCAACACCCATTATATTATAATACGACTTTATGAACAATCATTTGCTTTTTTGAGTGAAATATTATGTTAAACTAATGTAATGCTTTCTGAGGCTGAAACACTGATTGAGTGATTAACATGAGACATACATTTCAGTAGGTTGTACTGTTTCCTTCTAATGTTCATTCATGTTTATTTCATGCTGTAACTAGTAGTTAAGAGAAAGAGGTTATCGGTTCACATGACGCTTGAACTGATGCGCTACAGCGCTAAGAGCACCAAAAAGTGGGATGGGGTAATTATAATGTAAGCCCCATCACCCCATCTCTCCTCTCCTGCCCCACACAGACACCCCATTGTTTCACCAGCAGAGTCAGACAGGCACAGGAAAGCAATTCCTGCCCGGGCATGGAACAACACTGATTTGGGTGCTTGATTAACATTCAGTGGCGGTGCCAGTCCTTTCTCATCCAAAGCAAGAGGTTGAATCAAGCATTTTCTCTTTTCTTCCTCCCAGCCTCCTCTTCCTCTCCTCATCTGGCCCCAGATCTGGAGCGCGCCCGGCCGCAGACGAGCGGAGAGGAGGAACTCCAGCTGCAGCTGGCCTTGGCCATGAGCCGAGAGGAGAGCGAGAAGGTGAGGCTCACATTCACTGTTACACACACACACACACACACACCTAATACTAACTGCATTAGGGTCACTGGTTCCCCACTGGTTTTGCTTAAGGATGCATATTTGACATCGGATATCACATGGTACTAAAAATATTTGGTAACACTTTTATTTTGAGGACCAGTTTCATTGCTTATTTGCATGTATATTACTAGTACTGTATATTGGCTGTTTAGTAGTAATGATTAAGCATATATTAATTCTGCATGACAATATTTTAGATATATCTTTAATCCACCCCACACCTAAACTTAACAACCGCCTTACTAAAAATGAATAAGCGGCAAATAAGGAGTTTACTGAGGCATCAGTCATAGTTAATAGTCAGTTTAGTCAGTCTAAAATATTTATTGTACGTACAGTAAGTAACAAAAGTTATTCATCTTACTAAAGTATCACTTTCCAACAGCAACACCAATTGATGAAGTAGGAGACTTCATGCAAGTGACTAAAGGGAGACTAAAGTTAGTAGTAACATATAAAAGGCACACATAAATGTTTAAATAAACTTGGGGTTACTTAGTTCATATAAAGGTACTTTTTTGTTGTTTTCTAGGTAGTTTATAGAATAAATTAAATGTGCTTTTGATCCATAAATGGTCTGAACATCAAAAAGAAGGCAGAAATGCAAATATTACTAAAACATGAATCATTCAAGAATAACAAAAGTGATTAATCTTTTTTTTTAGGTAACACTGATTCCAACTGAAAAAGTTAGTCACTAGTAAGTAGTTACTGACAAATAAAAGCCACACGTTATGCTGAATATTAAAAATGTATAAATAAACTTGCAGTAACTGGGCTATCTGATCATGTTTAATCAGAAAACGTAGTCAGAAGTCTTACCTTCGTCAAAGTTTTGGTGGAATGGACTTTCAGTGGAGGGACAGACATCTCTCATCTCTACATGAAAATGATATAGTTTTGGAATGACATGAGGGTCAGTAAATAATTATATTTTTGGGTTAACAATTGCATGATAAAGATAGACCACTAAAAAAAAAAAATTTGTACTTTTGTGGATTTTACACAAAAGAACATTAGGTCCATTGTAACAAATCAAATATATTTATTGGTGTATATTTAAAGGTGCTGTATTTAGGATTGACACCAAGTGGTTGAACTAGGTATTGCAGTCCAAATTCAAAATATTGGAGACAGGCAGGTTGCCAGATTTACAACACAACCAGGAACGAGCGCACTTGATGATGAATTAAATGAAATAAGCTGTGCTTTCCACCAACTGGCAACCCGGGGTGCCGAAATACAACTGGGCAAACTGGCAGTCGGCGGGTTTCACAAACCAAAACAAACACCGACATTATGGCCCCGAACACACATTTTCAAAGTAGAATGACCGTAGCATTGTTTTTCAGATAAACAAGTATGTTAACTTAGCATGTTTCTTAAATATCTGCAAACATATTATGGTACTTTTATGCTTTAGTAGAGTCAAAAACTTACATACCTTTACAGCACCTTTAAATGATCCGTTTTTAATATTTCACCAGATTAGTCCCTCTTTTTTGTCCTTTTCCCATTATATCGCTTGCTTCCAAATAGAAAATCTAAAGTCAATTGGCTATTGGTTATGTAATAAGCAAGGCTGAACACTTGCAGTAATAAGAAATAGCAATTTCATGGGTCTTTAATACTTGAGAGTCAGTATGAAATTTTTTCTGTAGTCTGAGATCTTTGATTTAGTGAATTAAAATGGCCTTTTGTATTGTGCTTCAATGGAGATCACTTGTGTTTAATTAAAAGTTTGTAACAACTCATTGTATGGCTGGAGGCTTTAGTACAGCACCAAATTTCCAATTAGCATGTGGGCTAATGATTTGTTTTTGTAGTGCACTTGAGGTGAGACCGGCATGCTGCTGTCTCCATTCTGCATTGTCCAGAAAGATCTTAGTCATCATCTGACAGTGTAGCCAGTGTGTGAAGAGAGAGCGCATTAGCATCCTCTCTCACTGATAATGCATTTCTAAGTGAAGCCACAATGACTCCGAGTGTGTTACATTGATCCAGCGCTCATAAATGAGACCGAGTGGAGCTGCTCTCGTTCTCTTGATGTTTAGAGAACATATGCTATACTCCAGTCTAAGATCCATCAGCCTGGTATTGGCTTTGGTAGCACTTTATTTTAATGTGTCCTTGTAATTAATTAATACATTTAAGCACTGAGCAATATTAATTCACTAACCTCATTCCTCTTCTCCTCCAGCCGGTTCCTGCTGTGGATATCGATGAACAGACGCAGCTTCAGATCGCTATGAGTCTCAGTAAGGAGGAGGCACACAAGGTACTGCAATCCCAGAAGTCAGCGCTACATCATTCATGAATTGCCTGCCTGTGTGTTGTGAGTGACACTATCTGTATGTTGTGTGGTTGTATCTCTCTAGCCAGCTCCTCTTCCTCCTGCTGCTGCTGTTCTGGACATGGATGAAGAGGCACAGCTTCAGCTGGCCCTTACTCTCAGTAAAGAGGAACATCAGCAGGTACGACCCTGGATCACGAGCTGCACAGATGAATAGATATTGTTAGATGTTTCAAGAGATAGTGTCCCAGATATAGAAGTGCCATATTCATTAGAAGTCTACCATGGGAGTGATGATATTCACTAATATGAGATCTTCAATGGAAAATTTGTAAAGTTCTACCCTCAATTGTGGAGTTATTTATTGTGTGCTGTTATTTACAAAGCATTTTTGTAGTATTTATGTATATTAGCAACCCTTGTGATAAAGAAGTACACTTTAGCATGCACTTTAGCACAATATACTGAAATGTACTTGTATAGAATATACTGAAGTGTGAACTGAATGTAATGTTTTGACATTCATAAATGCTGGTGATTGCTTTTTGACCCACTTTCTATTTTCACTTTTCCACTTTCAATTTCTTTTAAATCTATACAAAGTACACTTTAAGTGTGTTATTACATAGTAATAAAAGTGTGCTTTCTTTAAGTACAAGTAAACGACAACCTATTTCCGTTGAAACAAGACTTTTTGGATTTTAGAAATATTGAACCATTTTTAAGAAGGCGAAATAACAGGGCTGAACAGAATGTAAGGAACAAATTCTACATTTTCTACAAAATGCCTAGTGCTTTTTCTTCTGTTTTGTATTATGGTGCATTATTTATCTGAAATTCTGATGGACAAAAAAAGGTTTACAAATACATATGTGCCTGTATCAGGTATGTTTCAGGTATTTTTTTATTGTTAATGCATCAGTATTAACTCAAGGAGACAAAAATGGCCATTCTTCAGTGTTTTAACCCTTTCAATTGCATACAGTTGCATAGTTTCTTGTACCAAAATGTTATTTTTCCATGAATCTCACAAGTAGCCTCGAGCGGTCATTTTACGATGGAATCAGATTTTCCTTTCCTTTGAGCTCAGTGTACTTTGAAATCATGCTGTCATTTTTAGAACTCACAACATTCGTCCCAAACCAAAAGAACCATTTATTGAAACTAAACTGCCAAAATTACTTGTTCTGAAATCCTTGAGCTGGCCATTTATTTATAGTGTCCGAAAGAGGACAAGTGGCTGGTTTTTCAGGCAGTATATCCAGAGATAGGAAGGCATCAAGGTACTTTGAGATACAGCCTCACTATTTCCTGACATGCTGTCTACTCCGATATCTTCATCTGTTCGTTTTTTTTAAGGCAGCATTACATTAAATGAGTTTATAAATAATAAATAGTTTTCAACTCACGATTCAATTTCTATTGAGAAAAAAGCACTGTAGTTATTAAATATTAATTTGGTTAATCATGGTGTGTCGGAAGTGAATTGAGTCCAGTCCAGACCAGTTTCTTCAAGAGGTGATTTCTTACTAAAACACTAGCTGTTTAGTCACTAACTGGCTGGGCAGCAAAACCATATTCAGCAAATATGAAGGATACATAGTATTATTTCTGATACAAGAAGAGGTGTTGAAAATAAAAACTGCAGTTAGTTTGTCCCTGGTTGTATGTAGCACCTACAGCTCTGCATATCACATTAGGAGAGCAACCTTCATGGTCATTTTCTTCTGATTCTATCAGGTTTAACGGTGTATTTCACTGCGGATTGTTTTGTGAAGGATGAGGGAATTGACAACAAACTTGCATTTTACCAAAAGGAGTACAGAAAAAAAACAAATGGCTTGAAAATGATCATATAAAACTAAATGGCCATATATAACTAAATTAAATAATGAAAAATAATAGGATGAACTCTGAGACGTCTTCTATGTCCGTTGGTTTCTAGGAGGAGCGAAGCCGGAAGGGAGACGAGTCGTTGCTCCAGAAAGCACTTGAGGAGAGCAAACGAGAATTGGAGGCCAAAGGAGGAAGAGTATGAGACTCTTTTAACATGTTCGCTACTTGTGGATTGACAAATCATGTGTAGCCATTTTTTACTGTAAATAAGAGGAAAGAGATAAACCAGACATTGACACAGACTGATACAGTGAGATCTGGACCACCATTCTGCTTCTCTTAGAAACATATGAGAAAAAATGTTGTCAAAAATGCTAATCACTACTTGAGAAGACTTAATGTGCTTTGGCCCTTTAATTGAAGCTAGTTCATTTTTAGTTTGACACATAATTTCAGTGTACTGTACTGCAGTTAAATATCCCCACTGCAAGGTTTTTGTGAACGCCTGCCGTATTGACCTAAAAAATCCTTTTGAATGTGCTGAAAGTGCTTTTCTGTGTTCTCCTTTGGCAGTCTGCCATGCTGGATCTTGCAGATATTTTTGCTCCAGCTCCTGATGTGCCCTCTGCTGCCGATTCTTGGGATTCGTCCGGAGGCCAAAGTGGCTTAGCCCAGGCTGGTCCTCAGAGGTCTGACCCCTGGGATAGTCTGGGTAAGCTAATATGATTGTGCAGTATATCAGCAATTTGCACTCTTAAACATTAAAGGTCCACCAAGTATTTATTTTTGACAGATATGTTGAAAATAATGAGGGGCTTTTATTCTATGTAATATTCTACATAAGATGTTGCTTTTTATGGTGGCTGCCTTGTTGTGAACTTGTGATCATGATACCAAAATGACTTTTTTAGCCACACCAACCAATGGGGTTTAAACTCAGTTTGCCAAGATAATGCAATATGATCTTTATTTTGATTTGAAAAGAATATTTTTGCTCAGGTTTTTTTGTCAATCGTCCTTAAAAGCCGCTGGCAAACTGGAGTAAGAATTCATTTATTTGCCATAGCCAGTTTTTTTCTTGCATTTGGACTCTTTCAGTTTTCAGAAGAGATGAATCATGGATGACGAATACGCCTGTGAATAGAGATTAGTATAGGCGTTCCTCAATGACACTGGGAACCAAAAATGTTTGCTTCAACTATGCCAGTGGCTCTAAACCTATTTTATTCCAAGGCACCCAGAAATATTATGGATTCTTCTGCTATAATGAGCTTGGCTGCTCATTTTCAAACTTTTTATGAACAGAAACTAGAATAATTAAAATTCATAATTACAGTAAATTAATGTCCTTATTTTATTTTATTTTTTGCACTTTTTATTACCAAATAGTTTTTATAATATAGTTTCCTAGTTTGGCGTAACAGATTTTACACTCAAATAGCAATTTCTACCCAATAAAAGATATAAAACAGCAGGTGGCAGTAGTCCGTTTATAATTGACAAATGTATATACATTTGGATAGCCAGGTTGTCCAAGATCAAGTTAAAATGGCAGTTAGTTAGAAAACAAATTAAAATCAGAAACATGGTTACATCTTGTTTTTAGGTGTTTTAGGTTATTTTAAAATAGGAGTGTGTAAAACTAGTTATTTAGTTGACAAAAGTCTGCTATAGACTTTGCAAACACTAGTCATTTACATTGCATTACATGTGTGCATACATGTTATTTTTACAAAGGCTAAACTTAAATTACAGCAATGTAAATTTAATTTCATCTCAGCTTGCATGCATGTTTTACAGATAAAGCTTTTCTTGCTATTTCGCTGTCTGCCAAGTGTCATGTGCATGGGTACTTTTTAAAAACTTCTCAAACCTGGACACACAGGAGATTAATTTGTTTCAGCATGATATTTCATGAATTTCATTCATATATAAAGTAAGCTACTTCAGATGGTTTGCATATACAAGACCATCTTCTACTGGTTTGTTAGACTAGTCATTTACAAAAGTTCAGCTTAAACATTTATGAAATTAGTCATCTTTCACATCCCTATTTTAAACCTTGTTTTGTCTCATAAATATGAATCCATTATTCGGCCCTTAAGTTGTGTGCTTTGGCCCTCTAGTGGATGTCAGACACTAGGCTGAGAACCACTGATCTACACACTGATCTGGGGAAGTCGTGGCCTAATGGTTAGAGAGTCGGACTCCCAATCGAAAGGTTGTGAGTTCGAGTCCCGGGCCGGCAGGAATTGTGGGTGGGGGGAGTGCATGTACAGTTCTCTCTCTACTTTCAATACCACGACTTAGGTGCCCTTGAGCAAGGCATCGAACCCCCAACTGCTCCCCGGGCGCCGCAGCATAAATGGCTGCCCACTGCTCCGGGTGTGTGCTCACAGTGTGTGTGTGTGTTCACTGCTCTGTGTGTGTGCATTTCGGATGGGTTAAATGCAGAGCACAAATTCTGAGTATGGGTCACCATACTTGGCTGAATGTCTCTTCACTTTCACTTCACTTTCACTGATATGTGTCAGTATGAAGTCCAAGACCACTGTTGTTTTGGCCAATGAAACATAAACAATAAATGAATAATACTGCATTATTGATGTGAACGGCACACACCTGCTGGATTGTGTTGAAGGAGAACCCAGCTCTTTAAGCTGTCAGCATGGAAGCTCATGGATGGCACCACCGGCATCCAGTGTTCGTTCCCAGCCTTGGCCTCAGCGACAGCCAAATCCTGACCCATGGGACGCCCCTCAGAACGCCCCGATCCCTGTGTCCATGAATCAGACCTGGATGTCCCCTGCACCTGGTACAAACTTCAGCTTCTAGATATCAGTGTAGATTATAACTAAAGATGCTAAACATAGTAAATACACTAACTGAAGATGCTGCTGATTCTGTAGAAGTCCAACCATTTTAGATTTGATGTTAATTCTGTAGGAACTGGTGTGGACCCCTTTTCTCCCCTAGTAGCAGACAAACAAGGATCTATTGGCGCTCTCAAAACCCCTTCCCCTCGGGCAGGAAGTCCCTCAGGCAATCACAATGACTCTGTTGTTCTTAACTGATTTTATTTTTCTATTTATTTTAATATATTACTATTAATAATCACTTATCGCTATTGTAATATATTTCTTTTTTTTGTGAACAGTTTGATTTTATGTCATATAGAAATATCTTATGTTTACTATTCAAAAGTTTGAGGTCTACGATTTTTTTTTATTCTGCAAAACCACATAAAGTTGATTAAAAAGACATTTACAATTTGAAGCAGCTTGTTGATAATAAGAAATGTTTCTTGAGCAGCAAATCAGTATATTAGAATGATTTCTGAAAGATCATGTGACACTGAAGAATGATTCTGAAAATTCAGTTTTGCATCACATGAATAAATTACATTTTAATACATATTTAAATAAAAAATCAGTTATTTTAGTTGTAATATTTGCAGAATATTACAGTTTTTACAGTATTTCTGAGTGAATAAATGCAGCCTTGGTTAGCATGAGAGACTTATTTCAAAAACATTAAAAAATGGAAAATTCCCCAAACTTTTAAATGGTAATGTGCATTTTGTTATTATTATTATTATTATTTTTTAAGCTCATTACTTTTGTTTAATTCATATTTTTAGATGACAATCTTTTTGATGAGGCTATGGATGGAGGTCAGGCAAATATAAATGGTCACAGTAGTCCTGAGCCTTTTGATATGTCTTCTCTTGGCCGCGGTCTACCAAAAACAGCTCCTCGAACCTGCAGTACTCCCGAGGCATTTCTGGGTCCCACCGGAGCTTCACTCGTCAACCTGGATTCTTTGATTCCCTCCAACCCTCCTTCCAAGAACTTCAACCCGTTTTTATCAGGTCGGCATGCATCATCAAACTTCTTGTTGTCATGTGTATCTAAATCCATAACATTTTAACTGATTGCAGACTCTTTCCCATTTAGGAATAACTGCTCCATCGGCCTCTAATCCATTCCAACAGGAACCGGCTCGTCTCACACTAAATCAGATGCGCCCCAGCTCCACATCTCCTGTACCCACATCCCTCCCATTTAATGCCTCTCTGCCCATGGCTTCCAGCAACCAGCCCAGCTCCCTCCCTACTACCTTCACACAGTCTGCACAGGTCCCGCCGCTGGTCCCCAGACACCTGCCGCAGCCGCTGCTACCCCTGTCTATGACATCCACGCTTGGAGATCCAGACCAACACAATCAGAACCCGTTCCTATGAGCAGACCCAAACAAGCTTTTAAAATGACAATTTAACCACCGACTTGACTTAAAACTGGAACACATTTTTGCATATCTTTGCTTATTTCACAGTTTTCCTGGTTTTGCTCTATGCAGTCACTCATAAGAGGCGTTCACACATATAGTGGTTTCCAGTGACAAAAATCTGTCATTTTCAACAATGGTTACAAATGATGAAGCTATGTGGCCATATACTGTGATGTGACAAAGTTGAGAAAAGTTCAGTATTATGCAAATGAGCGGCCATGTAATGTGGAGACCAGTAGACACTGGTGCACATGTGATCCATCTCCTGTGAGATACTGTAGTGAGTTTCAATAAGATGTAGAAATTGCTTAAAGTCCAGACCCACCAAACTGACATTGAAGAACTAGTGGCAAAAAACCACCAATAAAAAAAACATTATACCTTTTGTTAAGTCCTAGACGCACCAAGCCAATGCCAAAGAACTAGCAGTGGTGAAAACCAACTGTGTCGACGTCTGCGTTGCGCTTGAACTTATTATGAAGTGTCTCCACACCAGCAGGTGGCAGTAGTCTGTATTTATCATTCAAAGAAAAAAAAACTGTAAGAGATACTACTGTTAATGTACAAACCTCAAACAAAGGCTACTGTATGTGCCCTCCTAACTTTGTCGTTTGCTTGACTTCATCACATTATTATTTATCTCATGAATTTCATAACGCGCAAATGGCCAAAATCCGTCAACGCCAGAAATTCTGATGACTAGTCAAGTTAAATTTATGTATATATCGTAATATACATAAATATAACAGTCTTACATTGTGAAATGTGTTAATTAGAAAATTATAGGGATAGTTAATCCACAAATGAAAAGTCTGTTATTAATTTCTCACCTTCATGTCATTCCGAACCTGTAAGACCTTCGTCCATCTTCAGAACAAAAATTAAGATATTTTTAATGAAATCCGAGAGCTTTCTGACCTTCCCATAAACAGTAACACAACTGACACGTTCAAGACCCAGAAAGGTAGTAAGGACATTGTTAAAATATTAAATCTCGTATGAAGCTACGAGAATCCTTTTTGTGCACAACAGTAATAAAAAAACCAGGAATAACGACTTTATTAAAAAACATCTTAATTCGTGTTCTGAGGATGAATGAATTTCTTACAGGTTTGGAATGACATGAGGGTGAGTAATCAATGACAGGATTTTCATTTTTGGGTGAACTATTCTGTTAATTTCAGCTGTATAGTAGCTTTACAACAGTGCCTCCATTGTTCAGCGACATTTAGTTAAATGTTGATTCAATGATATCGCAAAAAAAAGCCAACAGACACTCAATGATGACCTGACATTGGGCAATGGCTTGGTGTGTCACAGGTATACTTCAAATCGGAATCAAAAGACAAACTGGTGTCATTTTAAACAAAATCAGGACCAAAAAAAAATTGTTTACAGTTTGTTTTGGGGGTTCAAAACTGCTTGCCAAAGAAACTTTCTGGAAAATTAATTCCAGTTAGAAAACACATTTAAACTACCATTAGTCCATGGCAATTACGTAATAAGTGGCTCCGCCATCGTTGACATGGATATCTTCTCTGGTTCATCTCTTCTGCTCAGTCCATCAAGGTCAGACGTCCATTGCTAAAAAAAAAAATCACGAACACACTGGAGATCTGCGTTATAGTAAAAATTGATTTGAAAGCGTGAAACAAATATTTACATATTCATCTAAACGCACTCAAAGCATGGTTGGCATTTAGCATGTTCCCTAACTCAGGTATTTCAAATGTCTTTTTAAGAGAAGAATGAAAAATACCTTCGATGTGAGTATATCAAAGGCCTTTAATGTGAGCAAATTAACAGCTCTTTATTTTGTCTCTGCACATATAAAGGGTTAGTTAAAACACTTTACTGATCCTACGTCTCATTTGTAATCAGATTTTCAAAAGATTTGGCCAGTTGTTCAGCCCACCAATAACCTCCAGCAATAAGAACATCCACAGTGACCACCAATACAGCCACTCGACGACCTCTGGTCATAAAATCACTGTATGCGTGAACGCCCTTGAACTGTAGTCATATGTGTGAATGTCAACTATGCATTACATGGCAATACAGATTGATGTTGGCTTTATAAGAAATGACAAATACATTGCACAATTTAAAGGTTAAGAATATTTAATCCAACTCCCACAGCATCAGTGTCGCCTTTTAAGTATTATAATAGTTTTTGGAAATGATAACACACTTGTTACTCGTACCATAAAACCCAGTACATAACCAAGCACAAGTCCAAAGCCTCTCATACAGTTTCATTATATTCTCTGATTTCTTGAACCAATTTCTAGCCTTGCTTTAGTGTCCCTTTCTTGGTCTGGAGTGTCTGATGACTTTCAATGATGTCCTTTTATTTTCTTGACTGGTATCTGTGAAATCCTGATGGGTCACCGACACCAGAATGACAGATATAAGCGACTAAGATTTTATGGCCAATAATTTAAGCAGCAAAATGTAAAGTATAAATAATGATTTTGTAATATTGGGCAGTGACTGTTGAATGACTAGACTTCCAGCAAGAGAATGTACTTCCCGTGGTGTTCAGATTGAACTGATGCCACATACTAGCAGAATGTACGAATGTGAGACTGTTGCACATGTTGCTCATCAAATACAAGGATGAAGATGAGAATGAATCACTCGTTTGGTTTGTGTTTGTTTATGGTTCATGCGCTCTACCTCTGGATGGCTTTTTCTTAAATATATGAAAACAATGCTAGTCAAATATTTGGATGCACATACTCATAATTTATTCTTTTTTCCACATTTTAGAAAACTATGAAATGATACAAATTGAAGAATGGAAATTGTGTGACCAAAATGTCTCATATAGTCTACACTACACGTCATAATCACACAGGGATATTACACAGGTTTGTATTGTGTTGTAAACATGCAGTAGACAGACTTTGACCCTTTTGCTTTGTCTTGCACCGATCGAATAAGATGACAACTTTTTTATAACTTTTATAAAACAAATCTCTAGATATCACCCCCCCCCCCCCACATTTGTCTGCCCTGCATGACGTTTTTTCTGTTGTTTCTCTATCTAAACATGCTCTAGACTGAAGGTTCCCTAATTAGGGTCTGCGGGCCAATGTTAGCCCCTGATGCCCTTCGATTTGACCAATCATATCATTAGTCTTTTTAACATTTATTTTTTGCATCGAGATGTAGAGAATATAATAGAGAAAATAATAATACTTGGAGTGCTCAATAAAATGTTTATTTTTGGCCACTCTTAGTAAAATATTTGGGCTCTTCTGCGTTGGTTTTTCTACGCAAAGACATGCTAGATGAATGTTTTTAGCATCTCACCCATGACATAGTTCCAGTCCTGGATTCTGATTGGTTAAGCCACGTTTGAAGCTGTTGTAAAATACTCTTCTAACATACACGCTTTTGTTTACGTCTGTGTGTTGCTTGGCAACCACTTTGATGCAATCACAACCGTTTCTGAGGAACTACATTGTTTGGTGGAAGAAAGTTTTTTTTAATTAATATCATTAAATTTTATTTGCTTTGCTTTATTTCTGAAACCTTGCTATGAATATGGAACAACCGTTTTATAAAAGCATTAAGCCCCAAGAAGCTGTGGTTTACAGTACATTTACAACAGCTAAGAGAGTGCTCCGTGTCGTGCCTAAACAATGCCCTTAGCTGTTATAAATTCACTGTAAACCACAGCTTTTTGGGGCTTAATGCTTTATTATAGGTCTTTCTTTTTACTTCCCCATTCCACTGACTACATCTCACATGAACGGCTGCTTATAGTTTAGATTCTTTATCTTGAAAAAACGCAATATTCCTGCACTTCAAACTAAACTTTAATATAGATTTTGGAACAATTCTTCCACATAAACTGTTAACCAGCGCACAGGAAGTCATACAGGTCTTTAACGACATGACGGTAATCAAAAGTTCTCCAGTTCTTCTACATTTTTTCCCAGCTGTTTCTCAGATTAGTGTGTTTGCACAAACATGTGGCGTGGGACCGAGCTGAGCTCAAAGCCATGAGAGGACTGAACATCACAAGTGTATCGCCACATCACATCTGTCTGATGTTTGTTTCCTGTGATGTAATATTAGTTCTCATCTATCCTGTATCATGAGAGCGGTGTGAAAACAGCCAGCTGAGCAGCTCCTGAAGGCCCTGTCCGGAGCGAGCGCTGGTCTCTAGTGTTGAGATCGACTGAGGCGCACTTCTAATGATGTCATCCATCCTGAACAACGCCTTCAGCTCCACCAGAGACATGGTGCAAGAAAGATCCCTGAGGAAAGAAGTGGAGTGAGGAGCGCTGGATTCACTCAGTAAAATCAACAAGTGCGAGCGAGAGTGGAGTCAGCTGACCTCTTGTTGAAGAGTACGAGTACAGCAGCAGACTGCAGCGGGTCGGCAGAGAGAACAGACAGCAGCTGGACACAAGACGACGAGATCTGGACGGTGTTGACACTGTCCACCACAAACTGAAATGAGTGAAGAACAAACCCACATCAGACATGAAGAGAAACATGATCACATTGTAAATGTACTTATAGTCTCTCTCAAGGACGCTTTAAAGAAGAGAAGAGAAATACAGACAATACTACAAATAAAGTCCAACAAATAAAGCCATTGTCTTCTGCCAAAAATACATTTTCTCTTATATTTTCATTTCTGTACTGTTTTTTTTTTTCTTCCTGTCACAATATAATTTTTCTGCGTCATGTTTAACTTAATATTTTCTTAATTGTATTCATTCTTTTTCTTTATAGTGTAGAGGGTCAATGCAGAGGGACCTTCTCTTGTAAAGCAAACACAAAATGAACTGCTAGCAGATGAAGAGCTGATGTATTTCTGACACTCACTATAACAGATCTGCAATCGGAGTAGTATTTTGGCCAAATGGGCCCCATACAGCCCCCCAGCTCTCGAACCGTTATCTTCCTCTTCCGGAGTGTGAGGTCTGTGAGGTTGGTGCCGACCTAAAAATACAAAACATAACAAAAACACACAGGTTTAGTTAGCTATATCACCGGATATTACAGATTGTTATAGATTTTATAAACTAATCCCATCCCACACACGAACCCTAACCCTCACACAAGACTTTCTGCATTTTTACAATTAAAATAATGTTGTTTACTGTGTTTATTTTTTATGTCAGTTTTACAAATGAAGACCAGAAGACGTCATAGTTAGATAGATAGATAGATAGTCAATCTCCAGGTTTCTGGAGATTTTGTCAGGTTTAACTCATTTTTGGGTACAGATTTGTCCCAAAAATATGGTTAAGTAGGCACACACAATATTAATCTTTATGACATCTTTAAGTCAACTTGAATCTTTTTTTACATGTATATATATACATATATACACATATATATATATACATATATACACATATATATATATATATATATATATATATATATAAATGCTTTTTTTCTGAATTAACGGTGTATTTTGACCTCAAACTTATATTAATAAATATGCATATTAATAAAAGATTGTAATATATTTATACATTTTGTGTAAAATCTTACACTTAAGATGACAATGTACTAAAAAACCCTAAATGTATTAACCCTGGTACCATGTTTACCGACTATTAAACTAAACTTAATCTAAAACAAATCCAGTTGCAGTGTTTCTCAACGTGTGTATAACTGCAGATCCACAGTGCGTTATACTTGATCTTATCCACAGTCTGTTGTATTCGAGCACTCGATCTTATGTCTTGATCTTATGTCTCGTGCTTGATCTCAGAAGAGCTCTGTCCTGCTGACAGTAACAGTAACAGTGTTATTGAGCAGGACCCAGCAGAAGCAGCTCACCGTGGGCAGCGTGACGGGCGCTTCCCCCAAATCCTCCTGTGCACCCATCTGACACAACTGTTAGTCCAGATAAAGAAGACACACTCATGACAACAGATCAACAGCTTAATAACACCTGCAGCACAAACTGTACTGAGCTAACGATACATTAAGAGAAGCACAACATTAAGTCAGTGGGACTCAATCAGCTGCTGAAGGATATTCTGTAGTCGCTTCAGTAAAAGCGTTTTTCCTGCTCCAGACGCACCGAGCAATAAACACATCGCAGCGATCACTTCACCTGAAGTTACTTCATCAAAACGAGATCACAGATTTCTGTTTTACAAACGACTGACTCCTGAGCATTAAATGGACCGAGTTCCTGTGTCGCCACGACAACGACGTGTTTACACAATAAAAGTCTCCATGCGTCACGAAGGATTCTCTGTCAGTGATTGGCGCCCTCCAGTGATCTGAAGAAGACCGACTCTGTTCAAAAGTTACATTTAGTCTGAGGAAACTACGCAGTAAAGTCTATTATTGTTATAACAGTATGCAAACCAGTAGCAATATACAGTTTTTATAATGGTTTTTCGTAATGATTTTTATACCGTACAAACTGTAGGGGAGAACCGGGGCGAAAGTAACGCGGGACGAAAGTAACAAAGCGATTTTCTCCGAGCCTATTACTGCATTTGCATTCCCAGCTATAACGGTATATTCAGCATTCAATCCTTGATGGTGCTGAGAAATATCACGTGATTTCCTCATCATTTCCCGCAGTTAGGTCGGTAAAACTGTTTTCGAGTACAAAAAGTAAATTATTGAAGCGGTAATTTTTTTTAATTAGTTGTGTTGTTTTTTTTTGTTTCATGTGTCACAGTAATGATCAATCTACAGGTTATTTGATGCTTTAACACATCCTAAAGTTTGCATTATCAAAGTGTTTTAGTATAAAAGTAAATCAGGTTTAAATGCCAGGAGTTCCTGTCGGGACGAAAGTAACAGTTGTTACTTTTGTCCCGCTACAGTGACAAGAAGTATTTATTTTGTTCCGGTACATGCTATTCTGTGAATTTCTGTCTCTTGCATCATTTATTAAAATGTTTATGTCATATTATACCAAAAGAATATGTCTGAGTGAGGGTCAGAAAGACAAACAGTGGTCTGGTTTTATCCAGATGTTTATGAGAGAGCGTTTCTGGACATAGAGTAACATCTGGGCAGCTCCTACTTCGCATTTACCTTAGTTATATTTAGGTTTTAGCCATACCTTAGCTTTTACACCTCCAGCTATGAATTTGCAGTGTTTCCAGATGTTTTAATGCACATTTTGAATTTATGCATAAAAACAACTGGAAGGAAACATGAATAGGCCTACTGTTACATTATGTTTAAAATTTATATTATGCCAATGTAATTTAATTATTATATTGTTCATATCTGAATCTGAATCATTTCTCCATCAATTAAACGTGTAAAGCACACAGTCAGCTGAGCTCGAGCAAGTGTTTCACTTCTGTTTGTGTCTCTCATCTTTTCACTGTTATTACATTTATTTATTACTGTTTTACATATAATTTGCTCAGTGTAGATATAGAAACTCAATATTTTTAGTTAACCTTTGTATTTATTTACAGTTAAATGTGTGAATTCAGTCTCTATAGTTTTATTCAGAGACTCCTGCAGTCTTTCACTTCAGCTTTAACTTTGATCTGTTTTATATATTAGTTGCATCTTATATTCAGCTATTATGAGTAATGTTTCTGATTTAAGGAGCATCAGCTTTGTGTTTAATTTAAGTCATTTCTGTACATTATTTGTGAAACAGCACATGAGAAACTGACCTGAAGTATGACATGCTGTAATAAATCTAAAACTCTTCTTTGTTAGTTCTGTTATAATTATTAAGCATGCAGCTCTCATGATATTAATTGACAAAGGAGTAATTGTTTTAATGCTGAAATGTGAAATATTAGAGATGTGGAGAGTGTGAAATGCAGTCAGACTGTAATATCTGAGTTGTCTGGCAGATGAAGGTCTGTCTGCAGATGTTGATGGTGATTTGTGTTCAGATGCTGCTGCTGATGCTCCAGTGCTGAACATCCTCCGTCCGTCCAGAGAAGAGCTGAGCTCCAGTAAACTCACTCTGGTGTGTCTGATCAATCACATGTCTGGGGCTTTTGCTGATGTGCGCTGGCTTGTGAACGGGAACTCAGTTACTGAAGGCGTCTTCACTGGATCTGCTGAACAGCAGCCTGATAAGAAGTTCAAGATCAGCAGTTATTTAAGCATCGAGAGCTCAGAGTGGGACAAAGACACACCGCTGACATGTGAAGCGACTGCTGCCTCAAAAACCACCAGCAAAAGCATCAAGAAATCTGACTGCAGCGACTGAACTGTGTGATCTCCTCTTGATTTATGTCAGAGTCATTCAGTTTGCTTGAGTAGAGTAGAAGAAAACATGGATAGATACTAGTACAAATAAAAAGTATTAGTTGCCTCATTTTCTGAATGTCATTTTATATTTGAATGTACATTATTGTGCTTTATAAACTCAAATAAACTGCATGTTAATCAAACTTTTCCCATTTGTGTCCAGTTTATGCACAAAAGTATATTTTTCAGTTTATTATTTTAGCATCAGTTTATGTTAAAAAACATGTTTGCAATTAGAATAGAAAACAATTTTATTTATATGATTTCATTTATTAATAAATAGAAATCAATTAAATATTACTATAATAATAATCATCAATAAAACATTCTATTGAACTCTAGAAACATGAAACTCAAAGTCGTTAGCTAATTCCACAGGACAGATGTTATTTTGAAATGATTCATATATTAATGGTATTAATTTGAGTTTTTTAAAATGTGTCTTTTGAATAGTCTTAAAACCGAAATGTTGAAGTTTATCTTCTGTCAGAGGCAGTGATCTGTGGAGATTTTCTTCAGTCCTGATACACAGGAAACACCTGCTGTTCGGATCAGCTTTCTGTCAATGTTTGATTATTCATATAACATACAGTATCTAATGTGACCGAGTCTGCAGGCAGAAAGCAGAAGTGAATGTGAGCAGTGAGGAGGTTTTTGTCATGCTGTGAATCACTGTGATACGTACTCTTTAGCAGAGCTGTCCCATGTGTAACAGTAATACACTGCAGAATCATCCACATCCACATTACTGATGATCAGACTATAATCTGATTTAGTTTTGTGATTTGAGTTGAATTTAGGAGAGGAGTAGCCGGATCCATATGTAGGAGAACTGTTTGGATGGTAGAAAACTAAGACAAACTGTGGAACTCCTCCATGAATCTGTTTATACCATCGAGCACCACTATCTGTGACGGTGTCCAGATTACAGTCCAGCGTGGCCGTCTGTCCTTTACTCAGCGTGAGGACTGGAGGATTCTGGGTCACCACTATTACACCACTGACACCTGAAAAAGACAGAAACTATGAAAGTGAGCTGAAACACAAGCATGCTTTAGAAGAATCTCTTAAGGATCTGAGGTTCACACATGTGCAAGCAGTGATGAGAAGGCAGAGTTTTATCAGCATGTTTCTCTCTGTGAGTATCTGCCCTCAGTGTTTTATGAAGTACTGTACAGAGAGAGAGAGAGACAGAGATTATTTAAGAGCGGTTTGTGGGAGGAGCCTCTGACAGCCAATCACTGCCAGTCTCATATTCTGGAAAAATCCTAATTAGCCTGTTACAGGGCTGACAAAACCAAAGAGCAATAGAGGGTAAAATTAATATTACTACGCCCATTAATTCAATAGTTTTTCTTTTTAATTTGTTGTGTATGTGTTGTCCTTGTTATGGTTGTTATTATTATTATGTACAAATAAAATCAAATCAAGTAATGCAAACTTCACCATCGGTTTATTCAATATTTAAGCAATTTATTATTTCTGATGAAAACAAAACTTTCAATTCTTTCATCATTAAAAACTGGATTGCACATTTGAATTCAATTTATTTGTGTTTTATTGCTGATTTGCCCAAAATGAAAACTTCCTGAATATACACTATATATTTTAAGACTATTATTGCCCCCATGCCATCCAAGATGCGGATGAGTTTGTTTCTTCATCAGAACAGATTTGGAGAAATGTAGCATTGCATCACTTGCTAATCAATGGATCCTCTGCAGTGAATGGGTGCCGTCAGAATGAGAGCCCAAACAGCTGATAAGCACATCACAATAACCTCCAGTCCATTAAGCAAAATCTGCACATTTGTAAGAAACAAATCCATTATTAAGACATTTTTAACCTCAAACCTCTGCTTATGGCTAAAATTACGAGTCTTCTTTTCATATTATTGCTTTCTCCAGTGAAAAAGCCATCTTGCCTGAATCAGGTGACAAGTATGCCGTGTACAAGCAAAAACAGTCCAAAAAATTCCGGAAATGTTGGGACTTTTTTTTTTTTTTTTTGAATAAAATGAAAACTAAAAGAATTTCAAATCACATGGGCCAATATTTTATTCACATTAGAGCATCGATAACATAAAAAATGTTTTTATGCACAAAATGAGCTCATTTCAAATTTGATGCCTGATGCAGGTCTCAAAATTGTTGGGACGGGGTCTTGTTTATCATGGCGTAGCATCTCCTCTTCTCCTCTTCAAATTTTAACCACTGATCTGCATATAATTATATGTTCTCTATATGATCAGTGGATAAAACTCGTGTTTGAGTTCATGTTTTAGTTCAGTGTCTCTCAACTCTGAAACTGCGAGAGGTTTTTGTACGAGTGAAGATGTGAAATGTATCACTGTTGTCACGATCATTAGATGGAGTGCGCATGAACTTCAGTAGAGGGCACTCCACTCAGGACCATTCCACCCATCAACCACCAGATGTCACTTGGACACCCGAACTACATTCCCCATGAGTCACTGCATCACAATCACCTTGCCACACCTGCACCTCATTCATCAGCCAATTTCCTTGCCACACCTGCACTTCATTTACACACACATAAAAGCAGCACAATCACTCTCACTCACTGCGAAGTCTTGTTTAGCCTGCCTGACATTTTTCCCGTGTATTATCTTGGATTGTTTAAACCGACTCTGCTGCCTGCGCTGATCTCTGCTTGTTACCGTTACTGATTCTGGATATCCCTAACACACATTACAATTGTTTTATGACTGCAAGTCTTTCTCCTCAAATGCTATTGAGCTTCAAATTTGTGTTTGAGCCCATGTGAAAAAGTAGCACAATTTACATATGATTTACAGTTTATTTTAATAAATATCAAACATTCAATTCAATTGTGCATTAAAGATGACACCTACATGAACAATTACAGTTGTTTTTATGACTGTAAGTCATTCTCTTCAAATGCTACTGATGTTACAAAAGGGTATACCAATATCGCATGTAACTTTAGAGACGGTCCCTAAATTTGAGACTCGAACGTCCAACGTCAAGCCAACTTCATTTTTTCATAGTTTTCTTCTCTCTGCGCTGGATTGGTGATGTCCTTTACCCAGGCATAGATGTCCATCCATCAATTATGAACATTCAGCCGCAAACATGAGGTGCGAGCGTTCGCAAGCGCGGATGGGAGAATGGTGCAGGTTTTTAAAAAAAGAATTTCACAATCACTCTCACTCACTGCGAAGTCTTGTTTAGCCTGCCTGACATTTCCGAGCATTTTTCCTAGTGTTTGTTGTTCCCGTGTATTATCTTGGATTGTTGGATTAAACCGACTCTGATTCTCTGCTGCCTGCCCTGATCTCTGCTTGTTACCGTTAATGATTCTGGATATCACTAACACACCTGACACCGTTCCTGATTTCTGCCTGTATGACCATTCTCTTAATAAAATTCTGCACTTGGATCCTAACGCCTCTGACTCCTCGTTACAACTGTGGTGTTCGGCCAAGGAACAAAACTCAATGTAATCGGTAAGTAAGCTTTAATCTTGACTTTAGTTCAGATACATGATTTATTTTTATGCGTTTTATGTATTATTTTTGGACAGTCAATACAAATTACAATATTTTTGCTCAACTTTTGAGTTTCTGTGTATATATATATATGCTGTATACATTTAAAATGAATCTTCAAAATAACATTCCAAAATTGTACTTGATGGGAATCATTCTGAAGTGTGTGCAGATGTTTTTAAAGGCTTATTTACAGATCGTCATATGTAGGTATAAAGTTCCTTTTCTTTGTTAATATAGGCCTACTTGTCATTTTCTGGTAAGTGAAAAAATAAGAATATGTTCAGTATTATAAATATAATGTAGTGTTCAATGTCCATTTATCATTTAAATGATCCTTTTAAGTAAATATATTTTGTTATATTGATTATATCTGAAGGAGAGTAAGGCTACTCTGGTGTGTCTGGCTGAGGATATTTCAGTAGCTCTGGTGCACGTCTCCTGGTCAGTCAACGGTCGCTCCATTACAGATGGTGTTTGTAGCAGTGCCACTGAGAAACAGCAACACCTAACACTTTCTTTGTCAACTTATTGTCACCTTATACTAACCCTAAACTACCCCTAAACTTACCCTAACAGTTTACTCTGAGAGTTAATAGACATGTAGCTGCAAATGAATGAGAATTATTTGACATGTTACTTATAGTTAATAAAATGTCTAAAGTGGACTATCAAAAGTATCCCAGTTTTATAATGTTGAAAGCTGAGTGAAAATGTCAGATGTTTTGTCTTTATTTCTGTTCATGTTATGTGAACTGTGTGACTTCAGTAGGCTACTTCATATAAGAAAATGAATATGAATATGTTTGGTTTTGGTTCTGCAATTAAAAATCTTTGGCATGACATTAGTTTGCATTTTCTTTCATGCAGAACGCATGACTCTCATTCAGGATACACCTGCACCATGTGCCTCATATTTTTAGCTTTATGTAAATCAGGTCCCCTGAGCTCAGATCTTGAAATACAGAAACATAGGATAGGAATCATAAGCTGCAAGTGACAGATAATATAGGGTATATTAATATACCCACAAAACCATAAGTTTCATATTATTAGACTATTATAAAAATAAGATGCTCAATCAATGCTGTTATTTTAATCACATTTTCCTTTGCACTGATATCTTTCTGTAATGTACAGTTCAGACCATCTGTTAACACAGTGAACTACATATAGAATTTTGAAATAGTTTGATTTAGGTAGAATTATTTTTTTTTTTTTTGACTGAAGAATTTTAGTAATAACTTACATCATGGCAGATCTTTCATGATTTCGGGCGCACTGACCCTTAATGAGAATGCTGATAAATCTATAGATGCGTCCCAAATCGCTTCTATTAAGTTTTAGTATTAATAGTGCGAGTAGTGCGTTCACACTGAAAATTTTAAAAAGAAAAAGTGCATTTTAAATACCCGGATGATGCACTTAAATAACCAGCTTTAATTACGTAACGAAAGGGGGAGGACTACTTCGATTATGATGACAAAGTAACCTTATATCATACATGGTTGAGTGTATATAGTGCATAAGTATGAGTGCATAGTGTATGTGCGTCATTTGGGACGCAGCTTATGTGTATTTGGGACGCAGCTTATGTGTGTAGGCTAGGGTTAAATTATTATGAGAGAGTAAACAGGTTAATTATTATTTTAATAAAGAAGCGATAGCTATATGCTTGCATCACACGTAAAGTAAAACGTAGCCTAAGAAATTCCCTTCCACCAAAGGCAGAACTAATCCAGAAACCTACGCTTACACCAGTAAGAGATACATACAACAAGTGCACCTACAAGACGGTTTGTGTTGACATCAGTCTGTAATAAATGTGGCACTGTTTTACAGGGGTCTTTTTTCTGCCAGAGGCACTGAGACGTTGGTCCAGAAGATGGCGTCCTTCACTGTGGTATGGCGACGCCTTGAAAAATTCATTAATAGGAAGAGTTCATTGTCGAACTGATAAATGCAGCAATTAATTTTAAAATAAATACAATAAATACATTTTGAAAATGTGTGGTAATGCCCTTGGTTCAAGAGTATGTGACATGCCGTCGATCATCAGAGAAAATGATTTGCCTCGTTACTCAATAGTGCTACCTACTTTGATTTAGGCTACTCCATTTTTAAACAACCATGTCTTTTTTAAATTAAAACTTAACACTGTATTTTTGATCAAATAAATGCAAACCTTTTTCAAATAAACCAACTTTAAATGTGTCTTTTGTCTGTGACCATTTTCTGTTTAATGGCTTTGTCATATGAGAAAGTGACTGTTTAATACTGATTCACGGCATTGTTTTGAAGTAGCCTACTAATAAAAGATTTTGTCCAAACCAACAAAAAAATCAGCACAAATCAGCAGCCATGTTTCAAAACACACCTAACCAGCATTTGCTGGATTTTTCAATATTGTTTCCTTTAAAAATCTGTTATCAACACATGAATAAGGTTCACAAGTACACAGTGCGTCTTGTCAGAACAGAAGCACTGATAGTTCAGTCCATACTCTGTACACCTAAGCCCAATGATATATGATATAAATGCACAAAAAAGGTCCATGTTCAAGAGGAGCAGCATGAATTTTCAGCAGTATTCTCTGTCCCAGTTGTCCAGTATTGTGGGGTTGAAGCAGGATTGTTCACTGCTGTTCACATACAAGGCAGCGTGTTGGTCTGCTTGCTCTTGTAATGAAGTGATGTACCATAAGTCTTCTGGCACATCCAGCTCAAGGATCCTCTGCTTGATGCGCTGATTCTTCTCAATGGTCCTCCGCTTGAACTTAAACTCAATGATAGTTTTGGTGTAATGGTTTAGAGCCGTGACTGCTGAGCCCATGCAGGTGCCAAACGAGCCCCACGCCAAACTGACAGAAAGAGTCGAGGAGCATGATAAATGATCACATGTAACATTATTACCAAGCATTAAAATAATATGGAATTGAAACTTTTGAATTCCAAACATTTTAAACATTACCGAGATATGTACATTTATAAGGGAAAGTACATATTTTGTGTGCTGTTTTTCATCATTGCAATCATTTATTTATTTATTTGTGCAGCAGTTACTATTTTTCATCGAGTGCAGTTTGATGAATTGTATTAAACCCAATCAGTTTGGTCTGCAAACATCACAATATATTTGAATTGTAATAATAGTATATGCCACTCACAATATGTAAAATAATAATAATATTGGCCTTTTATTTGTAATGTGTCATATGTTAAACTTACAGATATGACCAGCTGTAGTCCCATGTCTTAGGTCTCCAGTCTTCTGGACCCATCTGGACAGCCAGCTGGAAAGCTGTGGTGAACATCATATGTGCAACCATCCCGAAAAGGCCTGGGTCACAGAACATTTACAGAGCATGAGTTGTCATTTTTGCCTTTATCCTCAAGATGTATAAATAAACTCTAATATGACAGATTTGTTATGTTGATTATAGGTTGAAACCCATTAAACATTAAAAGTGAATATTCCAGAAGACGCTGCTGCCACTGCTGCCATGCACATACGCATCATATGGCAGGTGCAGCTGTGCATCGGGTGTGTTCCTGACCATTCCTACAATCATCAGGATTAGTGCAAATATAGGGGGAGGGAGGATGGTCTCCACTGGCCATGTCACGTACCAAAACCACTAACCCCCACACCAATCCGATTACAGCACAAACCACCAAATCCCCATGCTGTTGGGACAGATCGCTCATTCAAACCAGAGCAGAAAGGCAGCTACGATCCAGAACAACCTCTCACCCAGCCCTGCATACATTCACTGCAAAAAACATCTTTCTTAAAATCATGTTTTCTTTTTTTCTTGTTTTTCAACAAAAATATTTAAATATATGCTTTACACAACATGCAACATATTAGACTTTACTTATTATGCTTAAATTATTTACATACTGGTAAAAAAAAAAAAAAAAAAATATATATATATATATATATATATATATATATATATATATATATATATATATATATATATATAGCCTGAATGCACTGTAAGTAGCTTTGGATAAAAACATCTGCTAAATGCATAAATGTAAATGTAAACTAAGATTATTTTAGTTTAATTTAAGATTTAGGAAATTTCAGGACAAAATGTACAGTGATTTTGGTCCCAGTTTATTCAAGGTCCAATTCTCACTATTAATAAACCATTAACTATGTTTGTGTTCAGTAGGATTCTAGTTAATAGGTCCCTATACTAAAGTGTTACCGTGATTTTAAAAACGATTTGCACATTCTTTCCCCACTATTTTACTGTATACTCAACCTGAAAAAAAAGTATAGTAGTGTCAATGTTGGCCATTAGTGAGGGCAATGATTTTTTGATGCATTAAAGGGATACTCCATCTTAAAATGAAAATTGAATTGAAAATGTTGTTTCTAACCCATGAAAGCTTTAAGATATTTGAATGAAAACCAAGAGGCTTGTGACTGTCCCATTCACTGGCAAGTAAGTTACAATGTCAGGGTAAAGAAAAGTATTTAAGACTCTGTCAGAATAATTCATCTGCCATCAGTGGTTCAACCTTAATGTTTTGAAGCGCCAAGAATACTTTTTGTATAAGAAGAACACAAAAAGAACAATTTTATTCAACCAGTAGTCTCCTCTGTCTCTCCGCATCACCGTTGCACCATTTTTGAAAACACCTGCTGAATGCAAACTGCGTACACTCTTCTGTGTCAGCCGCGACACAAGGATGCAACGTTTTCTTTCAAATCTAAGCGTAAATTCATGTAGCAAATATATCCTTGTAGCACGTCTGACACAGAAGACCGTACACAGTTTGCGGAGAGACAGAGGAAAAAAATTGTTGAATAAAGTTATTTTTGTTTTCTTCTCATTCAAAAAGTATTGTCTTCGCTTCATAACATATGGTTTACCACTAATGGTAAAAAACTAAAAACTAAACTAAAAAAGATGTTCCAAAGATGAATTAAGCTGTTACGGGTTTGGAACGACATGGGGGTAAGTGATTAATGACTGAATCTTTTTTTATTTTGAGGGTGGAGTATCCCTTTAATTTGTTGTTGTAAGCAGCCCTGCAGTGCGGGACTCCTTTTTTTCTGACATCAAACAAACAAATACATATAGAATTATTATTATTATAATTATGCTTTGTTTTTCATTTAAATGCACAATAAAGAAATAAAAATAGTGCAGAACTTGTCTCAGGAAGGCATCGCTGACCCATCATTGCTCTCTGGAAAGTATTGGGAACATGTGGAGTTGGATTTGTGCTGTATAATCTCTGACTGGCAGGAGTTGAACTAGCAGGATTTTTGGCTTTCCTGGCAAATGAGCATTCAAGAGGGACTAATGTTCCTCTGTCTGTTTTTACTGAAAATGTGAAAGCAAGAAGCATAAATGGACATTTGTTACTTTTCTAGGAAATGCAGCCACCTGCAGTTGTGTTTTAGTTAAAGGGTCACATCATGGAAAACAGGATGCTAAATGCTCTTTCACAACACCTTTGATGGACAGTGTATGCTGCAAAGCCTGTGACATTATCAGTGCATTAAAGTAACAGTTCCCATAAACATGAAAATTCTCTCATCATTTACTCACCCTTAATTTTTTTTAAAGATAGTATTTAAGAATCTAGGGATGATTTGAGGATTTACTGTCTCAGGATGCTTAGTCGAGTGATAAATACCATGTACATGTTGATATAGTACACAGTATATACAGTGGTGGCCAAAATTGTCATAACACTTGCCATATTTAAGAGGTTTCCATAGTTTTTTGTTGAATTGGCCATTACATTACCCATAAAAGTAAATTGCTCAACTATTGCCAGGACTACCTGCGATGAAAGGAATCTGCTGGAACATTGAAAATGATGGACAGGCCCCCTCAAAGTTCAGACCTCAACCCCATCAAACAAATTTGGGGCGAGTTGGAAAATAAACTGGACAGATCTATTGTACATTTAAAGGAAAGCCTTTGGCTTGAGTTGCAGAAGGCATGGGATAACATTAGTGTTGAAGTTCTCAGGAAATATACTGAGACTATGCCAGAGAGATGTGCTGCTGTAATTGTTGCAAAAGATGGACATACCATATATTACAGTTAAAAGTGGATAAAAACAGTACGACTCACTTCGACTCACTTTATCTGATATCTGTTGTCCTCAGAGCAACCGTCTGCATGTTTCATGAACATTATGAAATTAAACCATGCTCTGGAGGCAAAAAAATTTCAATATTTTCAGATCTGTCAGGTGTAACAATTGTGGCCATCACTATATATATATATATATATATATATATATATATATATTTATGGGCCTTGAATGTGGTAGTTACACTGCTGTCTATGGAGGGTCAATCAAACAAACAAACAAACAAAAAAAAACTCGGATTTCATCAAAAATGTCTTAATATGTGTTCTGAAGATGAACAAAGGTCTTATGGGTTTGGAATGACATGAAGGTGAGTAATTGATGACAGTTTTCATTTTTGGGTCAACTATCTCTTTAAACTAAAGTAAAACTGTTTGTTTAAAACAGCCCTTCAGTATGTCCCGTCCCAAAAAAGCTCATCAGTTTTTTAATTTATAGAAATAAGTTACCTGAGAGAGCAGTGCACAGTGCTGCAAAGGCATTGAGCTTGAGTCTGTTTATCAAGTTAAAGCATGGACACATCTCTATCACCATCAGAGCTCCACCGGTGAACAGCAGAGCAATGTACAGACACTCAGCTACAATACACAGCCAGAGCACTCCTGAGAAAGAGACACAAACACACAGAGAGAGAGAGAGAGATTATATTTCTTGATTTATCATCCGAGACACTGATGTCCTGTTGCTTTTACACATCATTTTTATTTCATTTACATTCCATTTGAATATATTAACATAAACATATGCTTTCATTACGAGGTGGCTGCTACAAAGCATAAACTGCCAGATGGAATAAAGAGCAGAGCTAATACAATATATCTTATTAATATTTTTTAATTTATCAGACGTAAATATTAAACAAGCTACCATAATAATAGTTTCTTCAATACATGATGAGCATACATTCATGTTCACCTCCTTTGTTATTGTCATCTTAGACAATATATATTTATAATAGCAATAAAATGATGTGTTCTTTTTCTTATTTTCTAGGGCACTTTCATACAAAGATAATATTACAAAGATAATTTAATGCACCTTTAGGTTACTTCAGTTGCTAAACTCTTTATGCCCTCACAATTATTCAAGTTCAAACGCACTCTTGAAAAATGATCTTGTGTACAGTGGTGTGTTTATAAAGAATTTGTGGGCCCTTATACACAAGTGGACAATTGGGGCCCTCACCTCAGTTGAAATAACTTTCTTTTCGGGGGCTTCCTGGCACATGGTGCCCCATGCAATTGCGTGGTGCCTAAACACATACTGCTTGTGTAGGAAGTGTTTGGGTGGTTTTACTGTGTGACTTTGATAAAACCAGTGCCTGTAATGGAACTGTGTAAATTCATTTTAGGGTGACAATACAGAGAATTTAAGATTTGATCAGCAATCAGTAATAGAAGCTCATTTGTGAAGGATAATGCATGTTTTTTGTTCATATGAATAACATGTAACACTTGTTACTTACCCACCTATTTCATGATCTGGTGCGATCTCTAAAAAGCTCCTGCAGTTAAACCCTATAAAGAGAAAAGGTTTTGGTGAACACTTGCTACTGTTTCCACATGTGAATAACACATTTAGCAATGAACAACAATATGTACATTATTGAGCAAATGATAATTTTAATTTATAAATAATTAACGCTAATGTTGAATGTAAATTAATGCATGTTCATTATGTGTAACCTAATGCTCTATTTCATAGGTTCACCTAATGCTGCGTTATGGGAACACCTTCAGGTGTGACGGTTGTCTGAAGCCCATGTACAGTAGAGAGTGTATTGCAGTTTGAGAATGCTGATGGAGAAGCATATCATAATGCAAATTTGGCAGTGAAATTGGTTTGTCACTATACAGTTGACCTGAAGAGCATTTACTTTCATATTCAGGTCAATCAGAAAAGTTTCTCAGGTTTGCTTTAAAGCATACCAATTCTTCCTGCTTCCTTTCAACCAAGCCTTAGCACCTTGCCCAATTACAATGGTCCATTGGTTTCATTTATGGCATTTATTTGTAGACCTTCCTTTTCCATTGGCTAACTGTAGCACATTCTAGGGACTTGCTGTCAAGACTTTTGAAGTCTGGGGCCAAAGTTGGATCCCTGGAGGAGTGTCCTACTGCAGAGCCAGCAGTCCATGTTTAGGGGAAGTATTAGCCTTAAACTTGATGCAGACATGGCTGAATCCTGCTTGTGTTCAGTCATCTCGGACCTGTCCCTCTGAATACTTTCAGAACAGGACAGGACGTCAATGTGAGTCTGATTTTAAGATTCTTGGGTAAGCTGCTTCACCAGTGACTCTTGGGCTTTCTCAGTGCATGAGGGTCACAAGTAGATGCTATCAGAGCCTCATCATATGGACACAATGCCAGCTTGAGAAATTGAGGTGATTCTCTATGCAGAGTCTGTCACCGTGAGTCAAATACCTCAATAGTAGGCAGTAATGCAGTCTACTAATGCTTCAAAACCATCAAAGTTTGGATCGGTGGGCATGTCTCATTGCACATAAAGATGGAGATGCTGGCATTGGTCTTTCATCTGGGCTGACAGTGACCATTTTTGATACAAGGGCTCCCTCCACTAGGATGTTTTGTACTCTCAAATGGAAGCTATTTGAATCTTGGTGTGGGAATGGCAACTTGGACCCAGTTTTTTTTCTCCCAGTTTATGTGGGGGACAAGATGGTTGATACTCTTCTGGCATGGTTGTGTTCTGTCCTGGGAACTACCTGTGGTTTTAGAAGAGCTCACTGGGTCTCGGTTTGAACTGTTGGAGTCAGCCCTGATAGGTTTCGGGTTTCTCTCATGTTGGTACTGTTTATGGTTTTAACATTGCAAAAGTGTACCAGAAATGTGATTTCACTCGTCTATGAGCCTCATAGTTTAACTTCATAGTCAATAAACTGATAAACTGATAGTTAAACATGGTTTCAACACAAGACATGTGAATTGACTCTTTACCGAGAGATTGACTGACAGACGATCTGACCAATCATGGCCAAGCCAATCAAGGCATTTTATCCGACAAACAAACCAGACAGGAGAGCAGATTAATATCGGTGGACTTGAACTTGAAAAATGGTGTGTACTGAAATCCTTTCGCAGTTGAAACCAGTTACCTTCTGATGTTTATTCATGTTTATTTTGTGCTATAGTAAAAATGAATAGATGATCAGTTCATGTGCCATTTAAACTGAGACAATTCAGCAATCTGTTACGACACATTAAAGAGCCACAAAACTGTATTTAAACGGCATGGCTTGTTGGACATAGCAGGGGGACGGGTCTTTGCAAAAGGTCAGTTGGTGCCTAGGACTCTGTCTGTATGTCTGAAAGGGGGTTTATTCAAATTGCTAGCTATCAACTTAGAAACCAGCTACATATTGAAACAGCTCACTGCATGACACAGTTTCAGACTCAGACAGCCCATGACAAACTGGCTGCGTGTTTTCTTTTCAGCTGGCATTCACACCACAAACCTGACTTAAAAGCTAAAAAAGCGCAACTTTCATTAGATGTCCCCTTTAAGAAAGACATTAATATATGTACTGTACAAGTTAACATAAACAAAGATTAACTAATGCTGCATCACCCCAGAAAAAAAGGGGGGAAAAAGAATGAATTAATTTCTTACTTCTAAGATATTCTGAAAAATTGGGACAACCAAACAGTTTCTGTTCCACAGCATTTTTTCTTACTACGGAAGGCAATAGTGACTACAACTCTTTGGTAATCCACATTCTTCCAAATATCTTATTTTGTGTCCAACAGAAGAAAGAAACTCACCAAGGTTTAAAACAACTTGAGAGTAAATGATGACAAAATTAAAATTTCGGCATGACTATATCTTTTTAACAATTTTATTTACTGATTTTTACAAACAAACATTAATTTCTTCTGAGTCCAGTCCCAGAGCTGGAACATGTTCTAATACTGACCGAGTATTTTGGCATTGGGAAGTCAAGTCTTTGATGGGATATTGTCTGTTACATTTTGACAAAAGAAACACTGTCCAAACCTGCTTTCACTTTTACCAGTCACTAGAGGAACCTTCTCCTAAATTACAACCCTATGTGCAGGCAGTCCAACCATGAGAAAGAGCCAGTGATGTCGTCTTACCTATTAAGTCCACGGATTGTTCGCAGGAGAACCAGATTCCTGTGTGGAACTTCCTCATGAGGAACTTCTCCTCTCCGGTCTCGTAGATGTACTGCACCAGCCGCGTGTCGTTGGTGTTGGAGCTGTTAAAATGGATGCAGTATGTCTGCTTGGCTTTTACCGGCCCCATGCAGAAAGGCTTCACTACCTTCCTGGTCCCCTCACACCAGTAGCTAGTGGTGACTGCTGAGACCGCCAAAGCAAATGCCACATAGTTGAGCGTGAGAGCCAGGGATGCTCTCTGAGCACTCTGTATACCCATAGTGCTCCAGGAGGCACGAGGAGACAAGCAATCCTGACTTCGAGGTCCTTGCTTCAGACATTCAACCTCTTTGTAATTGGTATCTTCAGGATTATTGGGTTTTGCTGATCTGTACTTTCTTCTCCTTGATAGACCAACTGAACGAGAGCAGAGCTTTCACAAATGACAGCTGCTCTACTACTTGATGTCTATCTCTAATGCTATAAGGCTGTTATGTTTCGCTCTAACTAACCCTACAGTCCCCCTCCCAACCCATGATTCCCTTCCCCCCATCCTTTTCACTGATATTATTTCAAAGGGCAAATTACATGTGAGACCTTGGTTTTGTTCGTCCATCTAAACCCATAGCTTATTTTCATGAGCATAGCAATAATGCAGATTATCAATCAGATTATTCTTCAATCTGATGCAGGGCTGTTTGCCAGCGTCTCAGTGGAAACTTCCCCCATTTTTCAAGACTTTCAGATTTTTGAACAATCATTTACAGTAAAAAAAAAAAAAAAAAAAAAATCTGTAACATCTTTGATGCTGTGAAGAAGCTCTTACATCTTTTTGTGCATGCACGAACACGCACACACACACAGTTTATACTGTATATATATATGTGTGTGTGTGTTTGTGTTTGCACACAAAGCAAATCCTGTCCTATTTGGCAGATGGATGACTGATGCAGGATATTTCATACATATATAGGGAAACAGCTGTGGCAAATATGATTAGGGGCTGACAGATGTCAGCTTAAATGGACTCTCATCCAAGACCTCAAGGGCTTATGTAATAAATTGTAATTTAACATTTATTATTCTAGAATTTACAAACAATCCAGAGGAGAATAAAGAGATTAGCATTGCATTTTTAGTAAATGCTTAGATGTTTGTTGTTATTTACTCACCTTCATGTGGAACACAACATGAGATATTTAGCTAAATGTCCATGCAAAATACCATACAATGGAATTCCAATAAGACTTTAGGAAACACATATTTACTATTAACTAAGATTCAATAAACTCCCAATTCACTGCTTATTAATAGTTAGTAAGGTACAGTAGTTGTTAGTTAAAGTATTGGGAAGGATTAAGATACACGTATCGACATATGGCCATACAGAACAAGGCATTAATATATACTTTATACGTATTAATAAACAGCCAATATGCTAGTAATATGCTTACTAACAAGTAGTTAATAGTGAGAACTGGTCCTTAAAATAAAATTCCTTTTATGTAAAGATTTAGTTTTACTCTTCCCCCAGAGCCAGACTTTTCATCTTAAACTAAACAAACTATGAAAATCCATCAGAAAAATGTGAATTATAACATTTAAAAGTATGATAATTGGAAATAAACCAATTCAGTGTTAAATATCAGTATATTCAGCTTGCCCACATTATTATTTATATCAATTATTTAGAAAATTAACAACAATGTAAAGAGCTTTAGATGAAGAGCTGTGAATTGAAATCAAAGTAAATATCTAAGCAGAATGCGTTTGGTTATCATTTCAAGTTAAGCTGTAATTTTACCAAAAGTGTAATAATTCACATTTAATATGGCTTTGAGTCTTGCTCACCCATTTTTGCTTGCACTATATTGTATAGCCTGTAGTAGATGAACAAATAAATGTTACAGTGATTGAGATATTAAAGGTACAGCAGAGTATTATTATTATTATTATTATTATTATTATTTTGTTAATAACAACTTACAGTCGTGGCCAAAAATATTGCCCCCCTTGGTAAATATGATCAAAGAAGGCTGTGAAAATTGATCTGCATTGTTAATCCTTTTGATTTTTTATTTAAAAAACTCACAAAAATATATCCTTTCATTGGATAATAAGAATTTAAAAAGGGGGGAATATCATTATGAAATAAATGTTTTTCTCAAATATTCATTGGACACAATTATTGGCACCCCTAGAAGTTTTTATGAGTAAAATATCTCTGAAGTATATTCGCATTCATATTCAAAATTTTGAGCACTCCAGCATGATTATAAACATGAAATTATCCAGCCACGGCTACCTGTTTCACAGAAATATAAAGAGGAGGGAAAACAAAGTCCAAATTCTCTTAATCATCCATCACAATGAGAAAAAGAATATATTTCTGATGTGCAGCTAAAGATAATTGAGCTTCACAAATTAGTTAAGTGGCTTTAAGAAAAGAGCTAGAGCAGTAAAAATTTCCCATTTCCAGCATAAGGGCAATATCTGCCTGGAAGAGGACGAGTCTATATCGCCCTAATGCATGGTGAGAAGGAGAGTTTGAGTGGCTAAAGACTCTCCAAGGATCACAGCTGGAGAAATGCAGAAAAAGTTGACTCTCGGTTTCAGAAAACCTTTAAAAAATTGTCAAACAGAACCTACATCACCACATGTTGTTTAGGAGCCACAGCCTTCTTTATTCATATTTACCAAGGGGGGCCGATATTTTTGGCCACGACTGTACATTTCAATCTGTTCCTCCGAAAAAGATATGGTACGATTTCTGAAAACTTGGAATATAGTACACATGTTGCATCACTTAATGTTCATTCACTCCTCAACAAAAGCAGCATGAACATTCTGCTGAATGTTTGTTTTTATGATCCAAAGAAGCCAGGTGAGTAAATGATAACAGAAAATGTAATTTTTACACAATACATTACAGTAGGCTATAATAATTACATTTAGTTTTTTTTTTTTTCTTCTCCAATGCCATTTCACATGAACAGGTGACAAGGATGCATCCTAGAGGATAAAGATTGGAAATATAGGGGAAAAAAAGGAAATTACTTTTTTTTTTTTCTCAGAGGTGCCGTTGAACAGGAAATGTCAGGACTGGATTAAGGCTCATAATTTCAAAGAACAGTGGTGAATGTTTATGTAATATGGAATCCAGATGTTTATCTGTTTCTGGATATTCCATGCTTTGTCACAGATATTGTTTTTTTTTTTTTTTTTTCATGCCACCTCTACAAAGTGTTTCTGAAAATCCATAATAATAATAATAATAATAATAATATAAAAAATACATGTAATATAAAAAATGTAATGTATGTAATATACACATTTAAATACATACATATGTGTGTATGTAACTCACAGGGGACAGATCCATAAACATCTTCATCTTTTAAAAGGAGTTTCAGATGCAATATCTGACATCTGATGAGGATTATGACCTTAAAGGACATACTTAACCTTTCTATACAAACAACTCACTACATTCATTGCCATACATAATACGGTAGAGGCTGAAACTCGCCTTATTACATGTATTAGATGCTTGAGGTGCATCGCATTGAATTTTTGCAAGGATATTAATTTTGACTTTAAAATGACATGCTCAATAAAATGTGCAAAACAATCAAATATAATTATCAAAGTAATGAGACATATAAAGTAGAACAATGAGAACAATTAAGGCAAATGTTGCTGAGTCAAACACCACAGCAGATTTGGTTTCATTTTTAAATGTCCAAATTGTTTTAGTGATGAGCCAGTTTAATTCATACTGTACGTTGCATTTCATACATTTATTTCAGAACTAATCCTTCAATATCTGGGCATGAGGTTGAATTTTAAAGTGCATTAGCTGAGATTGTAATCAGGACCACGCTGCCCACTTGATTACGGTTTTTCTGTAACGTCCTGGAAAAGAGAAGCTAAAGCATAAACCTGCTTTATGTAATCCTTACCTGCATATCATGTAAAACGTCAAATGTTTCTGTAGTAATTTTGAAATCACAATGTCCACATTAGATAATCCTGTTAAATGATGGGATTCAACTGATTACATAAATCAGATTTGACTACTCTAAAGCCAAGCCGCAGAGCTCGTATGAAAAAGAAAAACTGTTATCCCTTAATAATCAAAAACTCGAAGGACACCTAACTCTTTTGCAGGCTTTGGCTGGCTACTTGACTGGTGATAAATAATATGTTTATTAGATGAGACTGTGTGGCCTAGATTTGACCAGTCCAGGTCCAGGCAGTGCAACAGTCATAGGGATGTGCTTTGCATCAGACATAAGCCCAGTTTCCTAACCCACTGATGCCAAGGCAGTTTAACCAGGTTAGATGTGTTAAGGATGTAGGTATTAGATCTGCCTGACATGATATGTGCGAGCTCACCACTAGTGGCACCATGTCCAAAAATATATATCAACTTCCAATAGGTTTAAAAAATATGTTTGCACTTCGTATGACAATATTCTGTATTTCATATATACATTGCATTACTTTATGGAATTCAGGTTTGTCGCTATTTTGCACTTTCAGCACATTAAGGCTAATGCTAATGATCCTGAACAAAAAGCTAAGAATCAAAGGACAGCAGACACTATCACTAAGATCAGTTTCCCTTTTTTGGCTGGCAGATCTGTCTTCAGTCATAAGCTGGTTAACAAAGCAGTACTGACCTCCATTGACTTGAGGCAACACAAATAGGCAATGTGTGCTAATGAGCTCAGAGCTGTTCACCAAACAAACCAAAGCACAACAACCCAACCAACACACACACACCACAATAAACCGCATCAAATTAAAAAAAAGTAACACTAATTGACATGACACTTTAGGACAGGGTTACAAAATCCAATATGCCTGTCTATTATAAATATAGAAAAGTCATGCCCCTGATACTACTAAAGAAAGCTCTCCTCACTGAACCCTACTCAGGACGGGAAGCACAGAATAACCGAACATTCACACTCTTGTGTTTAAAGCCTGACACAACTGAATGGAACAAAAAGAATCATAAATTCAGGACGAATTCTAAAATGGAATCCGAAATGGAACTGCATTGCACCGCAACAGCTGTTTCCAGTGCATACAGATTCTCCGCTAGCTGCAGATGTGGTGTAATATCAACTCTATTCCTGTTAGTTTGACATACTGTCTCGGCATAACCTGGCACGGATGTAAATTCTTAAAAATAAAAGTGGTTGACATAGAAAAATATGTCCAAAAACAGTCCTGGGGGGACACTGTCCTGCAGCTTCAAATTTCCACAACACACCTGCCTGGATGTTTCTAATAAGACCTTGATTAACTAAAAACTCTATAGGGCATTGGCCCTCCAGGAGCAGGATTGGACACTCCCGCCATAGAAGGACCATTTTTGGCTCCCCAAAGAACCTTTCAGTAAAACGTTCTTGAAAGATACACTTTTTTTAAGAGTGCATGGAATTGATTTACTATTATGATTAATAAGCAATTCAAGTAAGTAAGGTTTAGGGTCACTGACAGGTCATGACCAATTTGATGGATGGGGCAATTTGATGGATGGATGTCAAATTAAAAACCAAAGATTAAGGTCCAAAACCTCCAAAACTGCTCAGATGGATAGGCAAAAAATACAATAACGATAGTTGAAACACATGGGACAGTCATATAAGAAACAAACAAAAAAAGGCCCCGTGCCTTGATTTCAAGTCTCTATCCGCTTGTTAAGTCATGACATAAGGAATACCATTTCAGGGACCAAGTCTCTGCTCGTTTCAATTGAGAATCCCAAACAGTCGTTTATGACCACTAATTATTTATATCACACATTTAAGCAAAGCTTTAAAAAACTCTCAACAGTCTCCAGGCTCACAATGCCCTGGACACCAATAAATTAACAACTCTTAAAAGATAAATATGACCAATTGAGATTTCGGTTATTGTTTGGTAGTATTTCAGCACAGTGAGTGTACATTAGCACAGTTTGCTGTTTGCATTCGGCATCTGATTTGCATTTGGACCTAGAAATGATGACGTCCAACGCCAGATGTGAGAGTCCCAAAATAGTGTTTCTTGAAGAGACACCAATCTTTTATATGAACCACCACACTGTTTATATTTCTGAAGATGTAGGGTGTCGTCCCATTTATAAATGCTCCTCCGGGATTTTACACATCCTGTTAATTATCTAGTCCATTTAAAGTAACAGCAGATGGTCGTGTAAGCTGCTGGTCTTACTGGAATATGAACCCCAATGTTAAGCGCACCCATCCCACACTTTGAGTGACGCTAATCGCATTGCTCATCTCACTTGATGACACAGGTCAGTAGCAAAGGGCAGAGTTCTGTTTGCTATCCTTGTATTGTAAGTCCCTGTTGTAAAGTAGCAAATCAACATAATGCAGCACTCATCAGTAGTAGTGTGACGTAACTAACTAATCTTTCAGAAAGCCTGTCTGGATTTAAATAGAGATATTCATAATCCCATTCAGCACTTAGAGGAGTTGTCAGGGGGAGCCAAACCCAAAGAGGGGCCAGCGACAGCACTCAACACATCGCCATCACATTGTCTGGTCAGAGAAAGAAACGCTGAAAGCATAGATAACGTGATACAAGAGAGGAGGGTGGGTGAAAGCCGAAGGAAACTCAAAAACTGCAAACCTGCCCCTTTGACTCTGCTTGGGAATATGGGGAACACCAAGAGCGGCGCTTTGTCCAAAGAGATTCTGGAAGACCTGAAGCTGAACACCAGATACACCGAGGAAGAGCTCTGTGCATGGTACGCTACCTTCCTCAAGGAGTGTCCCACCGGACGCATCACCAAGGAACAGTTCGAGGGCATCTACGCTAGTTTCTTTCCAGATGCGGACCCTACCGCTTACGCTCGGCACGTCTTCCGCAGCTTTGACACTAATGCCGATGGCACCTTGGACTTTAAGGAGTACATTGTGGCGCTTCACCTTACCTCATCAGGCAAGACCATGCGCAAACTGGAATGGGCATTCGCTCTGTACGACGTAGACGGCAACGGGACCATCAGTAAAAATGAGGTGCAGGAGATTGTACGGGTGAGTATCGCTCATAATTGGCACATCTTGCATCTTCTGTTGATTGAGTATGGAATGAAGTTCGTTAAATGGAGGTTGTTTGCATTCATTGCTCATGGCATTTAGTAGTAGTATGTAGTCCAACAGTTATGAGCAGATGGATAAAGAAGCTAGATCACACCACTTGATAATACAACTTACAGTCACTTGAGCACGACAGATGCCATTAGTTTTCAATATTGCATTCATTAGTTGTTAGGTTAAGAATGACAGAGTTGTAATATATTGCATTCTACTGGTCACAGTCAATATTCAACATGATTCCCGTTGAAGACCAGAAAAACCTTCCGGAAGATGAGGACACGCCAGAAAAGCGAGCGGACAAAATCTGGAACTTTTTCGGAAAGAAAGAAGATGGTAATAACTCATCACACAATGTGCCATTGCTGCAGACTTCACAAATCATGGCGTGTTCTAATAATCCATGCATCTTCACAATTGTCTTCACAGATAAGATTGGAGAGGGGGAATTCATTCAGGGCGTCATGGAAAACAAAGACATCTTGAGGTTGATACAGTTCGACGAGCCGAAGAAGATTCAGGAAAAACTTAAGGAGAAGAAGCATTAATGGCCACATTCCCATGAGACTGATTCCTATTCATTTGACACTTAACCAACACGATACAGACTGCTTCTCCAGGCCACACTCTGGAGACATTCAGACACTCTGTCCATACACACGTCAAGAGAAATGAAGCAGACCAATGTAGATTTTCTTGTAACACACACAAGTCTTGTTTTCTGGACCATCACCACTTTGGTTGGTTTTAGAATCCAATCGATAAGAGGTCCAATCAAATTAGGCTTGTGTTAACAGTCCAGCTCTCTGCTCAATCCTCTTAGGATCTGAAGGTCGGGTAAGACAAATCCACAGGGTCCAGTGGCTCTCCTCTTTTAGATCACTTCAGGGTTAAGGTGGTTTAAGTGCTCAACATGCATTCATCAGACACTGAAACCATCTGTTCAGCAGGTGACTGAAGAGTTTTTAAAGAACAAATTTATTGTACTGTGTTTCTTAGGATGTGTAGAAAGGGTGATGAGAATTTTAGATAATTTTTATGTGAAAATTTAGGAATACATATTAAACATTTATAAATCTATGTCATTACTGATCAATTTACCAATGGCAATAAGCCATAAAAAAGAAAAAAAAAAACAATCCTTGGTTTCTGCCCATTTCAGATCAAAGATTATTGTTAAAATAACCATCTACAAGAAAGTCACGATTGACTGTGTTCTCTGTCTGTGTATTTCTATGATAATTTAGCTACCTGATGTATTAGATGAGTGTCAACACGTTGTTCATGTTCTTTTTTCAGGCAATTCAGAGCAAGTAATTGGTTATATCATATAAACACCACTTTTGTACACAATATTAGCACACAAAAAAAGCTGTCTCAAAATGTATATTTATCTGGACCTTTAATTATCTGATTGAGTTCAGAGTGAGATTAGAGTCTTGAGACTAAGCAAGTTTAGACTTACTAAACTTGAATACTAAGGGCTCTCACCCCAAGTGTATCTTTATCATGTTGACGCTGCTTACGGCCAAAGCTCTAATGACAAGCATGAAACATAGGGGCTTACCTCTTTCTTTTCTTAAAGCCGTCTTTGGCTCAGGATAATGCATGGCCTGGTTTCAGCAGTGGGACAGTGAGCTGCAAAACAATGGCCAGAGCTCTGCAGTCTGGCTGCTTTTGACTCAGTGGAAAACAGAGGCTAATAGGTCACTTAAGAGTATCATTATTAGTAATAGTGTAAGTGTTGTATTTAAATAAGATGAAAAAAGTATTTTTATGGAAATATGTGTTTTTGGTTTAATATGCCATTGTTTTGAAGCAGGAGTTTAAGATTTGGGTGGTTAGCTGAAAAAGTTAGTATACACTTGACATGCAAAAATCTTCTTTCTCCATTAATGGCTAAAAAATGCTGGGTTAAATATGGACAAACCCAGCGATTGGGTTGTTTTCAACCAACAGCTGGGTTAAAAGTTTTACCCAACCTTCTGGGCAGTAACCCAACAGCTGGGTCAAAAACAACCCAATCGCTGGGTTTGTCCATATTTTACCCAGAGCTGGGTTGTATTTAACTCATCATTTTTTAAGTTGGCCTGTATACTGAAGAAATAGAAGATTTTAGCAACATATAAAAACTTCATTATTATGGTAGACACTTTTTCATTGAACAATTTTTGGGGGCCTCAAGTGATTGGTTTAGAAATAAAAGAACCTTGAAAATAGAAAAACATTGGCACACATTGGCTCTAAAAATACAATAATTGAATAGAATGAATTTGTTTTTTTTTTTGTTTTGTTTTTTTGGTCGACCACCCTGTTTGAGAGATTTTCCAGGCATGTGCGTGCTTTGTTTTGATTCAATTTATTTCTCAGAAAAAAAGAAAAAAAAATACTGAACTGAATGCCCATCAAGAAAGTTGCATAAATTAAAATAAAATAAAATAAAATTGAAGCAGCATGTGGCATATTTTTTTTTTTTTTTTTTGAGTACAGTACAGATTTAACAATATACCCACTGGACGATTAAACACTTAAGCTTTTTTCCCTCCTCATAACTTTGATGCTGGCCATTTCTGCTAAGGACAAATTATTTTTCAGATCTCTGAGCATCTATATGGCACCCTGAGGCTGTCCGTTTACATGTAAATGCTACATTCTAATGCATGTTAAAAAAAAAGACCCTCAGTGGTGATAAACAATTAGAGTTCTTTTTTATTATTATTATAGACAATGTATTCATTTCCTGGGCAAATTCAACAAACATCATATTTTCATAAACATGTTGATAAATGAATATTATCAATGAAAACTATTAAGTTGAGAGCAAATAAATCAACATTTACAATATTATATATATGCATATATATAAAAGATCCAGTTTGGAACACAGACATTCAACTGAACGGTTCTTCAGAATACACATAATGCACACCATTGACATTAAGATTTAATACAATTTCTGCAACATGTAGTTCTAGAATAGCTTGGGCAATGCAGTACAGTAAAACTTGTTACATGCTAAACAGCAAATGTAAACCAGTCATACCCCATATAAGGTGAAAAGAGAGCGATTGTTAGTAACTTCCAAATAATAAAGTAAATAATAACCTGAATGCATTACCTTTCATGGTACAGCATTTTTCCTTATAAATTTTAGATTTATTTTCACATGATCGGACATGCTAATGTGCATTTGGCAATGTTTTCAGCTGAGCACGTGTGATCCAAATCATGCACTGTATTTCTGGTGTGCTTGTTTTTATCGGGCAACATTTTTATCTAACCCTAACCACTAAAGTTTTCTTCCCATACTGACAGATAGTAAAAATAAATACAAATCTGGCAGGTTATTTTTTTTTAATGAAAGCACATATATTTTCATTTTCCAAAGTGTGCTCTGACTTCCTGTGCCATATAAATGTATCAAAGTTCTCAATATCACTGTATAAAGTTTTGAAAACGGTTTCATCTATCTTCCAGTATTCAAGCTGTTTCGGTTCAAACAGTGTGATAACTAGCTGCCTATGACAATGTGCATTCAGCAGAAAACTGTGGCATCAATCAATCAAATGTTTACTTATCTTTTAAAACAGTATACGACGAAGACTACAGAGAGATGAGCATGATGTAGGATGAGCCTGACAACAAATACGAACAGCAAAACGCCACGCATATATTTACAACTATATACAAACACTTAACACTATAGATTGTGAACATTCCAAGGCAATTAACCTTTAGGCACTAAAAGGTGTACATTACAACACAAATCATTAAATTCCACCTTTGATTGACACCTAGATTCTACAGCCAAACCATATAATTTCACCATTAAGAATCAGTCTATAAACTGCGTTAGGGCAACCTACAGAAGAAATTTAGACGCCAGTAGAGTAAACCTGGCTGCATAAGGGGATTTCTTGGCTTCAACTGGGAAAAATTATACGACTTTGCTATCGAGTCCTGGCTAGTTGACACGTCTTCCATGAACACAATCAATGGACTAACCAGCACCACTCAACTAACACGTCCATTAACCATACACAAATAGTCCTACATTTAGACAAAACATGCTTTTCTGTAAAATAAATCTGCAAAAGTATGAAAATATAGCGATTCCATACATAAACGATCGTCCTGACCCCTCGCTCATAAGGAAGGCTGTTGATTCGCCAGCGGTTTATGTGTGTTTTTTTTATGTAAAATAGCATTAAAAACTTTCCACTGCATTCCTGTACTTTTTTTTAAATACAACACCGATTTAACAATACCAAACAATGATATGCTTTAACCTATTTAAACCCCCTGTAACTTTGAAGCTGGTCATTTCTGTTAAGGATTAATCATTTTTTGGATTTTTGAACACCCATGTGGCATCCCATTGGTTTACACCTTAGTCCAGGCAACTGTAAATATCTAATAGCTGTGTAGTTCAATGTGCATACACTATTTCAACACTTAAACGATCAAAAGAATTTGATTGGATGAAATTTGTTTAACGGGCATCCACTGCGGCAAGTAAACAAAGAGCTGTTTGACTGTACAGTGTTCGTTCAGATCTACATGTATATCAATGGTGCCTCGACTACTTGAATCATGTTCATGAATAATAGACATACCGGGAAGTCTTAAGTAGCATCTTATTCAGAGGACATGCAAGATTATATGGATGGCTACTCAGTATCATAACGCGCCTGCTGTGCTGCTGTCCGTTCCCACCACTCGTTCCACATGACATTAAAAAAAAATCTCCTATAAAGCTATGAGGTTGTAATTATCTAATATTTTCAGTGGAGATCCACAAAGCAAGCAGTGCTTCAAGGGGTGATACCTGTATGGCTTTGGCTGAGAGGTTGAAGTACTCAGGTAGACAGGCATGCAGGTAGATTCATATAGTATAATGCATGTGTGCGTTTGTGTGTTTTGTCTAGATGTCCATGTCCACAGGTCTCAGATCCCCCGTCTTGTGTTCCTTTACCCAGAGCTCTCGGTCTTTGGCAGGATCCACACTCTGCAGGAGCTGGTCCACCGGCTCCATCGTCTAAGACACAAGACAAATCAGAAAAGGTCGAAGATTATTGTAAATAGTACTTTGTACATAGTAGTTTGGCGGCTTCATTAAGTGTCACAGGAAACGTGTCCATTAAGGCTGAGATCCAGTTTGAGATCCATCTGTTAAACACACTCAGACTTGTGGCGAGTGTTACTCTGAAGCTGAAGACTTGCACACCCCGAGGGCTCTGGAGCAGGTGTTTACACTCTGTTTGCCCTGAAACACAAGCTGTGCGGATTTCTAATGTGTCTCTTAACTTCGGATTCAGCAAATCATTATGTGACCGACATCCACCCATTATCTGAAGATTATCTTGACAAGCACAAATACAGAGAAATGGAGGCATTTGAATCTACAAGAGTTTCTTGCTGAGTTAGCTTGTATAATAACGGGTTCCACTGACTTTTTTTTTTTTTTATTTATTTTTATTTTTTACTTTGTATCGCTTAATCATATAAAGTATTCAGACCCTTACAAGTTCATGAATGTCTTTGCTTAATATAACAAAATATATCAAACCTATTGCACAGAGGGAAAAAAAAAAATCAAATTTACAGTAAATACCAATTAATTATGGCAAGTAACAGGAATTATTAAGCAATAGTATGAAGAAAAATAAGGAAAAGGAAAAAGTATTTTCTTGTAAACATACTACATAAATTATTTTTTTTATTATTATTTACAACTTTACATACGTATTTACAACATTATAACAACTGATTTCACACATACATTAAAATACCCAGAACACCAACTGATCAGTCACTGAGCACAAATGTCTCAGATTATTTCTGAGAAAAGCTTGTGCAGTATTTATTTTCACTGAGAATAGAGTGCATGATAAAGCTCATGTAATGAGATTCTTAGATCGTATAAAAGATAATTTGAAAACCGCTTTAATGGAATTCTAAAGCAGTATAGATAGCTGCAGATCTTATCTGGATATGAAGCAGAGTTGGGTTCTGAAACTGGGACGCTGCTGTTACTCACACTTTGGTTGAACATGTCCGTCTCATGCCGTAGTGTGGTGTACTGACGCAGAAGCTGCTGTATCGTCTCCACACGCTCCACCTCCAACCTCTCCAACTCCTTCAGACCACAAACACAGACCATCACACACCTAAGATCAGCCTTGCATATTATTATTAGATGATGGCTTGCACAAAAATAACATTCATGTTCTTTGTGGTGAAATTCATTATTCATAACACAGTAAAACCTTTCAAGACAGACCTATCATGAGCGCAATTTTAAGCAAAGATACTGAAGTCACAATATTTTATTTAATTTTCAGAAAACTGCATTATGTTTCTAAATTCAGTGTAAAGAACTACACTACCCACAATCCTTCACCAGGCTCCACCAATCAGAAAAGAGGATGTTAGCAGAAACCTGTACATCATTTCTGTAAATCAAAACCTTAATATATATGGTTTAATACTCATCATAAATGACTGTCAGCCAATAGTTTTATAATGATCAGTATATTATGACATTTGCAGTGCTTTTGTAGTTCATAGTTCATTGTAGTTCATTGCCTACTCAAAACCATTTTTTCTTTCTTTCTAAATTTAAATCAAAATCTTTGATGAAATCATCTTAGATCTGGTTTGTTAAGTTCTTGCTTACAACTCTTTATTAAAAAATGTAAATTCTATAGGGAGGGAAAATACAGTACTTGGAATTAGCTTTATTTAATGATAGTAATTGTAACATTAGTGTGTTTTTCCCATATTGTCATTGCTGCCACTTTGTAAAAGCAACGCAAATTTGTGCATTACAGTTTTACCTTGATTAAAGGGTAGATAATAAAAATTATAATAATAATGATAAATAAGCCTCAAACAGAAGAATCATTAAGATAATTCATATATCACTGCATTATGAATATGCATGAAGTGTAATTGCATAAGAAAACTATAGAGACTAGAAAATAATTATTAATAAAATAATATAAATAAATACCAGGCTTGTGGTGACCATCTCCTCAAACCACTTTGACTGACCCTGATTGTAAAGGTCCACACAGCGCATCAGATCATCACCTGTTCACATAAAACATAGAGACATCTTTCAACCCATTCTCATACAATCACACATGCACTTACACAAATTAACTATTTAATTACACAAAAATATCAATATCAATATGTAGTGTGGTTAATGCATAAACCAAGTGGGGGTCAAATCTCCCAATGAAACAAAAAAATACAAACCTAGATTTCTAAAGCATTTGATTTCATCTTAACCTTGAAGTTTTGAGCATTTCAAAATAAACATATTGAAAATAATTCAGAAACTATGTAAGAAAAACCTTTCAAATCCACAAGAACTAATGCAGTTTAATTTAAATGAACTTTAACAATTTTTGATCATTCAATATGTTTTTTTTTTAAGATATATTTTTAAACACATTTCCTAAATCAAGCTCGTCTTGATAGTGAAACAAGCGATTTTACTATTTATCAACTGAACAAACCTTGTTTTAAAGATATTTGGATATTTTTTTACTGGTAAACTAGTGAAAGGAAACTGATTTAATTTAATATTTTCTTATTTAATCAGTGCTTGACTTTACCAGCAGGGGTCAGTCTTAACTCACTTATTTGTATTCCCTTCTTCTTTAACACAATAATCATTTAACAAAGTAGTTCCCAAACTGCAGTACTGGGCTTTACAATTACATGCTAAATCAAATGTAAACCGAGGCAAAGGGAGGCAGAAAAGATATCGACATCTTGTTAGAAAAAAGAAACAGATCGCTCCATCTATATGCAAATGAGATCCAGGCTTTAAAGACATTTGCATTAGTGATTTGAGCCGTCAGGATTATTGAAGGAAAACGCCGTTTGAGCCGTTGATTTATAGCGGGAGCTGCCACTTGTTCAGCGCGTGGGAGTTTGAGAAAGAGAGAGACACAGATAACATCATACAGGGGTTTTCTACTGAGCTCAGCTGCAGAGGAAAAAACTGGAAAGCTCTTGGCCGCAGCACAATTAAAACCAATCTCCTGCAGTCAAGCACTGGAAAAGATCTCTGCAAACAAAGAAAATCTAAGCTGACTGAATCTAAAACACCATTTGACACTGATATCTTACAGCACAATTATCACATGGCTTACTGTAACAGGGGGGATTATAATCAATAACAAATGAGTTCAATAATATAAACTAGGTTTTTACATTGCCTAGCTTTTTAATTTGTGTTAAGAGTGTTGTGGCTGGCTACAAGCATGTTGCTTTGCATTGATATGCATTGCTAATGTTTCTGGGTGGTTAATATAGGGTGTTGCTTGCTGGCTGAAGAAATAAAGTCTCTATAATATTCTGTTTTTTAGCAGGTTGCTCATTTAGCTTAAGTCTAAAGCGAGGTTTTGCAGACCCCTAAATATAATCATTCCTTTGCAAGAGACACCCTTCCTAAAATCTGAAGGCAATTACACATTTTTATGTATAAAGCACAATTCATTCATACAGAGTGAGACAATATAAACGAGATCACTTCTCATTATTAACTAATTACTAACTATTACTTTTTCTCTTTGATAAACTCCTAATTTGTTTAGTTTATGGGGTCAGGTTAAGGGTTCTAAAATATGGTCATGCAGAATAAGACATTAATATTTGCTTTGTAGGTACTGATAATCAGCCAATATGCTAGTAAAGTGCATGCTTATAAGCAACTAGTTAATAGCACTTCGTCCCGTTGGAATTATAAGGTTCTCTTTGCATTCCGAGTAGTTTTGAGATTTTGAGCTTTAAAGTTTTTGCATTCCATTCGAGTGTGTAGATAGGACCTTCTTGTTTTTTTTAAATAAAAATCCCATAATGTATACAACATAAAAAAATCTATCCCATAATGTAAATAAGTTGTCACAGAATAACAATATGGGAATAACTCAATTTTGGCAAAAATGTCCGACAGAACCTCATAATTATATTATAATTCCAAGGGGACGACTTTCTGTTACTCTGAAGTGAATGCATTGTTATGCATATCACATTAATGTCGTGGTTTGGGGATTTGAATAGTGAGGCAGGAGCTCCTCTCACAGGGCCGTTATAGTCTGAGGCACTCAGTGTTGTGGCTGTGCGTGAGTCTGTCATGGTCGTTTGCTCCTCTGTGCTGATGGAGTCAGTCTATAAGCACTTAATAAGACACCATTAGGGTCCTCAATAATGCACCAGTCACTCAGGCCAACAGGTTGAAGGTGGAGTGAATTCTCCCCCGTGTTGCATCCCACCGTGTGAACCTCAGGGTTGCCAGATCTTCCTGGATCACGGGTGTGTGATTGTGCAGCTCAGGACAAATCTGGCATTGAGAGTAGGCGTCCAGAGCAATAAGAGGCTTGGCATGCTGATCGTCAGCTCCCACGAGGCCCATTTTCCCACTGCAAAAATAGACCATTACTCCATGCTTTCCCCCAACTCCGTCTGGAACCAATACAGCCTGGCTCCTCTTAAACACAGACTCCTGGGATTGAGCCAAAGTCCTCTACCATCCCCTGCACTATTCTCTCCCATCCTGTTTGTCATGCCTCTCTTCCTTCACTCAGAAACACAGTCTCATCTCCACAGTCTCCGCACGCTACAACAATGGTGCCCCGCACAAGATTTCATCACAAAGAAAGCTCCTTACTCAACACAAAAAGGATTGACGCCAGATTACGGAGGGTTTGTTTCATTTGCAATCCATCCTGGAAGAGAATGACTGGAAGTTTTTAAAAGGAGAGACTATTGAGGAGCAGTGGAGCAGCCAGTGCAGTCTGTTAACAGTGTTATGACAGCTGGCAAACTGGCTGTGACTTGACGATTTTGATAGTGCGAGTGTGTTAGTCGGAGCTGTTTAATGATCATATTAAAGCCTTTTTTGTCATATTTGATGCACAAATGTCTAAGGCCTCATTTGTCAACATGATTAAAACTTGGCTGAAAACTCTGTTGCACTCGATTTTCATGCTTTCCATAATTTTTTAGCAAGTAAAAGCCCTCTTAGTATAATTGTAAAAATGCCGAACCTTCAGGTGTCGTTGTTGTGATTTTGTTTCACAGATTTTTATGAAGTGTATATATATATTAATAACCTTTATATTTTTATTAATATTTCAAGATGTCAATTAGTTAGTCTTGACTAAAGGAACTTAAGCTTACTTGATTATAAATTTTGAAAATTGTATTAAAAAGCTGAGTATCACATAAGATACACCAGGCTTTTGAGAACGATTGATTTGTACATCTCTCATTCATCAGTGTATTGCGTTATATGATTAAAAACAATAAAAGCTACAAAGCTTTGATCACAAAACTAAGCATGTATTGTGCGATATGTATAGTGACAACTGAAATGTATATGCGTTTTATGTAAGTCGTCTGATGTACTGTTATAAAGATCTCACTGATTTATTACAAGCTATCAGAAATTCACATTTTTGACCATGACAGCATCTACACCTATTTGCATATTTGCGCTGAGTTTGGGCTTCTGAATAAAATAAAGGTGTTTTTTATGAGCTACACATTATCTTGTATTATGCTATATGAGCCATAAAATATGTTTCAAACCATAAAACACCAGGGGGTTAAAGGAAGAGTGAACATAATCAACTTTCTATCAGAACTTACTCTTATGTCAACCCATTTAACTAACATACTGTAGGACACAAAAGATGATGTTTAGCACATTGACCAAGCTACTTTTTTTCCATTAAATGAAAACATTTTACAACTACAGGCAGTCAGGCACCAAATGTGCCATATTATAAGTCTTCGGAAGCCATACAATCGGTTTGTGTGAGGACCAGGATGAAATTTAAATCATTATTCCTTGAAACCCGTCTCAACCACTGTAGTTCTCTGATATATTCCTTTAATAAATCGCCATATTTTGGGACTGCGCAGAGCCAAAATATCAACCCCTACAAACTTGAACTAGTATTGTAACTCATCTTAGTTCCAAAACTCAAACACATCTTGGATCAAATGAAAGTGTCTTCAGGTTTATTGTGTGAAGTAAGACCACGTTAGCTCAGGCTTAATGGACTGCTTAGTACTCATGCTCTGACCTGCTTGTGTGGATTTCCTTCGGGCTTTCTTAATATCCTCCTCTGTTTTGTTGCTCAATTTGATCTCAAGCTGCTGTGTTTTCACTTCGAGATCCTTCTGTCTGTCCGCTAGAGCCTTCCGTGCCTGCAAAACACAAACACAAAGCAATATAAAAAGACTAACCTTTAGCTTAGAGTACAAAATACAGTAGGTGATTTGATTAGCAATTTTTTTAAACCCTAAATTGAGACGTCTAACTGTTTCATAATTTTCTATTTCCTACCAAGTAGAAGCTGGGGTTAATACTGTTGTTAATAGATGTTCCCACTCTGCTGCATACAGTCAGATAAAGCAATGAATCATGTGAGCTCCACTGTCTGAACTCCCAGTGAATGTTGCCGCATTGCGAGGCAGTTAAACTGTGCTCAACTTCGTTGCGTAGCCGATGGTCACTGTTGCTCATGTCGCCAGGAATGGTCAGCTCTCTTTGGGAATGAATGATGGATATATGGCCTGGGGTCAGTGCTGATGTTCAGTCAGCAGGATGAACACAAGTGAATCACTCAAGGCATCATTCTGACGTGTTCTCATTTCTCATCCACCCATCTGCTGTCCATGCAAAAGTTTGAACAGACGTGTTGACACAATGGCTTCTGGGAAACATTTTAGAGCCATTTTTACCGACAACACACAGACTTGAGAAGGCATTTTAATTAAACATGCTTGACAAAATCAGGATGGACTCAAAGTTCCCTTGTGAAAAGAAAGTGCACTTTAGCAGAATTTCAAAAAGAGCACTTATTACAGAAATAATATATTTCAAAAGAATATACAATAAGCGTGACTGTTTTCTGTCACTTAATGATTGCAGTTAAAAGAAAATGTATTATAGTTTACATTTATACTCCACCCCAAAATGATTTTTACCCCCATGACGTTCCAAACCCCTAAAAGCTTTATTCATCTTTGGAACACAACTTAAAGGTCCCGTTTTTCGTGCTTTTTTGAAGCTTTGATTTTGTTTACAGTGTGCAATATAACATGTGTTAATGTTTTGCGTGTAAAAAAACACAGTATTTTTCACACAATTCACCTATCTGTATACCACTGTTTTCACTGTCATAAAAATGGGCTGATGACTTCCTTGTTCTATAAAGTCCCTCCTTCAGAAATACGTAGCGAGTTCTGATTGGGCCAGCGGTTCCTGTGTTGTGATTCGACAGCAGCTGAGCACACGCTGCCCTCCTGGAAACGCAATTGGACTAGTTTTGAGAAGCAAATGGGCAGGAGCATGTGCTGGAGATGTACTTATAATCACAGGAGCGTTTTTACTGACGAGATGCGCATGAAAATCGCATTCGTTTTTTGCACAGCTCTAACATCTAGTGTTATAAGTTAGTGTAATAAGTTACAGAAACTGTTAAACGCACCAACTTAAAAAAATAATAAAATACACTTACCGTTTGTGGTCAATAAACAACTCTTTCTCCAGACAAAGAGGGAACTGCTCCATCTTTCAAGAATAATCTTTTTGCGAATCCGGCATTAAACTGATTGAGATTGAGGAAGCTCGCTGTCCTCAGCAAAATGTGCTGCACATAGTTTTACATGTGGATTATAATTTTCGGGAACCGAGTTAAACATAAATTGTAACCATAAATCTCCAAGTACAGCGTCCCTGGGAAGCCCAAACAAAGATGATTGGACTCTGAGATGAAAATAACAGCGTTTCGAAGACATGGCGACAAACACAAACGCAACTCTTCCTCTTCTCCATCGGAGCGCAACAAGGCCACGCCCCCTTTTTGTGTATTCATGTGGGCGGAGGTTAGTCAAACTGTTTTACTGTTTTAGTGATGTCATTACTGCAGGAACTAGAGGGATGTAATCCAAACGAGTCATTTTTTGTAGGTGAATTCTGTTGAATAAAATATCTCGCTTGGCATTGAACTTTGAGCTTTAGAATGTTACAGATATTATTTATACTCTAACAACAACATTACACACTAACTAAAGTTTAAAACATGGGATCACGAAGAACGGGACCTTTAAGATATTTTGGATGAAAACCGGGAGGCTTGTGACTGTCCTATTAATAGTCCATCTGCCATCAGTGTTTCAACCGTAACGTTATGAATTGCCATTTCGGTGAATCTGGGCTGAACACAGGCAGAGTACGATCTTGAGTTTCAGCCACACCACACAGATGTGCTGTTTCCGTTCAAATCAATACATGTAGAAAATGTATCCTTGTGGCGCAGCTGACTCAGAAGGGCATACACTGCCTGCGTTCAGCTCATAATCTCCAAAATGGCACTACACTGATGCTGAGAGACACAGAGGAGACAAATTGTTGAATAAAGTCATTAATTTTGTTTTCTTCACGCACAAAAAGTATTCTCGTCGCTTCATAAAGTTACATTTGAACCACTGATGGCAGATTAACTATTCTGACTTTGACAGTGTAAGTTACTTGGCAGTCTATGGGACAGTCACAAGCCTCCCGGTTTTCATCCAGAACATCTTAAACTGTGTTCCAAAGACAAACAAAGCTTTTACAGGTTTGTTACGTTTTCACAAGTGTTTTTGACCCACCTAAATAGGACTTGCCTGAGTCTTAACTTCATAAACAAAATATCATGATTACTTTTTGAAAGCATTTTTTTGTAAATTTAAATATACTTCAGCGCAATTTCTATTTAAATGTGTGTCACTGGTTTAAATATATTTGTAATAACAAGTTTATAAACGAAAAGTTGCAGTTTACAGTAGTATATTTAAAATATAAAATGCTCAAAAAATTTAAGAAACACTTTATAATCAGAGTATAGCACCAAGTCAGTTAAACTCCTGGGATATAGATCTGGTCCTTTAAGAAGCGGAGGGGGTTGTTAATCAGCTTCAGCTGCTTTGGTGTTAATGAAATTAACAACTAGATGGGCAACAATGAGACGACCTCCAAAAACAGGAATGGTTTTTACAGGTGGATACCACTGACATCTTTTTCCCTACTCATCTTTTCTGATGGTTTTTCATTAGTTTTGCATTTTGCTAGGGTCTGTGTCACTACTGGTAGCATGAGGCAATACCTGGACCCTACAGAGGTTGCACAGGCAGCCCAACTCCTCCAGGATGGCACATCAATACATGCCTTTGCCAGAAGGATTGCTGTGTCTCTCAACACAGTCTCAAGAGCATGGAGGAGATCCCAGGTGACAGGCAGTTACTCCTTAACCCATCAGCAGGACCGGTATCTGCTCATCTGAAGTGCACTTATTTTTCACAAGGGTTTATACTAAATATTCATGCACTTTGTACCTTCTCCACAGCAGCGTAACGGCTGACCAGCTGCTTCCTCAGGTCAGCAATGTGGTGGTCGTATTTCTTCATGTCTTTTTTAAAGTTGTCTCCTCTGAAGGTCAGCAAAGGCTTCTCGACTTCACTCTGGAGCTGGAGACAAAGCCCTCTGCATCAGTTACACAGCTGCATGGCAAATCTGGGCATGAACACTGAACAGCATTTGAAAGGAACTTGTGAGGGGTGTGGGTTTTTTGCATTTGGATCGAGTTTTTGCATCAGTAATGATGATGATGTTCTTTAAAAGAAAGGCTTTTTTGTTTTGCGGTCTCCGTAAATCATACGTGATCTGAGGGAATAAGACTGCAGAATCACCTCCATCTTTCTGGAATTAATCACCCACACTGGTGCTAAATGGAGCACGCTAGTGTGAACATGGGAAAGCACAGCGGTGGAAATAGACAAATCACAGCAGACTGAAGAAAGCTGTGTAGCTCATTACATACAGGCGGCTAATAACATCTCTGCGGGGAAGCTATTCAGTACAGCACAGAAATTAATCTTCCCTGGCAATGCGTGAGCTTGAACTGCCAGTTTCTCAGCTGGATCTTATATTACCTCGATTGAGAAATGTCACAACAGAGAACTGAGAATTGCCCACCTTTGAGGAGAACTTGAGATGGACCTCGGCTTCATCAGCTAGACTCTTCTTCAGTTGGGCCCAAGCTTCTCCAAGAGTCCTAAATCAAACCAGAGCCCAGGAAAGATGTTTAAAGCTACTGTTTTACATTTCATTTAACACTATTACACAGTCTACTTTTAAAAAGTGTCATGAAAGTGTCTCTCTTTAAGTTCACTAACGTGGCCTTTAATTTAATTAATAACGTATTATCTACAAGTACATATTTTTTAATATATAGGCTACTTTTTTTTGCAGATTTGCAGTACAACAAAAGTGCACATTCAATACAATTAATCATGTGTAAGGTCTTTTTAATAATGTGTTGACCACCAGTCAACATTTATGTACATTTATATCTTCTCAGCATGATCTGGATATAGCTCAATGCTCAAAAATATTTAAATCCATTATTATCCACATCAATAAGTCACAAATAGTGAAGGAAATGCAGCTAACAATTGTCCAGTATACAATATTACTTAAAAAAAAATATTTGTAACTTACCCTTCCTCTTGTGCTGCCATTGGGAACATGGAGAGTTTGGAAAGGTTCTTGGCATACTCCTCTTCTATTTTTATCCTGAAAAATGAAGCATTTATTAAGAAAAGAGAGCGATTAAGAAGATTTAATGTGATATAATCTCATATAGGGAAGTCGTGGCCTAATGGTTAGAGAGTCGGACTCCCAATCAAAAGGTTGTGAGTTCGAGTCCCGGGCCGGCAGGAATTGTGGGTGGGGGGAGTGCATGTACAGTTCTCTCACCACCCTCAATACCATGACTTAGGTGCCCTTGAGCAAGGCATCGAACCCCCAACTGCTCCCCGGGCGCCGCAGCATAAATGGCTGCCCACTGCTCCGGGTGTGTGCTCACAGTGTGTGTGTGTGTGTGTTCACTGCTCTGTGTGTGTGCACTTTGGATGGGTTAAACGCAGAGCACAAATTCTGAGTATGGGTCACCATACTTGGCCGAATGTCACTTCACTTTCACTTCACTATAGTACTACTGGCAGAACTCCATGTGCACTGTGCCAATATTACAGTCCTTCAGATCTGTATTATGGTAATATCCTGTGTCTTTTTAATATAGCTATCCTTCATCACTCTATAATATAAGTTTCATGGTTTTAGCATTGATACTATCGCTGTGCATTTTGTAGTGGCTATCTGTTCTTGTGATTGCTGTGATCCATTCCTATCCTTTCAGATGGAAGCCGTAACATTTGAGTTTGCTTTGATTCTGACATCGAGTCAATGTGAGTATCCTTATGCTGGCCTCCATTTGGGAAAAAGTTAACTTTTTCAGTAAAATAACTAAACTTCCTTTAAACAAGATAACTTTACAAAAGCAGCAAAACTGCATAACACATAATGGATTTGACCCGATGTTCTATGCACTTTGCATTACAGCCACAGATGTTTGATCAGGAGCAGTCCAAAGTGGCGTTTGTGTTGACACTGTTATCGGGCAAAGCGGCTCTCTGGGGAACGGCGGTGTGGGAGAATCAAGACCCATGCTGCGCCTCGTTCCAGGCACTCTCCGAGGAGATGAAGAGGGTCTTCGATCGTGCGGTGGCGGGTAGGGAGGCGGCCAGACTACTCGCCGATCTCCGCTAAGGTAATGGTTCGGTGTCGGAATATTCGATCCAGTTCCACACCCTGGCTGCAGAGTGCCGATGGAACGAGGAGGCGCAGTGGGACAGATTCCTGCATGGATTGGTTGACTGTGTCCAGAGGGAAATTTATATGCTGGACCTTCCTACCAGTCTCAATGGACTTATTGAGTTAGCACTATGAGTGGATGCTCGGCTGAGCAGAATGGGTCGCTTCCAACAGAACCATCCGTTTCGTGGCACGGAGAGAATGCACTCTGAGAACTTGGATACGGTCAGTCCCAGTTACGATCCTGAGCCCATGCAGGTGGGTAGAGCTCGACTTTCCCAGGAGGAGAGAGAAAGGCGGAGGTCCCAAGGACTGTGCCTATACTGCGGGAGGGCGGGCCACTTCATCCACTCATGTCCGTTAAAAGATCAAGCCCGGTAGTAACTATGAGGCTACTATTGGGTGGGATCTCCGCCGAGAAGACCTCATCATCACCATCATCATCTACTCTCCTTCCGGTAAGACTAAGGTGGGCAACCAACATAAATGACACCAAGGCATTACTGGATTCGGGGGCAGAAGGTAACTTTATGGACTTAGAACTGGCTCACCATCTTCACATTCCTATCACCCCTCTCACATACAAGAATTCTGTCAATGCTCTTAATGGACAACTTAACAATTTGTTTCCCATCACTCTCATCACGTCTGGCAACCACACTGAGACAATAACATTCCTCCTCACGAACTCACCTCTGGCACCATCGTACTTGGTCATCCTTGGTTCACACAGCATAATCCCAGGTGAGTCTCCGCCTAAGGGCAAGTTATATTCACTTTCTGTTCCAGAGAGGGAGGCTATGGAGAAATATATTTCTGATTCTCTAGCATCCAGATTCATTAGACCCTCCTCATCTCCAGCGGGGGCGGGGTTCTTTTTTGTGGGGAAGAAGGATGGGTCTCTGTGACTGTGCATTGATTACCGAGGGTTGAACAACATCACGGTAAATAATACTTATCCTTTACCGTTGATGTCTTCAGCCTTCGAGCGATTACAGGGAGCATCCATCTTCACAAAATTGGATTTACGTAATGCTTATCATTTGGTTCGCATAAGGAAGGGTGATGAATTGAAGACCGCGTTTAATACCCCTAGAGGGCACTTTGAATACTTTGGTCATGCCTTTCGGGCTATCCAACTGGCCAGCAGTCTTCCAGGCACTCGTCAATGATGTGCTGAGAGATATGGTTGACCAATTCATATATATTTACCTGGATGACATATTGATCTTTTCGTCTTCTCTCCAGGAACACGTTCAGCACGTCAGACGAGTGCTTCAGAGGTTGCTAGAGAATGGGCTTTTTGTCAAGGCGGAGAAATGCATTTTTCATGCACAGTCTGTTCCTTTCCTAGGGTACATCATCTCGTCTGAGGGAGTGCGTATGGATCCTGACAAGGTTAAGGCTGTGATAGATTGGCCAAGTCCAGATTCCCATAAGGCCCTACAGAGGTTTCTGGGATTTGCCAATTTTTATCGTCGGTTTATTCGCAACTTCAGCCAACTAGCCGCGCCTCTGACCGCCTTGACCTCCCCCAGAACGACGTTCAGGTGGTCTGACACAGCGGAAGCTGTATTTGACAAACTTAAGAGCCGCTTCGTTTCTGCTCCCATCCTCGTTGCCCCTAATCCATCACGTCAGTTCGTGGTGGAGGTTGACGCGTCAGAGGTGGGGGTAGGAGCAGTTCTTTCCCAACGTTCTTCCACAGACGACAAGATGCATCCTTGCGCGTTTTTGTCTAATCGTTTGTCACCTGCCGAACATAACTATGACATTGGTAACAGAGAGTTGTTGGCAGTCAAGTTAGCACTGGAGGAATGGCGTCACTGGTTAGAAGGGTCAGGGGTACCTTTTATCGTTTGGACCGATCACAAGAACCTAGAATATATTAGAACCGCTAAAAGACTCAACTCTAGACAGGCTCGGTGGGCACTTTTTTTCTGACATTTTGACTTTTCTCTTTCATACCGCCCGGGTTCCAAAAACATCAAACCCGATTCCTTATCTCGTATTTTTGACCATTCCGAACGCCCGTCTACTCCAGAGTGTATTTTACCCGAGACATTAGTGGTCTCCACTCTCAGATGGGAGGTCAAATCGAAGGTTATGAAGGCCTTAGAAGGGGTAACGCCTCCGCCCGATTGCCCACCGAACCGGTTGTTTGTACCAGAGGAGTATCGGTCTGACGTCATTCAGTGGGGTCATTGTTCCAGTATAGCATGTCATCCAGGAGTAAATCGCACCAGTTTTTTGGTGAAGCAACGAATCTGGTGGCCATTAATGGCTCGCGACATCCGCAGTTTTGTTTTAGCTTGCTCGGTTTGTGCCACTGGTAAGACTTCCAATCGACCCCCTGATGGGTTACTCCAACCGCTGTCAGTCCCTTCGAGACCCTGGTCCCACATTGCGCTAGATTTCATTACCGTGAGACTCTTCTCCAAGTGGGGGCGCGCACCAAGGCCAAGGCCGATCACCAACGGTCGAAGCCCCCCCCCCAACTTATTCGGTTAACCGTATTCTCGTATTCTGGACACGAGAAGGAGGGGACGCGGATTTCAGTACCTGGTGGACTGGGAAGGTTACGGTCCGGAGGAGAGAAGTTGGGTTCCTGCTAGAGACATTCTGGATCACTCCCTTATCGATGATTACAATCGACAGGTAAGTCCGTCAGGGAACGCCAGGAGGCGTTCTTTGGGGAGGGGGTACTGTCACGGTTCATGAATTCACTGTCTCTCTCTCTCGTCTAGTGTGCTGTTGTGTGTGTCTGTGGGCGTGGTCACTGATCAGCGGTGATCAGTGGCACCAGCTGGTTTCTATTGTTTGTTCCCTTTATAAGTTCAGTAACCAGTGTCTCATGTTGTCAGATCGTTGTGCTTCCCGGTGTGTTCCTGTAGTTGTTCCTGTGTCTGTCTAGATGGAGTGGATTCCCCGTGTCGTCATCGTGTTCTTCCCCGGATTTATTCTCAGCACTGATTCACCGAGCACCGCCACGAGGGTTACTTCACTACCGGAATACCATTCAAGGGATCATCACTGGACTGAGAACCTTCACCAGTTGTCCACCGAGGTCCCTGCGTCACCGTCCCATCCTGCGTGGTGTCCGCCTGCCTGTTCTGCTGTGATCTTCATTAAGCCTTATTCTGACCATTGTGCTGAGTACTAATAAACAGCGTTATTGCAATTACATCCTGTTTCTGTCTTACGTAACCTTAACATGTTCTCTCAATGAAACACCTCGAGCTTGGGATATGAGTTTTCCACTCATAATTATAACTTTGTGGAGACATTCATTTGCGTTTAATTTGTAAATACGATTTTTCTGGCATGACTTAAATGTTTAGATATTTGAACTGTAAAACCATAAATTTTTATTGATTGTTTTCAGTGTGCAAAATAAAACACAACACTCAAAAAGGCATCAGGGAGTGAGGTGTTGTGTAAGAAGGATGTCAGTATGAGAGAGAGGCTTGCCCACCTTTCTCTGATGAACTCTGCCATCTCTTTCTGCATCTGCTTCCCCTTCAGCTGTTTCTGCAGCAGCACCTCAAACCCTGACACTGTGGCCCCCTGAGGGTCCCGCTTATCGGCCTGCAGAGGACAGAGCAACATTACACTTACGCAGCGTCATGTATGCTTCGACTTCATCAGCATCAAGCAGTCAACAACACATGAGCATGATCAGATGTGTGCGAGAGCGGCCACATGTGTGTGTGAGTCACAGTGTGGGTTTGCATGAATCAGAGCGTGTGGGAGGGGGTGTACACCCTTGTGGGTGTAACTTTGAGTGTGCGTTTCAGTGAAGGGTGTGTATAGGTTGTTGAGGGCATGACTAATGTAATGTGAGGGTTCTTGATGCAGTCTGTGTGTGCAGCATGTTGATGAAATATGTTTTTCTTTCACTGTGTGTGTGTGTGTGTGTGTGTGGAGGTGTAAGAGTCTGCTGTTGTGACGGCTGCTGACGTGCCATCCCACACATGACAGAAGTGTCATAACCTCTTCACACGCTTGGCTTGAGAAACAGCCAGGAAGAATCTTTCAGACAAAATACATGCATATGTCTACATGTCATTTCAATCTCTCTCCGGGGTTATTAAGAATCCCAAAACTGAAAATTTGCTGAAAATATTCTCACCCTCAGGCCATCAAAGAATGTTTCTTCATCTGAACAGATTTGAAGAAATGTATCATTTCATCATTAGCTCATCAGTGGATCTTCTGCAGTGAATGGGTGCCATCAGAATGAGAGTCCAAAAATCTTATAAACATATTAAAGTAATCCACAAGTAATCCACACTAAGTGAGTCCATCATTGAAGTGAAAAAAAAAGCTGCATGTTTGAAACAAATCCTTGTTTGGACTCTCATTCTGACGGCACCCATTCAAAAATCCAAATGCAAATGCACACTGACTGCCTCAGATTAACTGTAAATGTCCTTCTGGATCTCATTTTCACTTTCTTTGTCTCATCTGTCTGTACATGTGGCTCAAATGATATTTTTCTTAAACCTGTCAGTGGTGATGATTTGAGGAAATATGCCGGCCATAAATCTTAAATAGTCGTAGTGTTGCTGAGCGCTTGCTAGGTTGTTCCGGTGGTGGTTTATTAGCTTTATAAAAGCAATAAACCCTGTGAAGCCAGGGGATACAGTGAATTTATAACTTCTAACTTCACTCTGCTTCACGTCGTGCCTAACAACGCCCCTTAGATGTTATAAATTCACTGTAAACCACAGCTTCACAGGGCTTATAGCTTTAATATAGTGATGCTAGTTTTGCTCATGTTAACAGCATCATGCTAACAGCATCATGCTATTCACAATGTAAAATAAATAATTAAATAAATAAATAAAGCTTCATTAATAAGCTACAAGAAATAAGCATACAAAAAACAAATGTGTATGTGTATTACACACATATAGTGTAATGCAATTAAATCTTGTTTATATATAATATATATTATATGCAAAAATACAAAATCTGATTAAGTAAATGATTCACAGTCTTGCTGTGAAATGCCATCTGTCATAAAAATGTCAAAACAAACACAAATATATATGTCTGCATACTGCAATAAACTGTAAAAAAAACAACAACAACTATTAGGTCTCCTTTGGGTTGAAATTTTTTGGAGGCTTTAAGATCAATGTGTGGACAAATAAAAAATTCTTCATAAAACTGTAAAATCCCTTCATGATTTCAGTTTCTTTAGTAGACGTCTGTGTCACTTCACATCACTTGTGTCTGTTAGTCATCAGATGAGACTGTCGTTTTAACATTGCTATTTAAGCCACGCATGATGCTGTTTCTAAGCCAATTACTCAGTTTAATTTATTTTTCTAAACCATATTATACTCACATATAGCAAATGTGTGCTGACCCTGTGTGCTGTAACATAAGTTTTTCAAAGTGAGTTGTTTTCTGTCCTTCTAATGGTATTAGATGTGGCCAGCTCAATTGTATAGTATCAGTACTCATCCACTGCAGTCCACCAGACATGACCGTGCTCTTTCTCTCTCAGTCTCTCACCCAGAAATAGTCGCAGTAGCTCCATTCACTGGGCTTGAGAAGCTGCTGCTCTGGCGCAGACATGGACACAGGGAAGGTGACGCAGTTGATCTGCCGTGAGATAAAACAGAGGAAGGTCAGCTCACAGAGTGCTGCTTTGTCAGGTTGGTTTTATTTTCAGAGGAGTGAGACAGGGATGGCTTGTGTAAGTGGGGAGACAAATAAAAGGTCACGATGCAAAAGAGAAAGACTGGTCATATGGGCCGTGACCTATAACAGCCTGCGGATGGACAGAGTGATGGAGAAAAAGAGAGAAAGAGAGAGCGAGAGAGAGTATGTTTATAATGGCAAACTATTTTTAAAAGCCTAGTCTTTTTTTCTCTATACTGGTACATTTACCAGAGCACACCAAAAGAAATACTGTCTATATAACACGTGAAGAATGAAAGCTCATTATTGCATACAACCACTTTACATGTTTCTTTTTTTAAAATTGTAAGCACATACAAGTGCACTTTATCAGACTTTTAACTTTTCTTTATACATTTTTCCTGTGTGTTATGGAGGCTGTGCATCCACCAGCAAGCATTTATGGTAAATTAAAATAAACTTTAATGCCATTTCAATTGAAATGTGTATGCCAAGTATTTAAATATATTTTTATGTGATGAAGTTGCATTACACCTGCTTTAGTATATAAGTCAACACATCAAAATAAGTGTGCTTCTTTATAGCACAACAAACGCAACCTACTGGTTTAAAATCTACTTTAAAATAAAACTTTAAATGTGACATTTTTACAAAGTGCGCTTTTTACAAGAATGAAATTAAAGTATCTAAAGTACACTTCACTGGCCTTTTATTTCATTAATATTTTATTATCGGCGAGTACAGTTTTTTACTATACTAAAAGATTTGAAGTACACTACATTCAGTACAATTAAGCACATTTCTTTTTCACAAGGGTAAGGCTACAATGGGATAAAGGTCCTACTCTGACCATAAAATGTATAATGATCAGAACAAAATGACTTTATTTAATAAATATTGATGGAGCAACATCACTTGCAATAATCAAGACAGTTCAGATGTAAAATAAATCAGTCAAGCAAGAGCCCACATACAACCCTTTCACTTTTTTGATGTTTGTTGGAAATCTATCAGCTCGAACAAATCTGAAATTCAAAAAAGTCTTTGTCTTTGTGTGAGTTTTAAGGACACTCACTAGCTACAGTATATAATTCAGACACATGGTAAAAATCACTACATGTTCCATCCATTTACCTCAAAATCAACTTTTTGTCAATGTATGCTAGGACCTCATGGAGTGGAACACTTCTGCAGTGCATAGCATTCGTATTCTGAGACCAAAGTTGATTCCCAAGATTCCCAAACAATCACATCCAGCACTGCGTACCTCAGACTGCAGTTAGTGTGTGTGCGCTCATAAAGTGTTTGAGTATACACTCTAGGGTCCATGGCGTCTCCAATTAGCCTGTAAGCACTGCAATTATGTAATGCTCACCATCTGTACCGCCTCCTTGCCACTGCCAAACAGGATGTGCTCCCTGCCATAGCCCTTCAGTGCTTCAAACACACACTCACACTTATTCATGCTCAAATACACCACTGTAAACAAATTGCTCTTAACCTCTTGTTAGCAAGACTTTTTTGCAGTTATGTTAACTTTGAGTTAAAATGCTTTTGTCATTCATTTTCTTAAACTCAGTCGAGGGAGAATATATATATATATATATATATATATATATATATATATATATATATATATATATATATATATATAGAGAGAGAGAGAGAGAGAGAGAGAGAGAGAGCAAGTCTTCAGCAGTGACAAAAATAATTCCATTTCAATATATCTATATCTATATATCTATATCTATATCTATATATCTATATATATATATATATATATATATAGAAATGGAATTATTTTTGTCACTGCTGAAGACTTGCTCTCTCTCTTGCTCTACACCCACACATCTACATCATTTGAGCAAATGGACAAAATTCAGCAAATTTGATCATAAAGGCACATGCAAAAAACACAATTGCAATAAAGACACTGGTTAGACGGCCCTTGCATGTGAACAGTGATAAGCCCCTGTCCATTCACCCTAGACGCTTCCTAATCTGATGGCGTTTGAGCTGATTTATTCAATCGTGCCTCGTCACTTTGTTCATTTCATGCCTGGAAGATTGCTCTGATTTTCGTGGCCGCTAGATTTTCCCTTACAGTGCCGCCACATCTATCACTCCCGTTGTTTATCCTTCCCTCTCATCCTCCACAAAATGAGCCCATTCATCAGATTCAGGCCCATCTTCTCTTCTTATAACTCCTCAGTGAGGTGATCCACCCTTTTCAGGATCTTATTACACCCTCTGTCCACGCTGAAATACATCCCCCTCCACATACTTGAAATTCCAGCTTCCTCTGTGCTGATGTAAGGTCAGTTCATATCCACCAAAACTGTAACCTGAATCACCATATGGGACACCGCGTGGGTTTTGCATCAGTGCAGGAAGGGCTAAAACTCTTCATATTGCTGTAAACTGGTTGGTTGGGGGCCACAGTCATTTCAAACAAGGGCTGTGAGCTCTACTCAAGTGACTCACAGTGGGTGCATTTCATATTTAAATAACATTTCAGGAATTATGAACCAAAAATACAGTAGTCAGAATGGCCCAAGGGTTCTTGGTTTGGCAGGTTAGCTTTGGCAATTATCCTCCTCATGGTAGATGCTGTGAATACACCATTATGTTTTTATGTATCAGAAATGTATTTAAAATTAAATAACAATCACAGAAAACAAAGTCAAAAATGGATCCTGCAGCACATAAAACAAGATTCGCAGTTCATTGGCCACTAGACACATTTTAAATGTTAAAAACTAAAATATTAACAAATCATCTCAGCAAAACATGAAAGTCAAGAAAGAATATAAAAACTTGAGAAGAAAAGGATAGACTGACCACTGTAACACTGTTGCCATCATACAAAAGAAAAGAACCAGGCAAAAGTTTGGCAATAAATGGTTTGTTTAAAAAGATGGTTCACCCAAACCCAGCTTCATGTCATCCAAACATACATCACTTACTTTATTGACTGAAAAAAAACAACAACATAAAACACAAATCAAAACATAAAAAAAAAACATACAAAAAGACACAAAATACATTCTAAAACACTAAACATACAACAAAATCATACAAAAATACACAAAAGTAAAAACTAAACTCAAAATAAAACAAAATATAGAACACACAACTAAACAAAAAGCAAAACAAAATGCAAAACAACATACAGAAAATGTAGAACAAAAATAAAAATAAAAAAACATACAACAGAAAAAGTTAAATCAAAATAAATCTAAATTTCAAACCAAAACAACAAAAGAAAACAAAACAAGAAGTAAAACAAAACTAAATTTAAAACAAAAACGATTCAAAAACATTAAAACATTCTTTAAAATATCTTTGATGTTCCACAGAAGAAAGAAAGTCATACAGTACTGGAACGACATGAGACAAGAGTAAATGATGAATATTTCTGCCAAATTTTTGGGTGAACTCTTGCTTTGAAAGTTAATTTAGCTTTTACATCCCTAGACAGAGCAGTAATCATTGCCTTTAAGTCAGGAGTTTGGAAATAAACTAACACTGGCAAACAATGTGTTTACAACCCCGTGTGTGTGTGTGTGTGTGTGTGTGTGTGTGTGCGTTTGAGTGCTTGTATAGTGAAAGGTAAAAAATGGACACAGTATTTGTTTGGGTAAGCAGAATGCCTGTGCCCAGTGTATGTCTGGCACGGGCCCATGAACCCACTGCCCCACTCGCTTTTAATGCCGTAATGAACACGGCTGCTGGAAAACCAACCATTTCTGCTGAACAGCCACAAATATCACAGACCTAATGATAGCATGCAGCATGCATGAGAGACACAAAATCACCAGGCAAGCAAACAAAATAAATCTACAAATCACCAATCCAGTCAGCAGGTTTCTCTCCAGCATACACACACACATTCATTCATACAGCAATCACAACCGCTGCTCAGACTGTAGGGTGCCTGGCCTCTGTTGCTAAGCGACAAATTGCTTTTCCTGTAAGGGCATTTTCCCCCATTACAAGACAATAGTTGTACAATACCAATAACGGGTGACATCATTTCTAACTGCAAAACATTTTTGCAAACAAACCTTTCTAAAATGTGGCCTCCATATATCTCTAGTTCACAGTAATCAGTTGTTTACAAGCGCTGGTACTACGAGCAGCTGTTGACAGCTAGCTATTATTTGAAGCGCAGTAAAGTGCACCAGGACGGAGAGCTAGCGTGAATCAGTCAGCCAAAGTGACATGCTATTGGTTCCACATTAGTGATGATATTCAAAAGATGCTCAAGGTGAGGCAAAAGGTAAAAGCCTCTAGTCCAGCCTTTTAAACCCCCAACAACCTCACGCTATATTGATTCAACGTGTCTCTAATTCAGTGGCTGTCATGGAGAATCACTTGTGCGTTTTCCAGAGAGAGCTAAGAATACCTTCTAGTAATGCGTTTTTGCAATATTGATATTTATAGCCAGATTTGAGCGAAATGGTGCATTTAAGCAAGATACAAAACAGAAAGATTCTGAGATAATATCAGATTTACTATCTCAGTACAGTAAAATATAGTTTATATGCCATAATGCAGTTTGATTGCCATAGACATCTCATTTGATGTAATATGTTTAAACTGTTTTTTAATGATTAATATATCATTATTGTTTGTATAATGAATTTTATATATTTTTTCATATTTTATTTTTTGTACGATGTAGTTTGTATCTGTGTGTATACATAGTATCATTCATATTACAGTATATCAGTACTACTGTAAAATTAAAGTATATTAATTATAGTGCATTAATTATATACATGGTATGTAAGTGGTTCTGCAATATCATTATTTTTTTTATTGTTTTTATTATTTATATATTATTATTGTTTGTATAATGTATCATTTTTATATTTTATTTTTGTACTTTATAGTTTGTATCTTTATATATAGTATCAGTTACAATACAATATATCAGTACTACAGTAAAATTACTTATTAGCATATATAGCAAAGAATCATAGTGTTAATTAAATTAGTATATTATATATAATATATTAAGTATAGCATATAACTTATGATGTGGTAATTATAGTATTTCATGGAATGTAAGTGGTTCTATCATATTTTTGAATCGTTTCATTATTGATTTTATATTGCTTTTGTATAATGCTTATAAAGTATTTTTGTGTACAAATATAAAAATGTCAAAATTTTTATATAGTTTTACTGTATATTTTGTGTGTGTGTGTGTGTAAATATGTATATATATATATATATATATATATATATATAAATGTGTGTGTGTGTGTGTGTATTTATATACTTTATATACAGTAAGACACATATTTGTATAATGTTCAATATAATTGTGCGATTTATGATCATGTATGATGCAAATAAATATTTCATATAATGGTCAATCATCAAACTCCTTTCAAAATATCTGTGCTGGTGTTTTCAGTCTCACATAATTAAATAATTAATAATAATAAAAAAAAAAATTAACTTACGTCAATATCTCTTGTCTATTTATTTATTTGCTAAGCAGCTGTGTAATAACTGGAATAATGTTCAGCCATTCAGTCCTTATCAAGAAAAACTCTTCTGGGGTTTATTTGGCCATAATGACTGCACATTGTCACTTGCGCTTCAATAAGTAATCAGACTTCCTTTGTTAGAGGAAATGACACGTTTATTAACGCACACCACGTACGGATCCTAGAGCAGTGGGTCTATACCTGCCGCTATAACCGCAGCATACTAAACACGCCTGAACAAACAGTGACAGGCTGAATGACAGCTTTCTTTCATTCCTCCCATATCACTCTCATTCATTTCTCCCTCTTTGTGTGTTTCTTTTTTTCTATTTCAACGCCCACTAGTCAGTACTATTGCCTTTGTCACCATGGAAACTGGACTAGCCATGTCTTCCCCGGTTCTCTAGTCTTCTCTAGTTCCCTCTCCCTGGTGGGCGGTCTCTCTTTCTCTCCTCTGACGGACACCTCACCTGCCTTATACGCTCGCCAAAATATATCTGTACATCGCTCGCCATCTTCACACTACAGGTTACATAACAGCAAGCCTACCTTTAACAACATCTGTGAATGCCAATGTAATTACATATACTGTAGTAACTGCACAGAGTCACCAATCACACCAATCAAGTGCTTTCTTTTTCTTTTCTTTTGAACGAGAACTGCCCACAAAATCATCCCTGCTTTAAAAGTGGATGATCAGGCTTATTCAGAAGGAAAAGGACTTCCTACGAGAGTTTTGTTGGGAATAAATCTGACCTGCAGTAGCATGCGAATGCAACATCTGACCTTCTGCATGCTTTATATAATAATAATAATAGCAGTGTTTCCAAATGCACTGCAACACAAGTTTTTCTGAAAGCTTCCTACCTACAAGGTATCATACAGTTTTTTGCACCGTTTCCAGGTGAAGCTGGATCAAAGTGGGGTACGAATACACAGCTGCAAAGCCACGTCTCCGCACTCACACTGCATACATAATTTGAAAATAAGTGGCGTGGCTGTGAGCGTGCGTACGTGCACAAGATTCCCACTGTCAAGCATCAGCCATGTCACAGAGCGTCCGCACAGCTTGTGCTGGCATTAAAAATACTCTCCTCCATGGCGCGGTTGGAAGCTGGTCAACAGCGTTTGGAACAGCAAGCGGTCTCTTGGGAAGTGGGCAAATCTGTGCGTGTTAATGCTAGAACACGGAGCAGTTAACAGGAAAGCAGGAAAGAAGACCTGATGTATTCTCCACTCCATTTGGTTCCATTCAAATCAGTTCCCAAGAGTTCCATCATAGCAATTAAATCTCGGAATGGTCATTTGAATGAACGCTTCCATGTTGGTGAATCCGTTAAAACATGGGGTTGCAAAACAGTGGTGATGCAATCCTCTAGTCATAGTGCATCTTCGCACTCTCAGAAGCGCACACACAAACTTCCAGCAACATCGCTCGTGAAACACAAACAAACACGCGCACACACACACACACGCAGGCGAAGCCGTGAAGAGAGTGGCACAAAACACTGAGCAGATGTTTCACATCTGCGAAACACTTCAGGGAAACAGCCAACCACTGATTTGAAATCCCAGGGGCCAGATCTGCAGAACTCGCACATCCTGGCTCTTTCTGGTTGATGTTATTATTAAAGCTGGGACTGATGCATATAGAGCGTCTCTTCTATACGTCTGTACGTCGGCCGTGTTGGTGTCAGTGTGTGAGAACAATACTCACAGTGATTTTGGTCTCCTTGATCTCCTTCTCCTTATTCTGCCTCCTGGCCGGGGAGGTGGACCCTGGGCTCTGAGGGGACAGACAGGAGGCATCATCAAAACTGCCCTCCGCATCAAAGCTTTCCTCCATCTCCATTGTTCCGTCCCTTCTCTCTTTCTTTCTCTTGCTGTCTCACTCTTTCTGCACTTTCACACCACTGCTCTGCCACACCGCTCGAGTCCCGCGCACAGTCCGACTGCCTGGCTGTGCTGCTGTGGCGAGCGATGCAGAGTGGAGCGTGTGTGTGGTGGGGGACTCAGGAGGAGGGGGTCGTGGAAGCGTGACGGGGGTGTGAGGGGGAGAGGAACAGGCAGAGAGAGTCAGTGAGGTAACCTAGACTTCAGCCACACTTAAGAGGGCACACTGTCAACAGGATAGAGGGTCAATCTCTTTTCTGATGAACAGGTCAGGTTTCACCTCAAAATCAAGAGGAAGGGAAAAAAGAAAAAGAAAAATGAAATGATAATAAGCTTACAGAGCAAAGCCTGTACCAGCGCGAACCATGTTTCAGCGTTAAAAGAGTGCTGTTAGGATTTACTAAAGATGAAAAAAGGCATGGACAGAGTTTTTTTTGAGCCTGAGCTTACTGAATATGCATTTGCAGGAGTTTCCCTTGCAGATGCAAAATTTATGTGAGTATAGTATTAAAATGAAACATGCAACATGATTTACTAACGTTAGCGCTTGTAAAATTACTGATATTTGCACCATTATTTAATGCCCCAAAAAGCATGTCTTAGAGTAGGGGGTAATTTGGGCTGCTTTTGGTAGATTGTGCTGGTCATTATAGAAATTATCTGGCTGTGTCTGTGTTTAGTAATGTGCACATTGTCAGTAAATCACACGCAGAATTTTCCTTCCCATCTGCGATATTATGGAACTGCGCTCTAATGTTATTTTGCACTGTTTAGTAAATCTGGCCTCTACACTTTACTGTAATATATATATATATATATATATATATATATATATATATATATATATATATATATATAACGATGTTACTTTAATAAAAAATATATGTATATCATTTATAGATTTTTTTTTTTATTAAATATAACCAAAAATTTAAAAAATGAGGAGGAGCTTCATGGTAGTGTATGTATTTTAAGTTATGCTAATAAAATCAAATATTGTGTGGAATTAGGATTTTTATGACTGTATCATAGTAATTATTGTACTAGTAATTAGTATTATTTAGTAAAAATGTGATTCTTTTCCCAAAGAACAGTAATAAAAATGTGGGGGGAAATTTGTCTAATTGTTATGTTAAATAAAAATGTATAATTAAACAAAAATGTTAAAAAAGCTAAACATTGCGTTGTGTCAGGGGGATTTTTTTCACTGTAATATAAGTTTAGTAGAAATATGTTTTTCCCCTACAGAAGAGTATTTGAGGGTAAATGTTTGAAAAACAGACAAGCAAAAAAATAAAATAACTCCCAAAATTCAGTTTATGTTATTATAAAATATAAAAACAAATATAACTTGACTTTTTTTCTCTCTTGATTTTGGAGTAAAATACTGGTTAGACATTTCTTTGTAGAACTCACTCAAGAGAACAGGAAGACAACAAAGAAAATCTATAAAGAACTGCATATGCCTAAGAAAGAATGTAGAGAACAGCTGAGAAACAGCTCTTTAGCATGCTGTTATGCGGTTGCTAGGGTGTTCTGAGTGGTTGCTATGCAGTTGCTTACTGGTCCAAGTCAAAGGAGCCCTCCCCCAGTCTCTATGATATTCTGGTCTTCAGATATAAAGACTCGGTTCCCACCTTCAAGTCTGGGATTTTTAACCCACTTAATTGTTCTGCTGGTGTAAAGATTGTAAGTGTGATGTCTCAGAAAAGTAATAATACAAATCTCCTCTGAAATCTTAATGATGACTGAGGTATCATGCACAGATGAGCAATGAGCCAAAGTTCGATATCTAGAGTGACAGTAATAGTCATTTGTGGCTTATCAGACACTGCTAATTTAAATAACAATATGAACAACTAAAAATAAACCAAAGAGCGTTAAAAATAGGTGAGAACAGAGTGTTAAAACTATGGGAGGCAAATGATTTACTCAAACGGCACCACGCCCCCTTCCTTCTCTACAGCGCTTGTGTGTTTGAGCAGAGAAGAGGGGAGGAAAGAGGAGGAGAGCGAGAGAGGAGGGGTGGAATGGGGCTAATTATCATTGGAGGTAAGCTGCAAACAACAGCACGCTGTCAGCAGACACATAGCACATGACCTGCGAAAAACAAAGCCATTTCTCACCACGCGTGTGTGTGTGTGTGTGTGTGTGTATGAGCTTATCTTTCAGACTGGCTGATGCTTCAAGGTATCTGTATTCATTTTGCATCAGTGTTAGAGCTTCGAGAGAGGTGTGTGTGTGTCCAAGGCTGGAGAACATGAGTGTGTGTATGTGCTTTATTTAAAGCTGCAGACGCAGCATCAGCATCCTTGTGTGAGCAGGTGTTAGAGACTGTGTGCTTAGCGTGTATAAGCAAACATCTCCCAGCATGCATCTAACTACACTGCATCCCCTCTGTGCTTAACTGTACTAGCATAGCTCATGTGTTTGCATTATGTGTTGAGCGTCTGTACACCCATTTACACACACTCCATCTCTCCAATAAAACAACATGGCCAAAGAGCCAGCATGCACAGCACTAGGAGCTAACGAACATGCAAAACCTGACTTTCTGTCTTACCGTCCTGCAGAACATGTTGGCGCAGGCCCGCAACCTATGGTTCCGTTCCTCGCCGCTCGCCCGGTCCTGTTTGCTATCAGTTCTGCACCCCAGACTCTCCCAGTGTATCTCGTCTTCTCCGTCTAACCTTCCCCGGCTCCACTTAAACCCAACACCTTTCCAATCCTGGCTTAAGATCAAACTCTAACCGCGTACGAGGATCCAGAACTGGGCTCTCCATATGGCCTACTCCTTGCTGCTCCTATTTGCTGATGACATGAGCTGCCCTTGTCTGGCTGTTTGTCGATCACGTGGGAAAGGGAGGGTTTTACTTGGCCCTGCTTCGCCAGTTTCTTTAACTGTTACTGTTCCCAGATAGGCGCAGATGGCACCAGATCTACTGACTCATGTATTTATGTCCGAATCCAAGTAGCAATGGAAGACCAAATTATTTGGTATTTGCAAATTATTTGCACTTCACATTGGGAATCATTTCACAGATTTTCCACAGAAAGATAACAGTTATATAATGCCTTATATGATGGTGATACCTCAGAATGAGACTGTACCTGGTTGCTGAGGCTGGTCTTCCTCAGGTACACATCTGGATGCTCGAGCACATGTCCAGAGGCTCCATGAAGCTGACGTCCATTTACTGCAACATAGAGGCAGGAAGTTAGTCTTGCTTAACTTCAAATGCTTCCCATGTACTGTATAAATGTTGGTGTGGCATAATGATAATTTAAGTTCAGACTGATAACCAGAGGGTTACTCTCAGAAAGGGTCCCATGGGATCCACCACTGTACATTTAGGAGGATGTTCCTGTAAGTGAACCCTAAGCCAGGAGTTTGTTAAACGGACAGTTCAGCAAAAAATTTAAATTCTGTCATTAATTCCTCACCCTCATGTCGTTTCAAACCCGTAAGACTTTTGTTCATCTTCAGAACACAGATTAAGATATTTTGGATGAAATCCGAGAGTTATCTGACCCTCCATTGACAGCAATGCAATTAAAACATTCAAGGCCCAGAAAGGTAGTAAGGACATTGTAAAAATAGTTCATGTGACATCAGTGGTTCAACTTTAATTGTATGAAGCTACAAGAATACTTCTTGTGCACAAAGAAAACTAAAATTTTGACTTTATTTAACTATTTCTTCTCTTCTGTGTCAAACCTTGATGCACGTTCACGACGGAACCATGCATGTGTGTTCCTCTGATTGTAAACAAGCTGCAGTGCATTCTAGGTCTGCGACGATAAATTGAAGCAGAATCGATTCAGAGATCTTCCGAATGCATCACAATTCTCTCTGGAATTGATTCTGAGCTTAGATTTTAACAGCTGATGGCGCTCTAATCTAGTTGTCATCTGCACATTCGGCTATGTATTTGAGTTATGTAATTTCACCGTGGCTAAGAATTCTTTTATGAGCAGATTAATGTAAACGGCCCACTGTAAACACCCTTGTTATTCACTTCAGCCTTTTTAAATTTTATGAATGATTATTTCAGTTTCAAGTATGTGTAAGGATTTAGAAACAAGCAGAGTATGGCTTTCTCTAAAGCATGCAGTGCAATCTGCTGTTAAAAACTAAGCTCAGAACCAACTAGAGAAAGAATCGCGATGCGTTCGGAAAATCTCAGAGTCTATGCTGAATAATTTCTCCATTCGCGATGCATTGATTTATTTTTCCCAGTTTTAGTGCATTCAGGTTTTACATTAGAATGCCGGCTCCTGCATAAGCAGCAACACATGAATGTACCATGCTACTTTTGTGAATGCGTTTCAAAGACTGATGCAGAAGAGAAGAAATTGTTGAGTAAAGTCGTTATTTTTGCTGAACAAGGTAGTTGCATTGCTGTCTATGCAGGGACAGAAAGCTTTCTGAATTCAAAAATATCTTAATTTGTGTTCCCGAAGTTCTTATGGGTTTGGAATAACAGAATTTTCATTTTTGGGTGAACTATCCCATTCAATTCTTTTTTTCAATGCAAGAAAAAGGTGTGGTCACATTTACTGTACACTTTTCTTGGGTGTAATCCAGACATTTGAATAGGATCCACACAACTGGGAAATTTTTGTGAGGTCAAAAGTTTTCCCCATGCAAATTTTGCAACGTGTTCAAGCTGTTAATACACACTGAGTTTGTCAAATTAATCGAACCAGTAACTGTAGCAAACAGTAACAAAGTGTGTGACTTTTGAACAATCCTACACAGATCTGACCACACACAGGGGCGTAGATTACGCGGGGGACGCGGTGGACATGTCCCCCCCACATTTAATATAACGGAAATTCGTCCCCCGCACTTTTTCGGTCAAGTGTGTTCGCATAGAGGTTTTCAAGAGCTGGTGTGATTAAATATAGATTTAAACTCAAAGAGACAGGACCGTCTGTGCATGACATGATATTTTATTCGGACCCAGAAGGTGAGAGGAACATCAAGGAGCGCTATACACACTCATGAAGTTTCATTCATACTCGAAGACGGAGGGCGCTCTCGCGCAGAAATTCATACCAGGAAACTCCTAATATGGACAAAAGCGTCCAGCTATGCTGTATGAAAGCGGTTGTTTTCACAGAAAAACAGACACCTTTGGAAACACGAATACATTAAACATACGATTGCAACAATATGGTTTTTCAGCCACCTCCAGCAGGTGATAAATAAAGTATATGAACAATGCAGTATATTACTATTACAGTATAGAAACTATTCTGCTTTATTATGTGATAAAAAAGTGTTTGAAGTATATAAACAAATCATTATTATTTGTTATTTGTTATATAGTGCAGTTATAGATTTCTAAGCCAATTCAAAGCTTGAGATTATAGAAAAATTTAAGTTGCCTATACACTACCGATAAAAAGTTTTTGAACATTAAGCTTGTTAATGTTTTTTAAAGAAGTCTCTTCGGTTCACCAAGCCTGCATTTATTTGATCCAAAGTACAGCAAAACAATCAAATTTTGAAATATTATTACTAGCCTATTTAAAATAACTGATTTCTCTTTGAATATATTTCAATATGTAATTTATTGAGATTTCAAAGCTGAATTTTTAGCATTATTGCTCCATTCACACGATCCTTCAGAAATAATTCTGATATTCTAATTTGCTGCTCAAAAAAAACAAACAAACAAACAAAAAAAAAACACTTATTATGATAATGTTAAAAACAGTGGAGTAGATTTTTTTTTCAGGTTTCTTTGATGAATAGAAAGTTCGGAAGAACAGCATTTATATGAAATAGAAATCTTTTGTAAAATGAAGTCTTAATCAATGACAATTACTTTTGATCAATTTAAAGAATCCTTGCTAAATAACAGTATTAATTTCCTTTTTTTTTTTTTTCCAAAAAAATAAAAATTATACTGACTCTAAGCTTTTGAATGATATAGTGTATAATGTTGCAAACGCTTTTTATTTCAAATAAATGCTGATCTTTGGATCCTTCTATTCATCAAAGAATGCTGAAAAAATGTTGATAGTAAATCAGCATATTATTTTTAAATAGTAAAAATATTTCACAATATTACTGCTTTTGCTGTATTCTGGATCAAATAAATGCAGGCTTGGTGAGCAAAAGAGACTTCTTTAAAAACATTAAAAATCTTACTGTTATAAAACTGTTGACTGGTAGGCTATATAGATTACAGACATTTTATATTGTAATGTTTTATATTATATTGTAATGGCAGCAAAATGGATATATATAAAATGTTATTTCTGTCCCCCTCACTTCTGAAAAGATGGCTAGGCCTCTGACCACACAGATCGTGGTATTGTTTGTTTTTGCATGCAGCTTGTGAGGAGTGCTGCCGCTGAGAAACAGTGCTGTTATTGGTGGCACAATTGTTGCACATCATGCCAATAATATGTAAATATTAGTTAAGCTCCCCAACAAACTTAAACGTCTTATAGTTCTAAAAATGATATAAATGCACAATCATTAACATTCTTTGCACGATTTCCTCTCCAACCCACAGCTCATAATACACTGCTCTAAGTCAGACTGAAGTGCCTGATATTACACAACATAGGACGTTTTAGACAGCAGTCAACATTTTTATGTATTCATTTGCTTATGTGAGCGCTGTCGCATGAACACTGACTTAATAAACTCTTATTGACACCACACTGAAGATAAAGTGCAAGATAATGCATTTTGTCCAAGTAGTAATCATATCATTGAATCTGGACCCACGTCTCACAGATGGCCAACAATCAGCTCGCACTAAGACTGAACAGCCTGTGTGTACGTGTCCAATGACTGTATCCAGTGGTGAGTGATTATTATGACGAAGGCTGTGGTACAATGCAGTTCTTCTTTGAGCTGTCCCTCTCCTTTCCTCAGAGCTGAAGAAACACACAGTCAGAGCCTTCCCTGGTATAAGCACTGACATCCAGCCTTTGATAAAGTCTCCTGAAACACTGGGAAATTATTTTTCCTGCTGCTGCTCTCACGCCTCTGATTTTTAGCCTATTATCTTGCAACATGTCTACTATTTAAGCCACTGTGTCTTGTGCTTCTGTCCAACATACACTCTCTTTTTCTATATCTTTGCCCATAATGTCCTCTCTTTTCATATGTGTCCACATGTCCTCTTCTTATATGTCTGATCTGTCCCAACATTTCTCTGTCCAGATACTATCTTTGCATATCTATCACATACTCCTTCTAGATCATCGTCCACATGTTCTCTCTCTCTTTCTGTACATTTGTCCAGAATGTCCTCATCTTTTTGCTTGTGTCCACGTGTCTTCTTCCTACACATCTGTCTACTCTGTCCCCTCCCACCATTGTTGTCCAATTGTCTTTGTCTTTCTCCACATTCTACTCTTTGTACATCTTCCATAACATCTTCCTTCTACATCACTGTTCACAATGTCCCCTCGTTTTCTGTACTTTAGTCTGTGATGTCCTTTTCCTTCACTGGTGTCCACATTCCTACTGTGTGCCTGTGTCCACATGTCCTCTTCAATACATCTGTCCACTCTGTCCTCCACAAACATGTCGGTGTACCAAAATGTGTCTTCCTTTGTCTCTGTCCACACAGTACTCTTTCTCATCCTCCATCTACATCACTGTCCACCATCTCTCTTTCTATACATTTGTCCATTACTTCGGCTCCCTTCACCTGTGCAAACATGTGTATTCATTCGCTGTGCTCGCCATGTTCTCTTCCTTCACCTGTGTCCAGTGTCCTCTCCCTATGTTTCTGTCCACCCTGTCTTCATCCTGTGTCTCTGTCCACACTGCATTTTTTCTACACCTCAATCACATCCTTCTTCCACATCTCTGTCCACCATATCCCTTTTTAACCTCTGTCCACCAGGTCCCCTTCTTATATATTTGTCCACTGTGAACTAAATGAAAATGTATATTTACAAATGTAACCGTTGTTCTCAAAAGCAGGTAAAGTTATCAGGAAAGCATTGTAATCTCAAATCTTGATTTGTAGATCCTAGTACATGATTTAGCATTAGTATTACATTACTTTTGGGTATATGGTCTAAACATAATTGTGAATGTCCACATTTCATTAGGCTGCATCTTGAATATAAGATGCAAACTGTGTAAACTGTGAAAACTGGCCAAACCTCTGTGGGCAGGTGTGGACAGCTGGATCTGTGTCTAAATAACACTTGCTTTAACTGTTTTCCAATAGTATGCAGCATCTAAATGCAGTATTACAAAAAAAAAATCCAGTCTTGTTAAGTAATGGTAACCAAACATTGTGATTCAGTTAGATTAGTGTAGACAAATGATAACATTGGATTTATGTAAAATGTAAAAAGCACTACTGAATTGGCTTGAGATGGGGGGGGGGGGGTATATATTTTTCAAGCCCTAGTGCAAATATTACCTGAGTGTTGGTGAAACCCAGAAGCCTTTGGGCTGGTGGTGGATGAGCTTGGCCGTTCCCACGTTGTCTCTAACACAAACACAGGCATTGATATGTTATTTATGATGCCTCACTAGTCTGGGTTACTAGCTTTGTTTGCTTATGTATACTACATTCATGCTAGGACAGTACACATATATTGTCTTTCTGTATTACTGTTTTATCATGAATGACATTTAAAAACATAAAACTAAAGCTCCTCTTCAATCAAGAAAAATAATTATTTCTCACTGTCCACCTGTAACAGTCGGCCCAAGTAGGGGTCAGTTGCTGAATAACGTTGCAAAAGCTATTTTTCTTCTTCACAGCCATGGCTGAAAATTGTTACCATATTTTTCTTACACAGTCGCCACATGTTTCCCGTGAGTCAATATGGATTTTTTTATGCTAACTCTTGCAAAACAGCATCCTTCATTCCAAGCATTCAAGTCAAAAACGATTTTCCCACACAGAAACATTCTTGTGCAAACACAATTTGCTAATCAGCCTCAGATAGGGCCCACACTGCTTCTCAATGTCACAATTCAAAACTGGGTCTTTTGTGATAGGTCACGAAGCAGAGAGAGAGTGAAAAAAAAAAGAAAAAAAAAACAACTGCAAAAAGTAAATACAGCGAACTATATACATAATCAGGATAACAGAATAAAAACACTTGAAAATGTCTAAAAGGGAAAAGAAACTGCTGTCCAAGGTTGTATATCTAATTAAATCGTATAGTATGTCCATGTCGTTATAGTATTTATCAAATTAATTTGGTATTTTTGACTCAGTGTTTATTCTATGTATAAATCACATTTGCTTTTCATGTTAGTCAGTTTGTGGGATGATATTGGGTCCATGCAGTTCATGGTAATGTTACTATTTCAATCTCAGACTTTAAAGATAAGCTACTTTTGTTCAACAAACATTGATTTCGAGTAGCCACTTTATTTCCAGTGTAAATCTGGGTAATGAACCAGCTGAGATCAACCACTATATAGTTCCAGTTCTGAAAGAGACACGCCAAAATTAGTGCAGCAGCCTTCACTAGACTTTACTTTTTTTCAGCAAAGAGAAACAACGCATAAGCATAGAATAAAAGTGTTTACAGTGCAGGAACAGCATCGCTGTACACACAGATCGCCTCTGGACAGTTCTGCCAGTGTTTACAGGGCAGTCATAGTTTAGTGTCAGACTGTTGGAGAATCATGCCAGCTCAGAATGAACAAAAATCCAAGGCACATGTTTACAAAAGGCCACTGAACAGCATTGCTGTTTTAAAATAAGATTTAACCTTTCTTACATCATGTTACTTTGAGAGCAGAAATAAAATCTTGACATCAAATCAAATCCCAACTAAAGTGCTAGTCGCACCAAGAGGTCAAGGTTCGGCTGAATATCTTTGTACCTACACCATTACATTGACAATATTGTTTGCAGCAAATATTCAGCCATCGCCTGAGCAGGCAGTATTTTATATGTTTCTATCTGGTCTATGTCCTATATTATATGAAATGTTCTTTGGAATCTCTACTTCTAAATTGATGATAGTTAGCATGACTAAACCGCCACAAATTCAAAATTCACTTCAATTACGCTTCAGTGGAAAACAAGAGGTCATTACAGCTTTATGCATCCCAGACAGCGCGCTGGGGTTCGTCAGAAAAGAGAAAGAAGAAAGATGAAAACAGTGTGTCAGCATGTGAGAAAGGACATGAGACTATCAGATTAATCCAGATCAGCCTGATTCGCCCCTCTCCAGATGAATAGGCTATAAAGATGATGGAGAATGCTAATGAAGTTTCCCAGCCTGTGGCGCCGAATGAGGAAGAACTGGGTTCTACGATTGAACAACAACATACTGAGATACCTTATCAACGTTTCGCATTTTTATCAGGCAACGTGCACATGTAAAAATGAGCCTCAGGCTATATGAATGAATCACTGTGGCATATGAGACTGATACCACAGTAGGGCAGAAAGACCATAACATGAGATACATTTGTAAAGGGCAACTAAATTATACTTTTATGTATATGGCCATTCACATCACGCGCACATTGCTCAGTGATGCAATACTTTTATTAAAACTGAGATATTAATTCATGATGATAATACCATTTTGTTTTTAACAAGTACCTTAAACAAGCAAAATGTATTAATTGTTCATCAGATACAAAAGGACACAAATTAAATGTAATACATTTATCATTTATGCAACTATTACAATAAAGAGTGTTGGTGAATTATTATTATTATTATTATTTGAAATTTATTTTCGCAGGGAATATGCTTGCTTCATTCTTAAAGCTTATAAGTGTTTAATCTGTTATTTATGGTTATTGCTAAATTTACTAGCAATTCTTAAGTATGGACATATATTTATTTTCTATATTAGAGATACAGAGAACCTATTTCAAGATGGGACAAGAAAAGGCTTTGCACAAACATACTGCTCCATAAACATACTGTTCCAGACAGTCAGAACAACTGACATACACAAATACACACATCAGTGATACCTTTAGTGCTTGTGTTGACATAGTATTTCCGTCCATCAGGTGATATGTAGCTTTTCCAACCCACGGGAAGAGACACACTCTCGATTTCCTCTGCTGGCATACTGCAGGAGACTACCGGCTGCTGCTACAGAAACAAGCACCAAAAATACATACAGACATACATACATACTTTTCAGGCAATCAAGTCATAAATAGAGTTATGAATTCAATCAGTCAGCATATCAGAATTATTTCTGAAGGACCGTGTGAAACTGAAGGATGGAGTAATGATGATAAAATATATACAAATAGAAAAAAAGCTATTTTAAATTGTAATAATATTTCACAATATTACTGTATTTTTGATCAAATAAATCCAGATAAATGCAAATATAGCCTTGGTGAGCATAAAAGACTTCATTATGAACATTTAAAAAGTGTAATGTTTTCAATCATCTGCTAATGTTATATGAATGTTATTATATACACATTCAGTATATGCAAAGCTCTGTCATGAAACTCCAGAGTGCAGAGTGATGAGTTATAGCTCTATCTGATCAGATCATTATTCACATGGTGCAGCCGATTGGTTGAATCTAGTTGCATTAACAACCAATGAGCTTGCTGCTCAACATTCAAATATTTGGCTAGAGTTTACTGTAGAAGTTGCAGCACTTCAGAAACCCTCCACCTTCCCCAGCTCCACCTGTATCTAATTTTTTTCTTTACTTTTTTTTTTAGTATTAAGACATTTTTAATTAATTAACATTAATAGATAAACCAACAAAACAGAATAAATACAATAATGCCATGATAGTAACATGGTAACACTCAAAACTATGTTGTTGTTGTGGTTGTTTTTCACATTCATTCATCAATGAGATCTTTTAGTTGAATTTGTTAGATTTTTCTTATAGTTGAAAAATACAACCATATGAAACTAAACAAAGTATTCATCTTGTAGCACTGTTAAAGCTGAAGCTGTTTAACCGAACAATGGATGGACAATGTTCAGGAAATCTGTTTAAAAAACAAAACAAATTTAGCAATTTTATTTGTACCACAGAAATTAAATTGTGATTTAAAAAATGTTATTTGACAAAGTGTATTTTTTTGGTGTTTGCATCTGGAATAACTTCTCGATACTGCCTTGAAGTTGTGCCATGAAAAAAATCATAGTATGGGTGTAATGATAAAACAGCAGTGGCTGGAGATTGCTGGGGCTGTAATGAATCATATTGCCATCTTTCAGCACCGAGCAGAGCACCAGCTCATGGAAAAAAAGGCAAAAAGACATCAAGGGCTAGTAACCGAAAAGCACAGGCGATCAAGCATTTTACAGCAGTAGTCATTGAGGATCATTGTGGACTGATTTCTCTTTTGAAGCAAAACATAAAAGAGATTCCACACCCACTCCATGCACCCTCCATTTTTTCTCTCTGTCTGAACCTTTCTACCTACATCAGTCCCTCCATCTGTCTGCCTCATACTCTGCGAAAGGAAGCACAGAAAGTGGAGGTTTCTCTCCACAAGGCAGCGTTTGATCCGTGCCATTCTGTCACTTGTTAAGATGAATTACAAGCAGTCATTTTAGTGAAATCCAGAAAGCATCCATCCTCAAAAGCAAGTTAAAGGTATGTAACTAGCCACTAGCTAAAGATTTTTTCTGAGTAACAGTGATTTAAGGATGTCAGATGAGGAAATCAGTGTAGAGAAAGCCCTTGTTGATTCTTAAACTTTGTAATTGAACATCATGATTGTTTAGGGTGATGATTTTTACATTTTTGATGCCAAAACATACAAATGAAGCTATACTGATACATAAAATGTACTTTATAGTATCTGACATTTATACACACTTGTGTGGGTTTCCTGTTAAGAAAAACTGTAAATCGAATAAAATTAGCAAAGATCACAATAAAATTACATAATTTATGATCACTAGAGAAAGCAGAATAAAAAAGGTTTGTAAATGTAAAATATAACAAAATAATAAATAATAATAATAATAATAAAATCACTGGGTTAAACATATTTCATTAATATATTAAGTGTTAATTTAGTCACATAAAAATACATGGTGATGAACAGATTAGTTAGAAACCAGAACAATGTTCCAAAATTGGCACAGAAATTAGCTTATTCTGTTTTGAATGGGGCCGTTTACTAATTATAAAGTTCAGTTTTGACATTTCAAATTCAACAAATAGTGCAATTTTTACCCACATCCTATATTTATACTCAACATTGCTGTGGTTTCCAGTGATCGGCAGGCAATAAGCCAAACACTTTATTATAGCGGAAGTCATAAGATGATGTTGCCACTGATATGTGGCCTCAATTGACCAATTGGCTTCTATGGATACTAATAGTAGAGCTGGAGTCAATGGCATTTAAATGAAACCAATGTTTTTTTTTGTTTTTTTTTTTCTGAGCTGTATTCATCAGGGGCTACTTACAGAACCTTCTCACAAAATGTAAGAGGGAAATTTGCCTTGGCCCAAATCCTAACATCTGATGAGTCCTACTAGTAGAGAAAGCTAATGAACACGACTATAAACAAACCAGACTTCATCTGACATGTGGGCTTTTTCTGTTCTCCTTCAAGGCAAGAGGGGGATTTAAAGAGACAACGAGCAAGGTCGACAGCAGGGGCATGAGAATACAAACACTCTCAAAGATGCAATGGCCAGGTCTGAAATTTGAATTATTTTAGTTTTGACAGCTCTTCATTAAAGAACATGCAGAAATGACGGGAAACATGTTGACACAATCCTAGAGGCAGACACAAAGAGGAGAATTCACATTTACTTCCACATTCTATTTGTGTTGTTTTAGCACATAACTCATGTCAGGAAAAAAGTAAGCTAGGTAAAGGTGCAAACATGGCCAAAAAATGATGATCTGAACTATTAAAGGCACACTCCATTTTTTTTTTTTTTAATGGAGTTAAATAGTTGAGTTTTACCATTTTCGAATCCATTCAGCCAATCTCTGGGTCTGGTTGTAGCACTTTTAGCTTAGTTTAGCATATATTATTGAATCTGATTAGACCGTTAGCATCTCACTCAGAAATGACCAAAGAGTTTGAAAATAGTCCCCAGCTAGTTTGTGTAGTTGCAGCAATAGCAGAGTTTCTGGGGACTATTTTCAGGTGGTGCGTAATATCACTGCGCCTGCTGCACCCATAGTACAGAGCAATGTTCCTTGATTATTACGCCGGGGTGAGAGTATAGTGCCATATCAGCCTAGAAAATCACAACTTCTCTTTTCCGTCGGTCTTAGTACATGATGTAACTACAGAAGAGTCATGTTTTACATAGGGAAAATCTAAAAACTAAAAACAGACTGCTAACGGTCTAATCAGATTCAATGATCTATGCTAAGCTAAAAATGCTACCGCAAGAATCGGAGATCGGCTGAATGGATTTGAAAACGGAAAAACTCAACTGTTTAACATTAGGGGAGTTGGAAAATTAGCCTTTTTTTTTTTAAAATCAAGTGGAGTGTTCCTTTAAATTACCATCTTGCAGGTCAGTTGAGAGTAGCAGACTACTGCATTCTGACATACTTTACTGTGACTGGACATTATGATTAATAGAAAAGTACACTATCTATTGAGTATTACAACACGAATTCCGGAAAAGTTGGGACGTTTTTTAAATTTTAATAAAATGAAAACTAAAGGAATTTCAAATCACATGAGCCAATATTTTATTCACAATAGAACATAGATAACGTAGCAAATGTTTAAACTGAGAAATTTTACACTTTTATCCACTTAATTAGCTCATTTAAAATTTAATGCCTGCTACAGGTCTCAAAAAAGTTGGCACGGGGGCAACAAATGGCTAAAAAAGCAAGCAGTTTTGAAAAGATTCAGCTGGGAGAACATCTAGTGATTAATTAAGTTAATTGATATCAGGTCTGTAACATGATTAGCTATAAAAGCTTTGTCTTAGAGAAGCAGAGTCTCTCAGAAGTAAAGATGGGCAGAGGCTCTCCAATCTGTGAAAGACTGCGTAAAAAAATTGTGGAAAACTTTAAAAACAATGTTCCTCAACGTCAAATTGCAAAGGCTTTGCAAATCTCATCATCTACAGTGCATAACATCATCAAAAGATTCAGAGAAACTGGAGAAATCTCTGTGCGTAAGGGACAAGGCCGGAGACCTTTATTGGATGCCCATGGTCTTCGGGCTCTCAGACGACACTGCATCACTCATCGGCATGATTGTGTCAATGACATTACTAAATGGGCCCAGGAATACTTTCAGAAACCACTGTCGGTAAACACAATCCGCCGTGCCATCAGCAGATGCCAACTAAAGCTCTATCATGCAAAAAGGAAGCCATATGTGAACATGGTCCAGAAGCGCCGTCGTGTCCTGTGGGCCAAGGCTCATTTAAAATGGACTATTTCAAAGTGGAATAGTGTTTTATGGTCAGACGAGTCCAAATTTGACATTCTTGTTGGAAATCACGGACGCCGTGTCCTCCGGGCTAAAGAGGAGGGAGACCTTCCAGCATGTTATCAGCGTTCAGTTCAAAAGCCAGCATCTCTGATGGTATGGGGGTGCATAAGTGCATACGGTATGGGCAGCTTGCATGTTTTGGAAGGCTCTGTGAATGCTGAAGGGTATATAAAGGTTTAAGAGCAACATATGCTTCCCTCCAAACAACGTCTATTTCAGGGAAGGCCTTGTTTATTTCAGCAGGACAATGCAAAACCACATACTGCAGCTATAACAACAGCATGGCTTCGTCGTAGAAGAGTCCGGGTGCTAACCTGGCCTGCCTGCAGTCCAGATCTTTCACCTATAGAGAACATTTGGCGCATCATTAAACGAAAAATACGTCAAAGACGACCACGAACTCTTCAGCAGCTGGAAATCTATATAAGGCAAGAATGGGACCAAATTCCAACAGCAAAACTCCAGCAACTCATAGCCTCAATGCCCAGACGTCTTCAAACTGTTTTGAAAAGAAAAGGAGATGCTACACCATGGTAAACATGCCCCGTCCCAACTATTTTGAGACCTGTAGCAGAAATCAAAATTGAAATGAGCTCATTTTGTGCATAAAATTGTAAACTTTCTCAGTTTAAACATTTGCTATGTTATCTATGTTCTATTGTGAATAAAATATTGTCTCATGTGATTTGAAAGTCTTTTAGTTTTCATTTTATTAAAATTTAAAAAACGTCCCAACTTTTCCGGAATTCGGGTTGTATTTAAAGAACCTAATATTCCAGATACAATACAAGTTAAAGGTGATGCACTGCAATTTTAGAAGCTAAAAATATTTGGCTATAACAATGGCATTTAGTGACAGTGACATTTATTTGACACTTCTTTAATTATGTATTTTTACTGATAAAGCATATATTTTATGCACAAAACATGGATAAATTAGAGAAGACACACTTTGCTGTGACTAGAGTACACTACAGTATGCTAGAGAAATTTCTTCAGCTGAAATACCAAGGCACATCTCATTGCATCTTATTTACTATGACTAATTAATAGATGATTCATTTATCACATGAAAATGCCCTGAACAGCACAAAGAGTTCAATTGCTTAATTATCCAAACCAAAACTTTATTCTGAGTTTCAGCTTTTAGCTAAATGAAAACTTGGTGTTTCTGTAATTAATTTCTGTGCATCCCCACAGGATAAGTTTAGATAACAGGAATTTTGGCTTAATGTTGACACTTCTCAAAAATCTGTGTGACTATTCTGCCACATTGTGTGTTGCACTTTCTTTTATTTATAAGTAATATGAGTGCACTGTCTTTGTTTATCTAAAGTCTTGCGTAAAGGCTATGTTCATGTACACATTTGCATAATGCCTGTCTACTGGTTACTTTGTCCCGCCCTCAAAGAACAGTTAGGTAAGCAACTTTGTTATGTCGAGAAACTTTTTATGTGTTTTTTATGTTCATTTACACGACAACAGCATTTTGGGAGTTTTAAAAACAGGTGATGTCATGTGCATGCATTACTTGTTCGCATTGTGTTTCTTTACTTTACAAAGTGACATCGCCAACTACTGGTCTGGCATGCACAATACAGCATTTTTCGTTGTTTACACAGGCCAGTGTGAATGGGGTTTGTTTTGACAACATTGTCGTCTTTTTTTACGTTCTCGTGAAAGCATATTATAAAATTGACTGTGTCAGGCAGTGGGTGAAGAAATGTCTTGTATGAGAATGTAACATCTAAAACCCTAAATCAACTGTATCAAAGGCAAGAAAATCTACACAGAACTTAAAGTAATTATCCAAGTAGTTTCATTAAATGATGCATTACTGCTTATTTCCTGCAAAATTATAAGTAACCTTGAATTTCTTTTAATATATATAATCAACATTACGTGTCAAATTCCAAATGATTGATCTTAATCCAGAATATTCATTTAGGTAACATGCAGATGTGAATACTACATATGACTACTACTCTCTTCTAATCAAATAGCAAAAAGCTCTTACCATACTTCTCCAATCAAGCCTTTCCCAGAGATATGAAAAGAAGTCCACTTAATTAAGAAAATGCAGTCCTGTGCACATCTAAGATCAGTCCAAGTGACTCAGGAGAGGCAGCCAAACTTCTCGCACATGCAACTTCTCACTCCTTCATGCATCAAATGACCCATATCGCAGGGTCAGCGCCAGAGACATGGAAAGAATGAACTAGCATGTCACTTAGCTCATCTTTTCTCACATTTCCCCAAAAAGGGTCAAAGGAAAAATGTCTTGCTCTGGTTTCTGGGATGGAGGGATTTCTAAAAGCCTTTGTTTGGGAGTTCCAGATGTAAGAGACTTAAGAGAGACTAGTGCCGTAATCTGGCTGTTCTCTGAGGGCTGAGCAGCAGCACAATGTCTGACACTGTGTGGATGGACCCATAGCTCTCTCTTAAACAACAAGGCCTGTTTTGTACTGTCAAACTCTCTTTTTCTACTATATCAAATTGACCCTTGTGTGCAGTGCATGCTGCCCATGCGGTCCCTCACTTCCTGCTTTAATGACACTCTCAAACCGAGCTAGAAGTGCTCTACTGTTCTTGCGACTGACAAGACGGATCGCTGAAAGGCAAGGAAGTGAAGGAGACAGAAGACAGAATGCTGTCTTGAGACTGCAGCCTAAATGGGGCATTTTGAAGGAAAGTTTTTCTGCAAAAACTCAAGTCCACTTGCTGGCAGAAAATCTGACACATGCTTGGATGGAACAGAAGTCTCGAGGAAGTCTTTTTCCTCCATGTTTTAGAGCAATGCTTATCAATACTTGATGGATGGAACCAAATCTGCAGATCTTATTTACAATATGCAAGAAGTTATGTCACTACTTCTGTTTCATCATGGATTTAATAGCACTGGGGCACTAGTAAAACATCTGCTACAATAAACTACCTATGATTTTAAATGTTGCATGCAGCAAATCAGTTTTTGCCTGAAGACACAGATATTTCTTGGCATCAATGAAGAAAGATGCGTTTTGGTGCCAGATGGTGTACTTACGACATCGACCAGCAGGGGCTCACTGGCCCATACTAACCAGCCAAACCTTGACCCTTGATTTGATCACAAATAAACAGAACTGCATTCACATTAATTCCTGGTCTGAATGGAGATGAACAATAGCTGCTAGAATCTTTGGTGCATGACACATCAGCAACTCCTCTTTAGTTAAACAAACCTATCTGTGGGCAGAAAACACCCACTGATCGTGGGGGCACTGTGCACTGTAAACCACATCATTAAAGACTAAGAGCAGTGTCAATAAACACTGTACAGATCAACCATATGCAGAATTATGGCAGTGCCCTTACAATACAACAATAGGGTTCACAGAGCATCTGTGCAGATACATGCAGTTCATGAGGTGACAAAAAAGCACAGTTCATTTAACGCAAGTAGACCCTATATATAGTAAGTTACTATATATAGTGTGGCATGTTGGCACAACAGAAACCTTACTGACACTTTTTCTGGGAAAACACAACAAATTTGTGTGCTTCAATTTCCATTACAAAAAATAACAGACTGGATTTACTGTCACTTGCTACACGGTTGTGGGCCAACAAAGCTGATGTAAACAAATAATGATAAATAAATAATAATTTGACTTATTAATTAGTAATAATAATTCATTAGTTTTTATCAAAATATTTAGCATGGTTGTTGCAGAAATTTTTAATTATGATTTTGTCTTTTCAATGATATTTAAAAAGCATACAACAATAAGTAACATTTACTAGGTTAAAGCTGCAGTCCGTAACTTTTTTTGGTTAAAAAACTATCCGAAATCAATATTTGAGCAAGTACATAACCAGCCAGTGTTCAAAACTATTGAGTGACGACGAGAGACGAATGACGTGACATACAGCCAAGTATGGTGCCCATACTCAGAATTCGTGCTCTGCATTTAACCCATCCAAAGTTAAAGTATTGCCTTACTTTAGCCAGATTCAAAACAGTTAGTTTATAATAATGTTTCCATATTTAGTGGTATGGGTAGGTTTTCACAGTAAAATTCAAGCATGCTGCCACGTCATTACCCCGTCTGTAAACATAAAGAGGTTGTCCTGGCTAATCTAGGCTATCGCATTTGAGGATCCTACAGGTGGCGGATCGTTTATAGCCTTTTGCACAGCAGCTAGAATATTTAAATGTATCATTTTGATGGTGGATTGTAATCCAGAAAGGATTATGTATTTACGAAACACATACGAATGCAATTTAATTATATTCCAGTTTTAAATGTGCTTCTGATTACAGATAGCCTGGGATCACACAAGATTTGTATTTTAAAGACAACCAGTTCGAAGGGAGCATAGTTTGCTTTTTGGGTTAAAAGAATTTCTTAATATTAAATTCGATTTGGCATGACAATTACACGGTGTCTACACAACAAAATACTATAGAATTTAGTGATGTTGCCACGACTAATACCCAACATTAAACTGATTCCGTGATATCTATGATGTATGACACAAACTTTCAATTATTTTCAACAGTCGCTTTGTTGCGTCCAGTGTAGACAGACTTTATCTGTTGCAGCGCAACAGGACAACTGTTTCCACTACAGCATCAAATATGCACTCAACGGCAACGCTAAAACGCCACTGCTTTGGGTTTTGTCAAATTTAGGGCAGAGTACGCCTCTAAACAATGTTGCACCCTGTTTGCGTTTCATCTTCCATTTCTGCATTTGTATTTGCATAAAGTTGAGGAATGGCAACATTTTTTGATGCTTTCCACCTCTCAGCACTTTCTCTGCTCCGCTTTCAATCCCATAATCCACTGCGCAAGCGTTTAAGATTTACTTCCACAGGACTGAAAACGCTCGCTCCGCTGCACTCGATATGTGCCAGTGGCAACGCAAGGTGAACTATGATTGCAAGGTCAACTTTGATGTCATACAACGATCATTCTGCTCAGCGCAAACATCCAACACCTGGTTATTTTAGGCAGCATAGAAATCCTGTGCAGACCGTGTCTTTGTGAAGTGGCACGTCTGGTCACCTTAACTGACATAAACCAGTACAACACAGTCTTGCAGACACACAGGACATCTTCCAGTCTCACATTTGCCTTGCTTGCAACTGCATTAGACTACCTGCCTTACTTTAGTGCCGAGGTCCTGCAAAGTTTAGCTCCAACCCAACTCCAACTTAGTTATCCTGAAGTAATTGATTAACTTGTTCAGGTGTGTTTGATTAGGGTTGGAGCTAAACTCTGTAGAACAGTGGCACTCCAGGACTGACTGTAATGTTCTGCCTGAGTTTCCCTGGTTTCACCACTGGATGGCGTACTTTCAACCCCAGATCACCTCTTTATTAGAGACTTGTAGCACACCTGTATTGAATGTTTCCTAATTGCCCACCCTATTTAAATGCCTCACTGACTATTGTTCTTGTTTAGTCCTAAAGTCTTTTTGAGTATGATGCTGCCAAGGATTTTTGGTTAGAGAATTTAGCTGTCTTCTGTTGAGTGTTGCTTTGGATTTCTCTCTTGCCTGACATTTAAGGACAGAGTTTTTTTGTTTTGAGTAAAGAACTTTAGGAGTCAGACTCTGAGCCTCTTGGTTATTTCCTCTGCATCTGGGTTTGACCTGCTTCAGTGGAGCAGTGGTTAGTGCCAAGGTTATACACACCACATACCTGAGTTCGATCCCCATCTGGATCATAACAGTAGGACTGAACCATGGATACAAGCCCAGCAGAGGAGGCTCAACCTTTATCAAATGCAGAGTGCATCCTTGCTGCTGTTTCAAGCCAGGCAGCCACCATGGAACGGCATGAACAAGTACTTGCACAACAAGAGGTGGCGGTTTCAAAGCTGGGTCAGGCGATCACAGAAATCCTACAACATCTTCAGTCTCTTTCAAACCCACAGCAGGAGGCTGAGTCTCAACCCCAGGTCCCACCAGCACCTCCTATCACTGCAGTGCAAGGTTCAGATGTCCACCTTCCCCATCCTGAAAGGTATGATGGAAGCCCTGGCAGATGTAAGGGCTTCCTCACCCAGTGCTCCTTGAACTTTGAATTGCAGCCAAATAGATTCCCAACAGCACATAGTAAAGTGGCTTATATTATTACTCTTTTATCTGGGAAAGCCCTTGCCTGGGCAACTGCTTTGTGGGAGCAGTCTCCACAACCAGTAGTTTGTTCAGATTACAGGCGCTTTATTGAGGAGATGAGGCGAGTGTTTGATCATCCTGTGTGTGGACGTGAGGCTGCTAGCCGCCTACTTCAGTTGACCCAGGGTTCTCAAAGTGTTGCTGAACTAGCTGTGGAATTTCGAACTCTAGCTATGGAGAGTGGCTGGAACCAGGAGGCACTAACTGTGGCATTCACTCGGACACTAGCTGATGAAATTAAGGACGAATTGGCAGCCCGGGACCCTGTGACAGACCTAGAATCCCTGATTGATATGGCCATTAGACTAGACAATCGCCTTAGAGAGAGGCGTAGAGAGCGCACTGAAACTTCTAGAAATGTTCCCAGTCAAAAATCCTTGGCACCCCTCATGTCTCCTGACCTCCCTGCCTCGTATGTAACATGCACTGAGGAACCCATGCAGCTGGGCCGGTCACGGCTCACCCATTCCGAGCGGGACCGCAGGATGAAAGAGAGGTGCTGCCTGTATTGTGGTGAGTCTGGCCACTTTCGAGCTTCCTGCCCAATTCTTTCGGGAAAAGCCAACTCTCGTCCAGGGAAGGGAGGACTGTGACGAGAGAAGCATCCTCTCCCCACTCAATTTCTTCTGGAGCTCTCGTGAATACTCATCTTTTATGGAAAGATCAGTCACATCCTCTAAAGGCCTTCATAGACTCTGGGGCAGCTGGTAACTTTATGGATTTGGAAGTCGCCAGATGTCTTAAAGTGCCTCTCATCAACCTTGATGACCCCCTGACTATCACTGCACTAGATGGGAGGCCTCTGGGGTCTGGACAGGTGAGTCTGCGCTCTATTCCTTTATATCTCCGGATTGGGGGTCACCTAGAGACTATACAGTTTTATGTAATCAAGTCACCCGAATTCACTTTAATCCTGGGGTTCCCTTGGCTAGTCCTTTATAATCCCCAGATAGACTGGCCCTCCAGTAACATTCTTAAATGGGGGTCTGACTGTGATAAGTGTCTCTCTGCCTCATCTCTTGGAATTACTGTTTCTCCCGAGTTACTTCAGGCTACCCCCAGCCGATTAATGACTGCTCTACAGTTACCCAGGACTTCTCCAGAGTTTTCATGTGTTCTCCTAGACTATGCGGACCTGTTAGAGGTATTCAGTAAAGAGAAGGCTTTGTCCTTGCCACCACACAGACCGTACGATTGTTCCATCGACTTGTTGCCTGGTACATGCCCCCCAAGAGGGAGATTGTTTTCCCTTTCGGCACCAGAGAGGAAGGCCATAGAGGGTTACATACAGGAGTCTCTGGCATCTGGCTTTATTCGCTCCTCAACATTACCAGCTGGAGCTGGATTCTTTTTTGTTTCTAAGAAGGATGGTGGGCTCCGACCTTGTATAGATTACAGGGGCCTTAGTAAGATTACCATAAAGAACCGTTATCCTCTTCCATTGATGTCTACTGCCTTTGAGTTGCTCCAGGGGGCTACTATATTTACTAAACTGGACCTTCGCAATGCATATCATCTGGTCCGCATCAGTACTGGTGATGAATGGAAGACTGCTTTTAATACACCCACTGGCCATTATGAGTATCAAGTTATGCCTTTTGGTTTGGTAAATGCTCCTGCGGTATTTCAGACTTTGATTAATGATGTGCTAAGAGACATGCTAAACAGATTTGTATACTTGGATGACATTCTTATCTTTTCCAAGAGCCCCCAGGAACACGTGCAGCATGTTCGCCTGGTCCTCCAGCAACTCCTGAGAAACCATCTCTTTGTCAAACTGGAGAAGAGTGAGTTTCATGTTCAAAAGGTTTCCTTTTTGGGTTTCATTGTGTCTAAAGGTCATATCCAGATGGACCCTGCAAAGACCCAAGCAGTTAGAGATTGGCCTCAGCCCACCTTCGCCAAGCAGGTACAGCGTTTTCTTGGCTTTTCCAATTTTTATCAAAAGTTCATTCGAAATTTCAGTGCAATTGCTGCTCCACTTACAGCTCTTACTAGGAAGAGTGTTAAGGGTTTCCAGTGGACAGATGAGGCCGAAAAGGCTTTCTGCCAACTGAAAGACAGATTCACCTCAGCACCCATACTTACCATCCCAGACCCTGAGTTACCCTTCATAGTGGAGGTGGATGCTTCAGAGGTAGGAGTAGGAGCTGTACTTTCCCAGCGAGCCATAAGAGACAACAGGTTACATCCATGTGCTTTCTTTTCACACAAGCTCTCATCTGCAGAAAGAAATTATGATATTGGTAACAGGGAGTTGTTAGCGGTCAAACTAGCATTGGAGGAATGGAGGCACTGGTTGGAGGGAGCTAAACACTCCTTTGTTGAATGGACAGATCACAAGAATCTAGCCTATATCCAAGAAGCCAATAGACTTAACTCTCGCCAGGCCCGATGGGCTTTATTCTTTAACCGCTTTGATTTTGTTCTCTCCTATCGACCAGGTTCAAAGAATCAGAAGCCTGATGCTCTTTCCAGGCAGTTTGACCCACCCAACATGATCTCAAGCCCAGTAAGGATCATTCCCGCCCACAAGGTCTCCTGCTACCCCTCCCTGTTCCTGCTCGGCGATGGTCACATATTTCTATGGACTTTGTAACGGGCCTACCTCCTTCACAAGGTAACAAGGTGATCCTAGTAGTGGTAGATAGATTTTCAAAGGCTTGCCACCTTGTACCACTCCCAAAACTTCCTTCAGCTCCACAAACTGCTGAGATTGTTTTGCAGCATGTGTTTAGGTTGCATTTTTATCCCCAAGATGTTGTGTCAGACCGTGGTCCCCAGTTTGCTTCCAGGTTCTAGAAGGCCTTCTGCCAGCTGATTGGAGCTACAGCCAGTCTGTCATCAGGGTTTCATCCCCAGTCTAATGGACAGACAGAACGAACTAATCAACAGATTGAGACAACTTTGAGATGCCTGGTCTCATCCAACCCAACGTCCCGGAGTAAACACCTAATTTGGGCGGAATTCGCACACAATACTCAACGGGTATGTAACCTTTTGAGTGTCAATATGGGTTTCAACCTCCTCTGTTTTCTGAGCAGGAGTCTGAGGTGGGAGTCCCAGCTGCCCAACATCTGGTTCAACGGTGTCGCAGGGTATGGAGGAGGGCCAGGGCTGCGCTTCTTAAGACTTCACAGATACAACAGCAACGGGCCAACCGTCGGCGCAGACCAGCACCAACTCTGCGTCCAGGGCAGAAAGTCTGGCTTTCAAGCAAGGACCTTCCCCTCCAAGTTGAGTCATACAAATTGGCTCCAAGGTTCATAGAACCATTCAAGGTTATAAGGAAAGTAAATCCTGTTTCCTACCGTCTTCTGCTACCCAAGTCCTTACGTGTTCATCCCACCTTTCATGTTTCACGTTTAAAGCCTGTTAAATACAGCCCTCTGTTTCCTGCCACCAGGCCACCCCCAGCACCACGCATCATCGATGGCCAGCCGGCATACACTGTCCGGCGGCTACTGGACTCTCGGCTGGTTCGTGGAAGACATCAATACCTTGTGGACTTGGAAGGGATTTGGGCCAGAGGAGCGGTCCTGGGTCCCTGCTCGCCACATACTGGATAAGAGTCTTATTAAGGACTTCATTCGGCTCCACCCGACCCCAGCTGTTGGGAACGTCAGGAGCCGTTCCTAAAAGAGGGGGTTCGGTAATGTTCTGCCTGAGTTTCCCTGGTTTCACCACTGGATGGCGCACTTTCAACCCCAGATCACCTCTTTATAAGAGACTTGTAGCACACCTGTATTGAATGTTTCCTAATTGCCCACCCTATTTAAATGCCTCACTGAATATTGTTCTTGTTCAGTCCTAAAGTCTTTTTGAGTATGATGCTGCCAAGGATTTTTGGTTAATGAATTTAGCTGTCTTCTGTTGAGTGTTGCTTTGGATTTCTCTCTTGCCTGACATTTAAGGACAGAGTTTTTTTTGTTTTGAGTAAAGAACCTTAGGAGTAAGACTCTGAGCCTCTTGGTTATTTCCTCTGCATCTGGGTTTGACCTGCTTCAGTGGAGCAGTGGTTAGTGCCAAGGTTATACACACCACATACCTGAGTTCGATCCCCATCTGGATTGTAACACTGACGTTGCCTATACCTGCAGAGCATCACTTGTTGGGGGATAGTTCTGGCAAAGCTGACGATGGCATGGAGCTAGGCACCGTTCACAGTTTTAGCAGATGACTGGCCATACTGGTCGCTCACATATTTGCAAAGTAGTTCAAAGGTCGACTGGTCCAGGGTAAAACTGCTACCCAGATTTGTAAATGCAGTCAGGTAATCCTCTTTATTTTGACTTTGCCATAAAATACGCTTATAGAGGCACAACCTGAGAAGGTATGGATCGCTGTGAAAGTTCAAATACACGGTATATCAGCTTTTATGTTTATATTATTATGAAATCCATGTTTCTGAGAAAAAAATAAAGATGTTGTATAAATGTTCTAACCAAAGCTACCGAAGAAAGTCATGGATTTTTAATTACCTGTAATTTGAAGAATCAAGATTTTCATGTTTTTTCAATGTTTCTATGGCAGATGATTTTCTCACAGAAGATCTTGTGGCTGGCATTGAAGGTTGGTAAATTTCTGAAAATAAAACACATTAAAGGGTTACTCCACCCCAAAATGAAAATGTTGTCATTAATCACTTACCCCCATGTCGTTCCAAACCTGTAAAAACTTTGTTGGCCTTCTGAACACAAATTTGACGTGATCTGACAGCTCTCTGGACCTCCCATAGACAGCAATGTAATTAACATGATCAACATCCAGAAACGTAGCAAGGAGATCAATAAAATAATCCATGTGACATCCGGGGTTCAACCGTAATTTTACAAAGCTAAGAGAACAAAAATAACGACTTTATTCAGCAATTTGCAGCTGACACAAAGCCTCATCACTCATGACTACAAAAGGAAAAATAACCATTGCCGACTTTAAACTCTAATCAAAAATAAACTGCAGTATTACACATGGAGAACTTTTATTTTCTCGCTCAATACCAATAGATAAGATTTTTTTATTGGAATGAGAATAATTTCTTTTTTTCACTCCAAAGCCTAAACTTACCAATACCAGGGAGGGGGTGTAATAATCTGGCAGGGGTCAGAATTGGGCACAATACCACTGCACAACCCAAGCAAGTAAGATAATTCTGCAAACAGCTACAATTGCAGGCTTTCAAACAGAGATGGTGACAAAGAGGCATAATTTACGGACTGCAGCTTTAAATAATCCATTTGGCTCAAAAAAATTGCTCTGTACAGTATATTGTGCCCTGTAGAGAGAAATGCAGAACATTAATTTCATCAGGCAGCTGACATCAGTGGAGGAGCAAACCTACTAGATGGGCATAAAAATGTATTTAAAAGGAAAATACAAAATACTGTGAGTGGAAAAAAATAGAATTTTGTATTTCTAATACATCTGAAATACTGCTCATCCTTGAGCACATACATTCATTTTTGTTTGACATATACAGTACAGACCAAAAGTTTGGACACACCTTCTCATTCAAAGAGTTTTCTTTATTTTCGTGACTATGAAAATTGTAGATTCACACTGAAGGCATCAAAACTATGAATTAACAAATGTGGAATTATATATGTAATTATATACATAACAAAAAAGTGTGGAGCAACTGAAAATATGTCATATTCTAGGTTCTTCAAAATAGCCACCTTTTGCTTTGATTACTGCTTTGCACACTCTTGGCGTTCTCTTGATGAGCTTCAAGAGGTAGTCACCTGAAATGGTCTTCCAACAGTCTTGAAGGAGTTCCCCGAGAGATGCTTAGCACTTGTTGGCCCTTTTGCCTTCTGTCTGCGGTCCAGCTCACCCCTAAACCATCTCGACTGGGTTCAGGTCCGGTGACTGTGGAGGCCAGGTCATCTGGCGCAGCACCCCATCACTCTCCATCTTGGTCAAATAGCCCTTGATGCCTTCAGTGTGACTCTACAATTTTCATAGTCATGAAAATAAAGAAAACTCTTTGAATGAGAAGGTGTGTCCAAACTTTTGGTCTGTACTGTAAGTGACCCTTATGAATGATTTAATCAATTATATAAACCTCTCTATATGTTCGTGAATTTAACTGATGAAACAACATTTTGCAGTTCCTTATATGAGGTGTATGATGGTAAAAAGTTCTTCAAACTCAGGACATACTCTTAAAAAAATATGGGAATTTGGTGTACCGACATATAAAGAGAAAGGTGAATAGAATAATTATTTGTAGCTTAAAGGTCACAGACAGTCTGTGATGGATTGAATGTAACACCTCAATGGTTAAAATGTCTTATTTTGTCGACTGTAGTGAACACCATTAGGTGGTTGAACATATTTGCATTTTATATTTCATGTCTTTTTTTAATGTATATATGTGTCAAGAATGTGCATTCATTTATTTGTTGGTTTTTGCTTTATGTTTGGTTCTTCACATGGCAACAGTTAGCTTCTCTATCAGTCACAATTTATTGAATGTGTGTGGATGCAACAACATCCTGTAAATCTTGGCACTGACAAATGGTTGCAGCAAGTCTGAGACTATACGCCTGTCATAAGAAGTCATGCGATTAATTAGCCTGAAACAAAAGACTTCCTGTATCGTTTCTCCCCACCAAGCTTAGTCAAAGCTGCCCCTGCTGCAGAATCACCTTACCGTGACATTGTACTCTGAAGAAAACGTGGCCACCGTTTTAATTAACACAATCATAATTAAAAGTGAGAACAGCCACACTGATTAATGCCAGGTGACTAAATTAGACATGATAAGATGATGATGCTGGAAAGCCAGTCTCTAGCACTGTTGTGTACTTGTGGGCTCCATTTCAGTGCAGCGAGGGTAAAACAGCGGTGTCAAAAAGGGGCTGCTGTGAAGACACAGCAAACAATCCTCTGTCAGTCATCCGTTCAATTCAATTCAATTCAAGTTTATTTGCATAGCGCTTTTTACAATACAAATCGTTACAAAGCAACTTTACAGAAAATTATGTTTCTACAATATTTAGTAATAGCTTATAAGTGGTGACTGTCAGTTTGTGCACGTATGACAGGATTTGTAGAAAAATGTATACAAGTCGTAGTCAGCCAGATGATGAACATTATTAATATTATTAATAATTAATAATTATTATATGATGCAGTCACACTTGTAGCAATATTTGTTAGTTCTGTTGTTGATTCAGGGTTAGCATCATCTGGGGTCCTCTGAGGGTCAGCATCATCTCTTCTCAGGTGTTCTGGATCCAGACTGGAGCTTGTGTAAATCCATAGAAACAAATAGAGACATCATTAGCATAGCTGCTGTTCCAACAAAGTAAAATTAATTAGTTTAACCCAAGCTAAAGAATAAGAATGCACATTTGATCAGATACAACTGCAGTCACAATTTAAGAGATACATTATTCGAATGCTTGGCGAAAGAGATGCGTTTTTAATCTAGATTTAAACAGAGAGAGTGTGGAAGGAAGGCTATTCCAGAGTTTGGGAGCCAAATGTGAAAAAGCTCTACCTCCTTTAGTGGACTTTGCTATCCTAGGAACTACCAAAAGTCCAGCGTTTTGTGACCTTAGGGAGCGTGATGGATTGTAGCGTGGTAGAAGGCTAGTTAGGTACACAGGAGCTAAACCATTTAGAGCCTTATAGGTAAGTAATGATAATTTGTAACTGATACGGAACTTAATAGGTAGCCAGTGCAGAGACTGTAAAATTGGGGTAATATGATCATATTTTCTTGACCTGGTAAGGACTCTAACCACTGCATTTTGGACTACCTGTAGCTTGTTTATTGAAGAAGCAGGACAACCAACTAGAAGTGCATTACAATAGTCGAGTCTAGAGGTAATGAATGCATGAACTAGCTTTTCTGCATCAGAAACAGACAACATGTTTCGTAGCTTGGCAATGTTTCTAAGATGGAAGAATGCAGTTTTTGTAACATGGGAAATATGATTTTCAAAAGACAAGTTGCTGTCTCATATAACACCCAGATTTTTGACTGTAGAAGAAGTAACAGTACATCCGTCTAGTTGCAGATTGTAATCTACAAGATTCTGTGTAGTGTTTTTTGGTCCAATAATTAATATTTCTGTCTTATCCGAATTTAATTGGAGAAAATTATTGGTCATCCAATCTTTTACATTTTTAACACACTCTGTTAGCTTAGATAATTTAGAGGTTTCATCTGGTCTCGTTGAGATATATAGCTGAGTATCATCAGCATAACAGTGGAAGCTAATTCCGTATTTTCTAATAATATTACCAAGGGGCAACATGTATATTGAAAATAGAAGGGGACCTAGGACGGATCCTTGTGGCACTTCATATTTTACTGATGATAAATGAGATGACTCCCCATTTAAGTAAACAAAATGGTAGCGTTCGGACAGGTAGGATCTAAACCATCTTAGAGCCTGCCCTTGAATACCTGTATAGTTTTCTAATCGATCTATGAGTATGTCATGATCTATGGTGTCGAACGCAGCACTAAGCTCAAGTAAAACTAGAAATGAGATGCAGCCGTTTAGAGTCCTTTGTGTGGGCAGCCTGCTGCACTTGGGTAATTTGCTACAATTGTGTGTGTGTCAAGTGTCTCTAACGAAAAGCTGATTGGTTACTATTGTTCAGTACGTTACATATTTTGTTTAATCAGGCACTTTAAAATGAAGATACCAACAGAAAAGTTAAGAACGTGAGTCACAAGCATGCAAATTTGAGAAAAACAAGAAGCTATTTTTGCCATTTTAGGGCTAGTACTGTACTAACCCTATCCCGTAACTGTTGGAATATAATGAAACAAAGATAGCTAAAGTTAAAAGATTTTTCTAACAGACTTACCAACTGTGTAAAAATAAAATGATGCTGCAAGCTTTCCAAAACTCTTTTTTACACCCCTCTAATTTGGCTCCAAATGTAAAACAACATTTTGACCCCACTCTACAAAATACTGGTTTACTCAGTAAATATCCCTGACTTTTAATATTTTGGCTTTCATCACTGTGCATGCTTATCTTTCTTCAGATAAAAATATTAAATAAAATAAAAATTATCATAAATTTGAGCCAGGGAGCTCTGGTTGAGTTGACACTGCTGACCCAACTAGAATTAACTAGCATGTATGTATTTTTTATTTACAGTTATTTTATATATATATATATATATATATATATATATATATATATATATATATATATATGTCAGCATCTACAAGTTGACAGGGATCATGAATGTGAAGATGAAGGTGATAATACAAATGCAGTTATCTCTCATTTTAAAATTAATATTTTATTCATTTGATCTTTTTCTTTACACCGATAGCTTGCTCTCATAATATTGAACATTTACATATTATCTGGACTCTGGAGAAAAGTGACGAGCCTTTAAGTGAATGTGTTGTGGAGCTGGGAACTGCTGGCTGTGATGTATGTGAGGCTGTAAATGATTCCACGTGGGTGTAATTCACCACGTTCTCTGGCTAGATGCAATCTTTATTATTAATATAAGTGGTACATTATGAAGCTCTAGAATATTTAATGGATTTTCAATCATTCTGGGTGTGATATATTGCTTTTCAAACGAAACTGCACATGAACTAATATTTGCTTCTGTTTCAGCTGACTAAAGTTGTTCAAGTAGATATGGGAAGATATATGTATAAAGTGGAAGTTTCCAAGCTTATCTTTCCTAAGTTTTAACCTCATACAATGCCCAACGGACAGCTAGCAGACCATCTGTGCTGTTCTATATAAATCTGAATGTTAGTGGCATGGGTTTTTGAAAGACATTGAGTAAATACAGTAAGATTGTTATTCATGCCGGCGCTAATGATGTTCGACTTCGCCAGTCGGAGATCACTAAAAATAACATTAAAGAGGTGTGTGAACTTGCAAGCACTATGTCAGACACTGTAATATGCTCTGGTCCCCTCCATGCTTACCGTGGTGATGAGATGCATAGCAGATTGTCATCACTCAATGGCTGGATGTCTAAGTGGTGCCCACAGAATAAAATAACAGAGCTTTTGGGGCAGACCTGACCTGTTTAAAAGAGATGGTCTTCATCCCTCCTGGGGTGGCACCACTCTTCTCTCTAGAAATATGGCAAATAGTCTTAGTGTTTATACTTGACTAACTGGGGCCCAGGTCAGGAAGCAGACAGACTGGCTAAACCGACCGTCTGCTAGCTGCCTCCCATCACAGAGGTCAGTTAATTCTCAGCACATAGAGACTCTTTCACCTAGATATCACACTATAGAGACTGTGTCTGTTCCTGAACTAGAAAATACAAAAAACGTCCAAACCAAGTTAAGATTAACAATTTAATTGAGGTTCAACAAATAAAAAACAGAAGCAATATGGATAAACAAATGATAAAGCTTGGCTTATTGAATATCAGATCCCTGTCTACGAAAACACTTTTTGTAAATAATATGATCACTGATCATAATATAGATGTACTCTGTTTGACAGAAACCTGGCTAAAACCTGATGATTACATTATTTTAAATGAGTCCACCCCCCAAGATTACTGTTATAAACATGAGCCACGTCTAAAAGGCAAAGGTGGAGGTGTAGCTTCAATTTATAACAACGTTTTCAGGATTTCTCAGAGGGCAGGCTTCAAGTATAACTCGTTTGAAGTAATGGTACTTCATATAACATTATCCAGAGAAACAAATGTTAATGATAAATCCCCTGTTATGTTTGTACTGGCTACTGTATACAGGCCACCAGGGCACCATACAGACTTTATTAAAGAGTTTGGTGATTTTACATCCGAGTTAGTTCTGGCTGCAGATAAAGTTTTAATAGTTGGTGATTTTAATATCCATGTTGATAATGAAAACGATGCATTGGGATCAGCATTTATAGACATTCTGAACTCTATTGGTGTTAGACAACACGTTTCAGGACCTACTCATTGTCGAAATCATACTCTAGATTTAATACTGTCACATGGAATTGATGTTGATGGTGTTGAAATTATTCAGCCAAGTGATGATATCTCAGATCATTATTTAGTTCTTTGCAAAATTCATATAGCCAAAATTGTAAATTCTACTTCTTGTTACAAGTATGGAAGAACCATCACTTCTAACACAAAAGACTGCTTTTTAAGTTATCTTCCTGATGTAACCAAATTCCTTAGCATATCCAAAACCTCAGAACAACTTGGTGATGTAACAGAAACTATGGACTCTCTCTTTTCTAGCACTTTAAATAAAGTTGCTCCTTTACGCTTAAGGAAGGTTAAGGAAAACAGTTTGACACCATGGTATAATGAGCATACTCGCACCCTAAAGAGAGCAGCCCGAAAAATGGAGCGCAGCTGGAGGAAAACAAAACTAGAGGTATTTCGTATTGCTTGACGGGAAAGTAACATATCCTACAGAAAAGCATTAAAAACTGCTAGATCCGATTACTTTTCTTCTCTTTTAGAAGAAAACAAACATAACCCCAGGTATTTATTCAATACAGTGGCTAAATTAACGAAAAATAAAGCCTCAACAAGTGTTGACATTTCCCAACACCACAGCAGTAATGACTTTATGAACTACTTTACTTCTAAAATCGATACTATTAGAGATAAAATTGCAACCATTCAGCCGTCAGCTACAGTATCACATCAGACAGTGCACTATAGACCCCCTGAGGAACAGTTCCACTCATTCTCTACTATAGGAGAGGAAGAATTGTATAAACTTGTTAAATCATCTAAACCAACAACATGTATGTTAGACCCTTTACCATCTAAGCTCCTAAAAGAGGTGCTTCCAGAAGTCATAGATCCTCTTCTGACTATTATTAATTCCTCATTGTCATTAGGACATGTCCCCAAAACCTTCAAACTGGCTGTTATTAAGCCTCTCATCAAAAAACCACAACTTGACCCCAAAGAACTAGTTAATTATAGACCAATCTCGAATCTCCCTTTTCTGTCCAAGATACTAGAAAAGGTGGTATCCACACAATTATATTCCTTCTTAGAGAAAAATGGTATATGTGAGGATTTCCAGTCAGGATTTAGACCGTATCATAGTACTGAGACTGCTCTTCTTAGAGTTACAAATGATCTGCTCTTATCATCTGATCGTGGGTGTATCTCTCTATTAGTTTTATTGGATCTTAGTGCTGCGTTTGACACAATTGACCACAACATTCTTTTGCATAGACTTGAATACTTTGTTGGCATCAGTGGAAGTGCATTAGCATGGTTTAAATCGTACTTATATGACCGCCATCAGTTCGTAGCAGTGAATGAAGATGTATCCTATCGATCACAAGTGCAGTATGGAGTACCTCAAGGCTCAGTACTAGGGCCGCTACTCTTCACGCTTTATATGTTACCCTTGGGAGATATCATCAGGAAACATGGTGTTAGCTTTCACTGTTATGCTGATAATACTCAGCTCTATATTTCTTCGCAGCCCGGTGAAACACACCAATTTGAAAAACTAATGGATTGCATAGTCGATATAAAAAACTGGATGACGAGTAATTTCTTACTGCTAAATTCTGAAAAAACAGAGGTGTTAATTATAGGACCTAAGAACTCTGCTTGTAATAACCTAGAACACTGTCTAAGACTTGATGGTTGCTCTGTCAATTCTTCGTCATCAGTTAGGAACCTAGGTGTGCTACTTGATCGCAATCTTTCCTTAGAAAGCCACATTTCTAGCATTTGTAAAACTGCATTTTTCCATCTCAAAAATATATCTAAATTACAGCCTATGCTCTCAATGTCAAATGCAGAAATGTTAATCCATGTGTAACGTGGCGGTACAAAAGCAAAGGAGGTCGTAAGGGTGTTTTCCCACACTCTTAACACAAAATATGCATATGTATGACAATGTATGGTCGACTACGCCACCCCAGACCACTGGGGAAATAACAGCCCTAAGGGCACACAGGTTCGTCTTGAATGAGTGGGTGAGGAGACATGAATAATATAGAAAAGTTTATTATGTTTGTCAATATTGACCAATAAATAGCTAAAAACTTCCAAGTGAAAACTCTACATTGGCCATATAATAAACAGGAAGGCACACCAGCAATCTGCATCTACACACACACAATAAATCAATTCCCATTAAAGAAAACCAAATGGCCAACAGGAGCGGTAGCTGGGGGTCCGGGTCGGCTGCCAAATTGTAGAACGAACCCCCCCCCACAATAGTCCACTACAAATACCCAAATGCACACGTGAAAGTTAGATGGCAGCAGGCACACAGCACTATAACGTGAACACACCACACAAATGGCAGCCTCGCCTTCACCCCCCAGAGACCCAGCTCCTATAACAGAAAAAAAAGAAGAAAACACAAACTGATAACTACAATCTGACAGAAACTCAAAGAAATAAATAAAACAAAAATAACAAACGTTTATAAAGTACAATACCCCCAAATAAGTAAAACAAAAAAAACAATGTCACAAAATAAATCAAATAATTCAAGAAATTAAACCACTTAGCACAAACAAAATAGCACAATGTAACAAAAACAGGTTAACAGTTTGAAATAAACCAAGTTCACTCCGGTTTACAGTGCTCAGAGATGAGGCACGGACTGAACGTAAACCAAGGAAAACCAAATACTCAAACAACCACACGGTAGACACGAGATGCTGATTCCAAGTTAGACCAAGGGAATTCCATATGCGGCGGCCCGGGGAGACGTTCAGCCTGCCCTCGAAACCATGCACTACACCCCGATAGCAACGTGAATCAACCGCTGGGTTGCTATCGTGATAAAGGTCGAGGCAAAACAGCGACGCAGTCGCGATCACGGTTCAGTGTTGATGCTCACTTCCCACTAATTAGCCCAAAAAGACTCAGTTATGCAGGAGAGCCCTGCAGAGCATAAGGAAACTATATTAAAACAGGAAAAGAAAACATTACAAATACGCAAACTATAATCCTACATACCACGGGATGATCCTGCACGCAAACCGCTTCGTAGTTGCACACCATATTCAATATAGCGGCTCAGTCAGACCATATGAGTGACGTGCTATCAATGCCACTGAGGACAAAACCAATCATAAATAGCCGAGTCGCAGTCAATTACTTGTTATAAACAAAACTATACATACCGGTGAAGAGTGGGCAGCCAGCACAAAGCAGCGGGAAGGAAAAAAAAGAGCAGCTTACAATCCAAGCCTGTGGCGACCACGGATGACGTCACGAGGGAAATACAAGGACGCATCCCAAGTGGCCATAACATGTCCTTTATATATCTCAAACCAAATAAGGAGGAGGGGTTACTAAACTAAGCACAGGTGGATGACATTCCCTACAGTGGATTCAACCACCCTGCTACACATGCATTTATGACCTCAAGGTTAGATTATTGTAATGCTTTATTGGGTGGTTGTTCTGCACGCTTAGTAAACAAACTACAGCTAGTCCAAAATGCAGCAGCAAGAGTTCTTACTAGAACCAGGAAGTATGACCATATTAGCCCGGTCCTGTCAACACTGCACTGGCTCCCTATCAAACATCGTATAGATTTTAAAATATTGCTTATTACTTATAAAGCCCTGAATGGTTTAGCACCTCAGTATTTGAATGATCTCCTTTTACATTATAATCCTCTACGTCCGCTACGTTCTCAAAACTCAGGCAATTTGATAATACCTAGAATATCAAAATCAACTGCGGGCGGCAGATCCTTTTCCTATTTGGCGCCCAAACTCTGGAATAACCTACCTAACATTGTTCGGGAGGCAGACACACTCTTGCAGTTTAAATCTAGATTAAAGACCCATCTCTTTAACCTGGCATACACATAACATACTAATATGCTTTTATTATCCAAATCCGTTAAAGGATTTTTAGGCTGCATTAATTAGGTAAACCGGAACCGGAAACACTTCCCATAACACCCTATGTACTTGCTACATCATTAGAAGAATGGCATCTACGCTAATATTTGTCTGTTTCTCTCTTGTTCCGAGGTCACCGTGGCCACCAGATCCAGTCTGTGTCCAGATCAGAGGGTCACTGCAGCAGACATGGGGACTTGTGACTTGGTGACTTGGACTCGAGTCGACTCGAGTCGCTATTTTTATGACTTGTGACTTGACTTGACAAAAAATAAAATACTTGAGACTTGACTCGGACTTGGAAGTTAAAGACTCGGGACTTGACTTCACTTGAGACATGATGACTTGAATGACTTGAGTGTTAATCACATTATGTTTTCAGTTTGAATATAAAATATATAAATTATTTTTAAAAAATAAAATTCATTACTCAGCTGGAGCGCAGGCTGAGAATCGCGTTGTCATGTCATGACATCATCAGTCATGCCCTCTCTACCTTACGCAGACCACGCCCACTTAGATCAGATATCACATCACATCAACATCTCAGCTTGAGGGGTACTGAGGGTCATCGCTTTTGTCGTCAATAATTCGCGCCTAAAAACGCGTGGAAATCGCTAGTCGCGCCGCTTTCTCATTGTTTCCAAAGCGCTCGGGCAGTTGCGCCCCTGAGGCGTCGAGCGTGTCGCACCGCGTGCGCGTCGCGACCGCGTTGCTTCCATTATGAGCGCGCATACCGGTGGCGCATACATGGTGGGATAGGCCACATCGTGCTCGGCTTGCAGACAAGACTCTCGAATCTTATATTTTGCAAGTGCAATACCTTGTAATAGAGGTAATGACTTTAATGACTCTGAGAGAGAGAGATTGTGTGTGTGAGAGAGAGAGAGAGAGAGAGAGAGAGAGAGAGAGAGTGAGTGAGAGAGAAACACACTCGTGCTTCACCTGATGAAGGAAACCCAAACTGAGTCTGACTCCAATCACAACCCCAACATTCAGAAACTAATTGACAAAAATCTGAAGTATAATTATGATGAAAAATTAAAAAAAATGAATTTGAGCTCCAAACCAAACTCCAGTGTTATTCGGCCCTAAACAGAACCACAAAACTGGCAAATTACTTAAAACTCAAGCAATTAAAAGAAAGACAAATCCTTTCAAAATATCGACTCAGTGATCATGATTTGGAAATAGAGATTGGTAGACATAAAAGATCCTGGCTACCGAGAGAAGAGAGGCAAACACTGTGAGCTGAATCAAACAGAGGATGAGAAACACTTCCCAAATACAGCACTACAAGAGAAACATTCTTCTCACAGTTTGAAGCTTTGAATCCTTCATTCTTGTCTCTAAATGACTCGGAGAAACTACTCTATATACTTGGAGAGAATGAAAAGGCAGTCACAATAGCTGCTAAATATTTATACACCATACACACCATACGAAAGGGATAATTTATTGTATTCAACTGTTTTATTTTATATTCTTAATTCTATATAATTACTATTATTAATATTAGAAATATTATCTGCTGCTGCTATTTTTATTGTATTTTATTGTAATCATATTTTATTCTGTATCTAAATGCTCAATTTGGCAATACTGTAACTCAAATGTCATGCCAATAAAGCAACTTGAACTTGAACTTGAGAGAGAGAGAGAGAGAGAGAGAGGAGAAATGTAAGAAAGTTCAATGTTGTATATAAACTGTGTTTGAGGGGAAGTTGTGGCCTAATGGTTAGAGAGTCGGACTCCCAATCGAAAGGTTGTGAGTTCGAGTCTCGGGCCGGCAGGAATTGTGGGTGGGGGGAGTGCATGTACAGTTCTCTCTCCACCCTCAATACCACGACTTAGGTGCCCTTGAGCAAGGCATCGAACCCCCAACTGCTCCCTGGGCGCCGCAGCATAAATGGCTGCCCACTGCTCCGGGTTTGTGTTCACAGTGTGTGTGTTCACTGCTCTGTGTGTGTGCACTTCGGATGGGTTAAATGCAGAGCACGAATTCTGAGTATGGGTCACCATACTTGGCCGAATGTCATGTCATGGCACGTCACGTCGTTTGAGAGAGAGGGAGAGAGTTATTTGTTTTATGGACTCAATGTTGAAAATGTAAAACATTTCTGTTGGCAGAAGTGAAAAATAAATAATTTTATGAAGTTACAATTTTGTTTGATTCCATGATGTATTTTACTGAACATGAGTATTTACAATGCAAATCCAAATTATTTTAATTTACTGTTACTTATATCTTGTCTTTTAACTTTATTAAGATCAGATTCTGCAGGTAAAATTACAATAATAAGGTGACTTGACTTAGACTTGACTTGACTTACTACAGGACTTGACTTGACTTGACATAACTTGTGACTTGACTTGACTTGACTTGCCCAAGAAAAAAATACTTGGGACTTACTTGAGACTTGAAGGTTAAGACTTGAGACTTACTTGAGACTTGCACATGTGTGACTTGGTCCCATCTCTGCACTGCAGTCACCCGGATCCAGTACGTATCCAGACCAGATGGTGGATCAGCACCTAGAAAGGACCTCTACTGCCCTGAAAGACAGCGGAGACCAGGACAACTAGAGCCCCAGATACAGATCCCCTGTAAAGACCTTGTCTCAGAGGACCACCAGGACAAGACAACAGGAAACAGATTATTCTTCTGCACAATCTGACTTTGCTGCAGCCTGGAATTGAACTACTGGTTTCGTCTGGTCAGAGGAGAACTGGCCCCCCAACTGAGCCTGGTTTCTCCCAAGGTTTTTTTCTCCATTCTGTCACCGATGGAGTTTCGGTTCCTTGCCGCTGTCGCCTCTGGCTTGCTTAGTTGGGGACACTTCATCTACAGCGATATCGTTGACTTGATTGCAAATAAATGCACAGACACTATTTAACTGAACAGTGATGACATAACTGAATCCAATGATGAACTGCCTTTAACTATCATTTTTGCATTATTGACACTGTTTTCCTAATGAATGTTGTTCAGTTGCTTTGACGCAATGTATTTTGTTTAAAGCACTATATAAATAAAGGTGACATTGACATTGAGTTTTAGCAAGCCAACTTTGAAAAGAACTGTATATTTTGCTTTTTATTCAATGTTAAATTTATTATGGTCATGATTACTTTTGGACAACTGGAATTCATGACCACAGAGTCTATATTTTCGAAAAACTTCTACAATAATTAGTCAATTATTGTGTCATCATAGATTTCTGGATGTTATTTTTACATATCAGATGGCCCCTTCCAGTATAAGTAGCTGTTTCTTTGCGTTTCTTTCAAGTAATTGATAGCAAAATTTTGGAAGAAATATAACAGCACCTTAAATCATCAACCTGCTTTAACGCTGCTGCCAGGATTCTGACTAGAACCAGAACATCTAAACACTAGGACTCAGATCACTAGGATCGAGTCAGTTAGAAATACCAAGGGTTCACACAAAACAACTTCCTTTTAAAGCACTTTGAATTACCATTGTGTATGAAATGTGCTGTATAAATAAACTTGCCTTGAAAATGCTGACTCTGTAAGACCAACTAGACCCTGCTTCTCTCTTTACCCTCTGATATACCTGGTATCTTCTTTCCATTCATTCATGAATACTTATGCATCTGCAAAATATCATGAATAATTAATTATCCTTGATATATAAGAACACCAGAACAAGTTGGTGTCTAATCTGAGAAGCAGCAGTCTATAAATGTGCTGTTCTCATTTCATGCAGATACAAACATAAGTATGTTTCACCTTATCTAACCCATATGACGTAAAATTCATATTCCTGTCAGACAACATACACAAGAAGAAAGCTGCAGACAAATTGCTTCACTTTATTGATATAGATCACACTTCAAAAAGTTGGGACACAAATAAAGGCAACATTTGGGATATATAAAGATAACATCAACTTAAACTGTTTTAATGGTAAGCTAAAATTCAACATTCTTGAGGTTTTATGTGCAGTATTTTTTTCTACATTTTTGGTAAAAGAGTTAATCAAAATAACACAGTTGTAGCATTATTTCCCTATTGAACAGTTAATTATTAATTATTATTCAATTAAATTTCTAAGGTATACCAGAGAGAAAGGGCTACAAGAAACACATCAGCAGATGTTAACAATGACAAATGACAAATTTTCTTTTTTTGTAAAAAGTCTGAATAAAATATGTGTGGCAGAACCATGAAATGTCATAATAAGTATAGCCATTTCTCCAAGTCTCAAGCATAGTCCCTATAGAGGTCAAGATCCAAAGTGGGTTACTGAAAAATACTTTTCAGGTTTCTTCTCTATGAAAATATAAAATGTGTCCGCTCAGCATTTTTACCTCTGTGTAATCTGTTTGATATGTGCAAGAACTGCAAAAAGATCTGGGTTGCATAATAACGAATACTTTTTTGTATGTTTGCGAATGATCGTGCAAATTTGTTTATGTCTGATGACACTCAGCAAAGTAACCATTAAAACACTGTAAATATGGATCTGAATTTCATTTTATTGCTGCTTTTAATTATTAATTGAATTGTTTAAAAAAAACAGGGCAAGGAAATGAGAAGTGGTGATAACTGATGACAATTATGATTGTTTGCCATGTGTTTCAGTTGCTTGAATAATGTGTAAGTCATTGTGTAAAGTATGAATTTTAAATATGTAATGCATTTTAAATAATCACATTGATCAAATTATAAACATCATACAAACAGTTTTCTGGAGACAAGTTTGTCACTGTCAGTTTAAAATATAAAATAATTTGAAAATATAAAATATTTAAAGTGGGATGAAATGACTGAGCAAAAGCATTAGATTGTGTTATTTTGTTTTCTAATATACTAACAAGTTGAATAAAACCTACACTTTGAACTTGAATAAATCATGACCAAATCTAGTTATTTTAATATTTATCAGCCCTGCTGTCCAAGAGCAAAATGGGAGTAAAACCCCATTTATTTTCTCTTTACAGATGATCGATGAATGCCTTTGCTTAGCAAGTTACACACATACAGTAAGTTTGCTTTTCAAAAGAAAAAGTTTAAGTTTCTGTGAAAACTACACTGCCCACAATCCTAAGAGACCTGCCAATCAGAGAGGTTGCTGTTCCCATGGAAACAGGAAAAGTGCCAAAAGAACTCAGAAGTGAACGCCCACTCCCACAAAGCACAATACCGTCAATATCACTCCTTTTTTAAACAAATCACCTTTATAAATATGACCGATAGTTTTGCGATAAACATATGGTATCTTACACTTAAATAGTGAATAGATCCATACTACAAATATTTCAGATCGGTTCAGTTACAATTACCTGACTGTGATTTGCAGTGCATCAGTGGAATAAGCAGTTTAATTAAGTTTTTATTAAGTCTTATATATTTTTTAGATTTTAAAATATTTCTAGACATGCTTATGGAGAAAATTCCTTCTAAACCTTCTAAATTGTTGACAATTTGCCTTTCAAGAGTGAGTGAGAAGTGACTATAGGATCTCTACACATGACTCTATTTCACACAGCTCTACTTTGATTTGAATTTGTATTTAAAATACAATCCTATATGACGTTCATATCAATAGTCACATGACATATCAAATTGTTTCTGCTTTCACCACCAGCAATGTTAGCATTAAATGGTTTAGCCTGTATACTTAGAAAATATGTCACTAGTGACCTAGAACTTTTCCAGACATGCTGCTTTCATTACTACTTTTAAGTGAAGACACATGGACTATGAATCCTTTACTCTATTTGGTTTTCTTGCCCCTGTTTACAAATAGGAAAAATATTTTAATCTTCTTAATCTCGCACAGCTTTCCATCCCACAGTGCAGTGCATATCATGAAAAGCTAATGGTGGGGCTCACCAAACAGCTCAAGAGATCCAAACAGACCTTTACTCCCAGATCCCGGTTCCTCACCTTGTTGACCTGAGACTCAGCCATGTCTGATCTCTCCTCGGCCTGTTCAAGCTCATGCTGGGCCTTCCTCCACTGCGTTAGATGGACATTGCCTTGTTCCTCCTATTAAAGCACATATTACATGCATCTACTCACTGAGTTTTACAGAGTTGAGCATTTATAAAGTCAGATGGGTGTATTTTGACTTACCCCTGCTTGTCTCCTGTAGGCTTGACGTTTATCTGAAGTTTATTTACTAGATCCTGAAGTCTGTTAACTGTCTTCTTGTCCTCCTCAGACTACATAAAAACAATAGTCATTTATTTATCTACTGAGCAACTAGCAGTTCAGATGTCTACTGCATACCTGGTAGATAAGCTCCATCATTATTCTTTTATATTTACGAGCGCCTTTGATAGTATCAGCTCCATGCTTTTGTTCAGCATCCAGCTCATCCTGGACAATAAGTAACAATGTAGTACAGAAAACATTCATATGATCCATGTGTTTGTTTGACCAAACACCTACGAACCCTGGATTCCAGTGTCAGGAGTTGTTTCTTCCCACCCTTCAGGGCTAAGCTTTCTGCTTCATCTAAATGATTCTGCAAGTCTTTGACTGTGGCCTCCAGGCTCTTCCTCCTTCGTTCCAGGTGTGCACTGGTGTCCTGCTCTTTCTTGAGCTCTTCTGACATCATTGCAGCCTTCGAGGGAAGTAAGAACAGAAATTAGTGAAGGGTATTAGAATGGAACATTTTTCACCTGACTCTTTTGAAGCATTTGTTTTGGAACCTGGCGCACTTTCTCACTTAGTTCGGTTAGTGTACACACATATAACACATATAACATGGTACTGCACCCAAACAACTGGTCCAAGACCGAGGTGTTCTGGCCTGATTAAAACAAAATCTGGAGCAGTTTGGTTTTGTTAAGAATCTGACCCAACAGACCTAAGAACAAAGCTTTATCATAATTGAGAATGGGAAATGCTTTATATAAAGCTGTGTCTGATACTATGAGTGAACAATTGTAGTTGAAAAATAAAAGCACCATCTTCATCTATTAGAAGTATAGCAGTTAGAATAAGTAGATGACTACTTACATCAGTTATTGCTTTCTTAGCCCTTTCCTCAGCATTCGTTGACTCCTGAGCAGAGTCCTCCACGTCACTCATGAGCTGGGAAATATCAGCTTCAAGCTTTTTCTTAGTGCGCAGGAGACTAGTGTTCTGAAAAATTGGAGGTATGTAGATGGTACTTTTATGCCCCGTTTCCACCGCAGGAACTTTATCCAGGAACTAGGGACTTTGGCCTGGTACTCTGTGTGTTTCCACCGCAGGAACCAGGAACTAAATAAAGTTCCGGGTAAAAAAATGCCCCTCAGAAAGTCCCTGCTGGTGAGGTGGTACTTTTTCAAAGTTCCGGAACTTTCGGGGGCGGGACTTGGGCGCTAAACATCCTGATTGGTTGAGTTCACGCAGCATTGGTTGCGTTCAACCACCATTTATTCGGATCAACATTTTCAAAATATTACTGTTATTGTGTCATGAAATGTAATTTTAGTTGTTTAAAACTCAAATCTGTGGTTTATTTATAAAGACAGCGCCTATTTAAAAATGTGTTTCGCCGATCTCAGAGATGGTCAGCTCGACGCGACCAGCGGGAGCTAAGTACATTTCTGCAGCTGTTCTTATGTTAAAATGAAAACGAAAGGAGGCAGTGGTATTTGATATCCTATTTCTTTTTATTGTAAATATACAGAGTGGAAAATTGCAGTAGCCATGGTCAGCTAACTGAAGTTATCAAGTACACTGCTGTTTACAGATTTACCAGACTTGCTCGTCGCGGACATCACACTCCCGAGACGAATGCACAAAGTCTGAACTAGCGAGGAGGATGCACATCCAAAATCAGCGTACTTTGTATTGAGAAACGCGCGCAGAGCTACGTCTGGGGGGGGAAAGTTCCTGGGAAAGAAGTTCCTGGTACAAATGTTCCGGGTAGTTTTGGTGGAAACGCGGCATTATAAGACTTTTCCATTTTTGTTTCAAAGCTAAAAGATTCTAGACTTCCGTTGCTAACCTGCTGGAGTCCCACTCGTTCTTTGTTATCTGTCAGCTCCTGCTCAGCAATTTTCCGGCTCCTCTTAGTTTGTTCCACAGAAACTCTCAGTTCTTTAATTTCAGCCTGCATCAGCAAATTCCTGCGTTCAGACATTGCTAGCTGTTCCTTCGTGTTCTCCTGTTCTTTGAGACAATCATCAAAGTAAAGCCGAACATCCTGTTGAGACATGGATCAAATCAGATTAGTCACTGCTCAGCAGCATATGTTGTGTTTCTTAACTAGCCTAATCAAAAAGACACCCTGGATCAACCAAGTTCCCATGTAAGCCCATCAAGTAAACCTGCTGTTGAGAAACTAACCAATTCTGGTTGACCAGCTGTACCCTCTCAATGAGTTAGACAAACTGAGTGGAAAATGAAAAGAATGCAATAGGATGGAATTGGGACATGTTACAGATTTTGGCAAACTTGTGGAACCTGGACAATCTACATGAACTTCTTCTCAAAACTTCATTTGTGGATTAATGCGTATTGGAGACGCGAACCGTTTAAAACAATTCAGTTCGATTTGGTGAACTGGTTCAAAAAGATCCGGTTACATCGAATGACTCGTTCGCGAACCGGATATGACTAACTGCTTTGTTTTGAACTCTCTCTCACAACAGACACGGAAGAGAAGACAATGATGAATAAAGTCGTAGTTTTTGCTATTTTTGGACCAAAATGTATTTTCGATGCTTCAAAAAATTCTAACTGACCCTCTGATGTCACATGGACTACTTTGATGATGTTTTTCTTACCTTTCTGAACATGGACAGTATACCGTACACACAGCTTCAATGGAGGGACTGAGAGCTCTCGGACTAAATCTAAAATATCTTAAACTGTGTTCCAAAGATAAACCGAGGTCTTACGGGTTTGGAACGACATGAGGGTAAGTTATTAATGACATAATTTTGCAAATTGGGCGAACTAACCCTTTAATGGGACAATGAGGTATAAATATGTGCACAATAAAAAAAAAGGGAATTCGTTTTTTCCAATCTAGTTTAAACCATACCGCCAAATTGTTAGGAACATACTCTTTGCACTCAAGTAGGTTTAATGTGGTTTTGAACAGACTTGTAAACTATTGAAAACCAGTTGAAAATGCATGACTTTTTCTTTCTTTAACGTTATTGTCCTCCAAGGGGAACAGACTACAAACAGTCACATAGCAAGAACAAGGATAAAACAATTATATTTTAAATCAAATATGTAAAAAAAGTTTTTGTTACTCATATGAATGTAAACATAAATATAATTTAGTTTGTCATTTTTCAGACAAGTGCCAACATGAATAACATGTGTTTAACCCAAGTATGGTACAGTATTCCCATAGTACCCATATTACCCATAACCAAATTCCCTCCACTGGTACAATACACAATAAAGCACTATATAAATGCATCCTTCATTCATTCATTTATTAATTCATGGTGCCTTGGTTACTCATGGAATAGCACTCATATTAAATAATCACATCACTTGCCCTAACCAACCCCTGAAATGAGAGAAAAATAAAAAATGAAAAGAATGCTTTTAAGAATGTAAAATTTTGTTGACAGGAAAGTAGTTCCAGGACCATAAGCAACTGAGATACCCAGGAACACACCCTAATTGGGTTCACCCTATTAATTTGCGAACTCATGCTTGTCTTACTTGGCCTCCTCAAGTTCCTCAGTGCTGTAAATAGCATCAGACTCATATTTGGTTCTCCACTGAGTTACTTCACTGCTGGCTTTAGACATCCCTTGCTGTAGCTCAGCTTTGGCTTCCTGTTCTTCTTCAAACTGCTCCCTCAGGAGATCACAGTCATAACGTGCTGATTGTAAGCCATGGGCTACAGCATTCTAAGCCAACAAGGACAGATTATCAGAGTTCAAAAGCACATCCCTTATGAAACAAAAATATATTGCAGTATATTGGAAAATATCATGTAATATATTAGTCATATATTCTTATATATGGGATTTAATATTTATTTTTTCCAATACATTGCAATATATTGAAAGCGTCAATCATTTGTATATTTTGCAATATATTATATAATATATGTATCATCAATATATTATTAAATGTATTCAAATATATAATATTAGAAAATAAAAAGGTATATATATATATATTTCAATATATCACAATATATTTTAAGAAATATATTGGTAAATATATTTTCCTTTCATAAGGGATGTTGCTTTGCTAGCTCTGATGCCATATTATTATCTTGAGCATTTCATTACCTTTGACTCCTCCTCAAGCTGTCTCTTCAGTTTATCGATTTGCTGAGTAAAGCCCTGTCTGGCCCTACCAACTGTGAAATCAGATTATCCTTCTCCTCAATTTGTCTATAAATACTCGCCTGTTGAAAAAACAAAGTCAAACACTCTGCAACAAATGGCACATAAAATTCACTTGTATCAGTGAAATCACTGCCTACCATTTTAACTTTGAAGATGGGCTTTCTGGGAGCTGAGGTCATTAATTTGACGCATGTTCTCCTCATTCTTGCCATTCACTATTGACAGTTTGTCTTCAAGATTATGGCACATTTTCTCCAGTTTAACCTGTAATTTACAGATAGACTGTTTTAGACAATCCCATTTCTCTGTTAGGTGTCAGGACTGGCAGAACAGTATAATCTAAAAACCTTGGCTTTTGCTATAACCATCAAGTTGCCCGCTAGATCGTCAATCTCCATCTTGCATTCGCTCTTCACTTTCTCCATTTTCTACTTGATTCGCTGGAGATTGTCGAGTTGTTCTCCAAGCTCTGCCATACTGTCGGCATGTTTCTTGCATAGGGTGGCAGCCTCTTCGAGATCACGCCCCAGCTTCTGAAATTCAAGCTCTCGTTTCTTGTTGATCTCGACTTGAAATGGAGTGGCACCACTGGCTTCTTCCAGCCTCTCGCTGATCTCCTCAAGTTCTGGAGAGATCAGCTCTCTGCTTATCCACCTTGGCCCGAGCTGCGCGCTCAGTGTGAGCCTTAGATGGGAAAGAAAGTACAATAATGAGCCTTTTCATATCTTCAGCGGGCACTTCTTGAAGAACAAACAGAGCAACAGCTTACATGGAGCTTTTTTATTTGCTTATGAAGCTGGGAGCCCATAGATTTCTCATCCTCTATTTTGCTTAACAATTGGCTGATCTCAAAGTCTTTCCTGGAAGAAGGAATTTAGAAATGGTAAATACACTTTTGTTAATGATACATGTTTTTCAATGCTTATCAGAAAAAATACTTTTTGAGTTTCTCTTCCAGTTGTTGCTCCGTCATTCTCCAGGTCCATGATGGACTCTTGGGATATTTTCACATCCCCTTCCAGCTTCCTCTTGGCCCTCTCAATGTCCATTCGTGTGTTCTCAAACCCATTTTGAAGAGTATTAGAATATAACTCTCAAATGAGCTTCATATATTCAGCATTTTTGTGATTTCCATACTCACGTCATCCACTTGTTGTTCAAGCTTGGTTTTGGCTTTAGTCAGAGTATTGACTTTGTCCTCCTCAGCCTGGAGATCATCAGTAACTTGTTGGTGTAGCAAGATTTGCATCTCGGCTATATATTTCCTCTGTAAGGTTTTTAACCAGTGAAAATCCATTATTTAAGTTGTGCATGTATGTATACATTGGGATATTCAAACCTTATTCTCAGTTGCATGCTTTTCCTTCCTCCAGATCATCAATGTCTTGCTCAGAGCATTCATCCTCTAGTTTCCTTTTCTTTGCCGTCAGCTCTGAATTGATTTCTCCTTCATCATCCACTCTTTCAGTCGGCTCTTTTAGCTCGGCCTCTATAGCTGGAGATTGCTTTTTATCAGCCCTTCACACCTCTCTTCAGCATCTGTGAGATTCTCTCTGCCCTATGAGTGCAGTCAAATGAGAGAGTCTTTAAATTGCCAATAGTTTTGCATTAGATTGGCTTTTTGTGACTTTTTCCCAAATCGATATCAAGAAAAAGGATAGGAAATGGTTATGAACTTGTGACACCCACAGCTCAATGTTTAGTAATCATTAGGCCATGCTCCAACAAATGCATGTTTTTTAAAAAGGTAAAATATTAAAAGACAGAAAAGGAGTTAAGAAGAATAATCTCTAAAACCTTTGTGTGGCCAAACTTATACTGTGTGTGATCAATATCAACTGACCTCAAGAGCTTCTCAGAAGCCTTCTTTTCATTGATGAACTGTTCTTCAGGGATCGCACTGGCATTAAGGATTCTGTACCAGTGACCATGAGATTATAGATGTAGATCATACATCTTTAGATACATATGGGAAAGTGCACGGAAAGCTGGTCATTATTGTAAAATGCATGAGTGTCGAACCTTCCAATTTATTGCAACATTAAACACCAAATAAATGGACATTAAATATTGATCTTAATTTGAAATTCATATTATGAGAGAAGAAAGAGATTATGGATTGTGTGGTATGAGAGAGCTATATGGAAAATCAGTAGGCTGTGACAATGTTTAGTTATACAAGTTAATAGTCATTATGCAAATGTATATTTGACCACAGAATATATTCCACAGAGCCATTTAGTAATAATAATATAAAAGAAAATGTGCTGATTATTCTCATTAAATTACCTCTGCTTGAAGTCAGCATAAAGGATTTTACTTGGAAAACCTTTTCTACAGATGCCTTCCAGTACGCCATTAGAGTGTAACTGGTGGATAACCAGATGGTTGGTCACTATCCCTGTATGAGTCAATGAAGATGACTAACAAATCATGTCATATAATATTATTTTTCAACATTTCAGTCAAATACCACGCTGAATTCAATCTCATTCATGTACCTGGTGTTTTCACCTCACTGGGGATCAGGCAGCGTACAAAGTGAGGATGTGTGCTTCCCAAGTTGGTCATTAGCTAGCCCAGGTTTTCCTGTGAAAAAGTTTAACAATCCATGTCATTTCAAACACTAACAAGCAAAAATGAAGTATAAACCTCTCGGTGCTCATACTCTGAAAACAGCTGAGACCGTATGGAAAGAGCCTCCTTTCTTCTTGGCTGCTTTTTTGTCTCCTGCTCCACCGTTATTGGCCTCTTTTGAACAAAAAGTGATAGATTAATGGTTAAATCATTTAAGTTTTACTTCTAATGTTTCAGAATGATTTATCTGCTTCAGCAGAGGCATAGGAAGCATACAGGTGAGCCAGCAGCTTGACTGATGACTTCTGGTACAACTGAACAACAGACTCGTTTAACGAGTCCTTGTTTTTGTCCAGCCAGCCGGAGATGTTTTAGTCGATGGTGCCAGCATAGTGCACTAAGTAGAAGTGAGCTTCAGCCTTGCCTTTGGTTGGCTTGGGCTTTTGGAAAGCATTGTTCTCGCCCAGATGCTGGTCATGCAGCTTGTTCTGGAAGGAGGTGTCAGCTGCCTTTGGGAACATACACTCCTCTTCAAGGATGGAATATATTCCCATTGGCTGGCAGACAAAACCATTCATAAGTGTACACTGGCGAAATCAGATTTGGTACATGCTATTCATGAATTAATGAAGAAGTGAAAAGTCTACTGAAAGCGTGCACTACTTTCAAGAAGTGCAATGTTTGACCTGATGGAGTCTTGAGAAGATAAATCACTGTGCTTTTATATATAAATTATCTTTTTTGGACCATTAAAATCATACGGAGCCCCACACTTGACATGCAGGAAAAAATATTAGGCTAGATTTACTAATTCGTTCCCTCAATGCACTAATTCGTGCCCATGATTACTATTGCGTTCCCTCGATTTACTATTTCGTTCACTCGATTTATAAATTGTGCGCACGATTTACTAATTCTTTCCCTCGATTTGCTAAATCGTGCGCACGATTTAGCAAATCAAGGGAACGCAATAGTAATTGTGTGCACGTTTTAGTACATTGAGGGAATGAATTAGTAAATCGTGCGCACAATTTATTTATTTTTTCTTGCATGTCATGTGTGGGGCTCCGTAAAATCAGATTTCCAAATCACAAATTCAGTTTCAAGACTTTTTACAAGTGTGTTAAGAAAAACAGTCATGAATGTGTGTGTGACGAGTGGGGCGGGGCCGAGGGACACGGGAGCGAGGCCGGTGGAGTGATTGGAGATGAACAGATTTTTTCCATGAACTCCCAGTCTATTCCCTCCTTGTACTCTTCTTGTTCAAGCACAAACATGTGATGGTTGAAGAACTGTTGCAGTTTTTCAATGGTGAAGTTGTTGCACAGCTGCTCAAGGCTATTAAACTAATTCAGCACAATCTAACTATGAATCATTTTGCCATCCACTTGAACTGTTAACAAATAACCTTCTTATTTAATTTTCATAATCAGAGCTTCCCACAGCTGCGACAGCCTGACACATTAATTATCAAATACGTGTGGCTCACATCAAAGATTTCAAATCCTGCAATGTCAAGTATTTCAATGGAGAAAGCTTGAAGCTGCTTGGTTTCCAGCATCTGGTTGATTCGGATTCAAGCCAACACAGTATTCATGACCTGCGGGGTTAATAGATATAGTACAGTGTTGACTAGATCATGTAAACATGCCATTGTAGCAGAGTTGCTAGAATATGAAGCACATACCTGTTGAACGTCTTGCCCCTTACTGACCCAACTTTCACTCTGGGATAACAAAGTGCTTTCAACAAGTCGGCAGAGTTCAGTCCCATCAGGTAAGCGACTTTATCAGAAATATACTTACATACTTCACAGAGAAATGTGTCACCTTTTTTAATGAAAGACATCAAAGGCTTCGTGGATTTTGTAGGTACAGAACTTGGAATAGCAAACTATTATGTCTTGCATCATTGACATCAGCCTGCCGCTATGAATCTTCACATGTATAAGTGAACAATGGCTTCTTTAAAGTCAGCATGAAATGGAAATCTACCTTAAAATCTGCTTTCTAATTACATGTACAATAATTGAATTTTTTGTGTGTGTGTTCTTTGTACAGTTCATCAAACATGGCCACATAATTGAATCAAAATGTAATTTGTTTAATGTCAAATGCTGTTTCACCCAGATGTGCATCACAATACGAAAGAAAAGATCGGTTGCTAGAATCATGTGGTTTCTGAAGCTGTATACTAGAAGAGTATTGAACATATATCTGGGCTACTTTTTTGATATTTTCTAATCGTTTTTTTGCAGCTTGACAGCATCTGTCCACTTTTATTTTCCTTGAAGAGCACCATGAACATTCTGTTAAATATCCTCTTCTGTGTTCCACAGAGAAAAGAAAAGTAACAGCGGGTTTGGAATAAACCAGGGTAAGTAAATCATGACAGCTTTTACATTTTTGGGTGAACTAATGGTTTTAGTCAGCTAAATGATAAATTAGCATTAAAAGTTTTTAGTCTGGCAAATTAAGAATGCAAAAAATATCATAGATAGGCCTTATAAAAAATAAATGATGTCTAGATATGTTAGATTACCTTCAGTGCCGTCAGGTTCAGCATGTTCTTCATGCTACTTATGTCTAAACTTCATGTTCCCATAATGCATCACTGCACCTGTCATTTTATAGATGCTGCGTTTCTCGTCAGTGGTGAAGCCCAGGATGTCAATGGCTGACTGGCTGCATGATTAAAAAATAAAATAAAAAAAATCTAATTGTGATTTTTATGATAAGAACTCCAGTTATGATTTTTTTTTTTTTTAAGCTCCAGGTTTGCTGAGCAGGGCTGCATTTTGTGATTATTTATCAATGTTACTATTGTAATTCTTATTCTTATTCTTATTCTTATTGTTAATAAAATATTAAACAATGCAATAAATATTAATATTGTAATATTGCACTATATATATTTTTTATTATAGTTAAAACGTGAAAAAAATTGTTACTTGAAATAAACAAACTATTAATTCTTGCATCTTTGACTTTCAGCCTGCCGCCATGAATCTTCACATGCCATATTTGTACAGTATATAAGGCTTCAGATGTAGCCTCTTCTTTAAAGTCAGCATGAAATGGAAATCTACCTTAAAATCTGTTTTCTCATTACATGGTTTATGGCCTGTGGTGACCTGATAGAAGATATCATCCTCCATCTATCATCCTCCATCTGAAACGTCACCCTGGACATCTCCAGCAAATCTAGAAGGACAAAATCATAGTTACCATATGGCAAGTGGTTATCATTTTGCTGATGTTCAAAAATGCTTACATATTTCAATATCAGCAGAGCGGAGTTTTCCAGTTGTTCCAAAGTGGATTTGAATGAATTTACCCTGTCATGCTTTTTGCAACTTAAGGTAAACAAATGCTAATTAGCGTCTTAAAAGTAAAACAACACTAGTGCTGAACTCACGAAGTGTGAGGAGTTCTTCATAGTTTTGAAATGATTTGATCTTCCAGTGTCCCCTGTGTGGAAAGATTTCAGTAAAATATGATTGATTTTAAAAAAATCAAGCCTGCTGCTCATACAGTATGATCTTTTCCTCACCTGCATTTTTCTTTGAACGGCATCTTTGTTCTTGTCTCTAGACACTGCGATAGTCTGAATGACACGTTTGGTGTTCACAGTCTTTCCTGCACCAGATTCTCCGCTGGAAGTGACACAGTTACACGGTTACACAGCTGGAGCTTCACAGCTCATCATCTGAGAGTGTAGAGTTATAGCACAGTCAAGGCCATTGATCATGACTTACGTAATCAAGACAGACTACAAATAAAACAGGAGAAATAATGGGAATCTCTTGCATTTCTTGTTTAGAATGCATAAGTAAGTAAAGTGTTGTCTTCGCCGAATGTCAGTGTCAAAAATGTTAGACATGGTTCTAAAATCGAACTGTTTGGCTCCATTTTCCTTATGCAACATTTAAATTAAAGATTTCAATCTTACAAATTAAGCATCGTTACCACTTGTTGAGCACATGAACATAATGGCTATTCAGAGGCTTTTAAATTAATCCTAGCATCAATTAAATTTACATTTGTTGTGCTGACAACTTAATTTATTGTTAATGGGAGTTTTCATGACAATGTAAAACTATCTTTCATTAAAAAAAGCAGCTTATAGAGCTTTTCCTTGATTAAAAATGTGTCCCTAATGTTGTTCTGAATTAGACCCAACTGTAAGCATGTTCTGACATGCATTTTCAGACACAGTGAATATGTGGCGCCTCCATGCACTTTTTGCTCCCCTGTAAGCCACCACCACCTGACAGCCACTTGTAAGGATTCACAGTAACACAGAAGAGTGGGTCTGCAGAGACAAACCATGATTTATACAAATGATCCAATCTGACCTTTTTTTCAGAACTGAGGCATTCCTTACATAAATCATCCATGCCGCCTAACAATCTTTGAGGTTAAACAGCACCGAGGGCTCGTTGAGGTGGGTCATCATGGCCATGTCCTCTATTTTATCATACTTGGTTGGATTCATCGGGTGACATTCCTCATTGTTCACTGTCACAGTCTGCAGGGAAAATGCCATGTCGCTGTATTCCGGAGCAGTCACTGTGATTTCACTACAGTTTCTTTGTATTTGAAGTGAATGTTTAAAGACTCTTCAATCTAAACCGATTTCATGGCGTCTCACCTCCCCATCCTCAGTCTGGACTGTAGCCTTGCCTCCTTCTCTATTTTGAAAAATGCCTTTAATGTGCAGCTCTTTGGCATCAGGAACAAAACAGGCTGTCTTGGCATCAAATGGACGATCCTGAGCTTCAATTAGCTCCTTCTCGGGTTTGTGGAGATAGATCTTACCGCAGGAGACCACAAACTGGCAGGCTGTCTCCTTAGCGGAGCAAGAAGTGCCCTTTTATTATGATGTGCTAGAGCAGCTGAAATCACCCTCTATATTCTGACATACAATTCTATGCAAACCTTAATCCTGATTCATGTCACACTATCTTTATCTTTCTATAACCTTGGAAATTCAAAGGTTCACGTAACAATGTTCAAAGATCTGGATTTAAATGCATGCTTGTATATCCTTTGTTTTTATCTCTCATAATAAACAGGGCAGGACTGATAACAGCCACTGTGCATATAATTTGTAAAGTAAATGTAGTTAAAATCTTGAAGGAAATGTTCAACGTTGAAAATTATGTCAAGTGCAAGTCATCTTTTTTCCACTCACGTCTTTTATGAAACAGACACTTTTACATGGAGTGCTTCAGATGTTCTCTTGATTTTGAATAGAACTTGAAAACAATTACTAGTTGTGCCTCGGAGAGATTTGCAAAGAGGGTTTGATTAGAACTGCTTGAGTTTAGGTGACTGAACAATGGAACAATTGAAGACGGAGACATGTTTGGAAACAATCATTATTTGTCACAGCTCCATTTGGTGAACTGAAAAAACACCTTCCAAAGAGGAATGACAGCATACGAGCGCCTCTATATTCTCTCTTCTGATCATTAAGGAGATCTCCGATGCGTGACATCCCAGAAATAGCCCCATGAGAGTGAGCTTTGATCCTGTTCAACATGTTTGGAAGACGGGACTTTGATGATGCCATGTGAGTGTGTTTTGACACAGGATGCCAAAAGGATACTGTGACAGATGGCTGAGGAGCCTGCAGAGCTGTTATTGACGTGAGAATTGGACTAAAATCAAGGGAATTATGGCTAACTGAAAGAGAATAATTTTTATTTATCTATTTATGTTTTTGCACATTAATCCGGGCATTGTTTTGACAAATAGATGTTGGAGTAAAAGTTCTTGTTGTTTTTGTTATATGTTTAGTTAATTTAGGTCACATATTTTACACTGATTCTTGAGAATTACGATAAAGAGGGTGCAAAATTGAAAAAATAAAACTCAGACAAATTATATGTGTACAAAACTGAGCTATGCTTTGATGCAACCTCCCAACTTTTCTCTTTTTTATCAAAATGTGCTTTGTACCTTGGACATTGTAATATCATTTCAACTACATCTTTAACTTTTTTAACATTTGCTATATACCAAACAAAATTATAACAAACAAAAACAACAAATGGTCTATTTTTTCTGATTTCAGAACAGTATGTCTGCTGTGCATCTGCTACGGTGACAAGGTAACTTTTAAAAACAGTCAAATGAACAAATAAACAATTCGTTGTTTACTTCTATTATCTACATTCACCAGGATCTTAATATTCACATTTAAACATCTTAAGAAATGAACCAAAAATTATCAGAACACATGATCATAATACAGATGAACTTGTTTATGTATAGATATGTTTTATCCAGTGTTATGTGTTCCCTCAGTCTTATGTACTCTGGTAGAGGTAATGACTATCAATCCACAAAACCAACACTGTCAGGTCACATATTTAGTATTTATACATTATTAGAAAAAATAAACTATTTATATTTAATATAATAAAAAATGACTTGAAAATCAGAAAGAAATGTGACGGCTTTACGTTTAATGTCAGCTCCGTCATTGGCCCGTTACCAATAAGTTTGTTTGTTTAATAACCGGTAAGCCTGTTATTAAAATAAAGTAAGGATGTCACCTGCTGGTGGACTGTAGTCACTACAAGCTTGACAGACTGGTGCATGTCCCCCTGGAAAACCAAATAAGGGTGCAAAATGCAAAAAAAAACAGGGGTGTAAAAAACACATTTTGTGCTAAATATAACCTTTATTTTTATATAAGGTTCCATAAAGAACCATGTTTAGGAAGTGCTATATAGCTCAAACTCGAAGAGAGAGAGAGAAAAAAAATATATATATATATAGAGAGAGAGAGAGAGAGAGAATATGCTGCAGTTGCTGATGTTTATAAGGCCAAATAGTGTAATGAAATTGTAATATCTTGTAATGTAAATCAATGAGATCTTTATTACAGTATAACAAGTTGTGCTGATGACGAGGTAGTCAACCATCTTCAAAGATGAGGATGATGACGAAGAGGATGCTATTTTCCCTCCGTATCAGTCCCGTCCACCAAACACGCAGGATGTGAGCTCACCCTCCCCTGTGCAGGTGGACCAGTGTTGCCAAATCTGCGTAATTGGGCTATTTTAACACTGTTGCCGCGGGTTGAAGAGACGCCAATAATGCAATCTTTAGCCCCTAATATGCTCATCTTAAGTGGGAACCCCGCCAAAAAATCATAAATTTTTTATCCCATGGAACGGGATTTTTAATAGTGGAATCCCCCTTCGAAATGCAGTTGGGCTAGTTTTGAGCAGCAATTGAGCGGGTTTTGTTTTGAAGACCTGGCAACCCCTGAGGTGGACACAGATCTGCTGGAGGTCTGTTGTAGGGTCGCGACTAATCTGTCCATCGATTGGCCATCCCAACCAGCAGGGAAAGGGGCTGATAGAGACCTCTACGATGGGAAAAGGCTTCTGTCACTTCTCCCACCAGCGAGACAATTTATAGCAGCCTTTTTCACATCATGTTCCAGTCAAGGGCTTCTGGATACTGAACATACAGGGAATGGAGAATTTAGGGATGGCAGATCCTCCCCCTGTGAAAGCGTATGTGGAGAATCATTTGCACCCAAACCGCAGGCCAGCTTTCTCTTCAACCGGAGCTTCGCTGCCAGGGAAAACAGAACGCTTTGCATCCTCTGTTTTCCAGAAGATTTACAAATCCTGCGCTGGCAGTTCACGCTTTGAACGCGATGTCTCTCCTTACAGCCTATCGAACCAAGCTATTTGAGGAAATGGGTCATCAACTTGACTTCAGATCTCCCAACCCAGCTCTCTGGGAGGAGATATGTGTCATCACAGATTTTAACCAGCGTACATTTCCCAGAGCCAAGCACAGTTGCAGATGCAGCATGGGCTTGGCGGTTGTGGGAGAGAGATAGCTTTTTGGATACCCCCATCGTTTTAAAAGCTCTATCCGTGGTGACTGTTACAGCGAGGCGTGGTAATGTCAGCGGCCCAGGGCGAGTCAGCTCGTGTTCTGGAGGAAGAAATATGCTCCTTACTGATAAAATGAGTGATAAGAATAATTACAATGGAAGAAAGGCAACAGGGCTTTTACACCAATTACTTTGTGATTCCCAAGAGAGGGGGAGGTATCCGTCCCATTCTGGATATACGAACCCTCAACAAACAAATCCAAAAGTACAAAGTCAAAATGCTTTCACTCAAAACATTGTGTCAAAATATTCATCAGGGAGACTGGTTCACCTCAGTAAATCTCCAGGATGCAGATTTTCACATAGACATCTTTCCTGCGCACAGGAAATATTTGAGATTTGTATATCAAAATAATCTAGCTGGGTCTCAGATTTAATTCAGTGGTTTTTCGAGCGTTTCTGTCAGAGGAGCACGTCGAGGCATTTCACCGCTGCATCTCCCTCTTTTAACGAGGGAAAACAGTCTCTGTTTTGAGGGAATTTCAAAACTGGGCGGCATCACAGGACATCTCTAGCGGGTGACGATGCACCATTGGTTGTGGATGCTCTAGTCCACGAATCCCCCCCCCACCCCCCGTTAAGCCTAATCGAGCCGACATTACAGAGGGTAAGAGAGCTTCTCTCCCAAGTGCAGTCTCAAATTGGGAGTGTTCGAAGTATGGTGTGCAGAAAGAAACATTGTACCTTATTTGTGTTCAATTTCGGACATGCTATGTTTCTTGCAAGACCTCCTGGACAAAGGCAGAGCTTTTCCACGGTAAAGGTTTATTTGGCCACTATCTCGGCACGTCATTTAGGACTTGACTCAGGTCCTATAGGCCAGCATCCTCTCATTTGATGATTTATGAGAGGAGCGTGATGGTTACACCCAGTATCAAAGCCGCCGGTCCCGCCCTGGGATTTGTCCGTGGTCATGAACGTGCTCTCTAAAGCCCTGTTTGACCCTGTTGAGAGCATCTCCTTAAAGCTGCTTTCTTTAAAGACTGCTCTGTTACTTGCTCTTACTAAAACAAGAAGGTGAGTGAACTGCACGTTTTAGCAGTCCACTCCTCATGTATGATGTTCACTCCGGGGGGGTCAAAAGATAACTTTTAGGACTAATCCGCCATTTATGCCTAAAGTATTCGATCACACTGGGTCTGGTCAGGCAGTGGATCTGATGCTTTCCATCTGCCACCTCTCTCAAGTTCTGAGGAGGAGCGGCTACACTGTTATTGTCCAGTGCGGACTCTACAAGTATATGTGCCAAGAACCAGGGCACTTAGCAAAAGCAATCAGCTTTTGTTTCTTGGACAGACTCTTTCAAGGGAAAGCCTGTCCCATCAGTGTCTCTCGCACTGAGTTGTAGAGGCGATCATGTTATGTTATAATAATGCAGATATGGAGCCCCCAAGAGAGTTACAGGCTCACACAACTAGAGAGATAGCTTCATCCTGGGCATTGTTTTAGGGAATTTCTTTTCAGGAAATCTGTGCTGTGGCTAGCTGGTCTTCCTCACACTCCTTTGTGAGGTTTTACAGACTGGATGTAACAGAGCCTCCTACTCGGTCCTTGGAGTGAGTGAAGATGTTGTCTATTAATCACTTGAGAGATTCCATTTCCCTTTAGTGTTGATTTTTTTCAAACTATACTGATCTGTTTTTAACCACTCGCTGGTTGTTTTAACTGACTGTGATTAATGGACTCTGAGTCACTACAGTCACTCCACTGACACCTGCAGAATAAACACAACCCTTACATGAGACTGAGTGTCAAATCACTTTAAATCATCAGATCTGATGAACACTTACAGGTCAGAAGAGTGAAGAAAGTGCAGAATATTGTGATCATCGTGTGATTTGGTGGTTGATGTGTGAAGATGAGCAGTGCTGAGGAATAATGCTGAGATCAGATCAGAGAGAGAGACTTTAAGAAAGTAAAGAGAAAGACCTGCCCACCTCACACACTCAACACATCTGACACACTCACTCACTTCAGCACAGACCACTGGATTATTCCCAGTGAAGTGAAGTGAATGAAGTGAATTCTATTTTATCATATGCACTGTGATCATATAAATTAATTCAATCATACTGAAAATTAAATATTTTATAAATATCACTTTATCAGTTGTTTTTACTGTGTTTGTGTCCTGTTTTGTGAATCATTGTTGTAAATGAGTATAAATAATTAGATTTTTGATGTTTCCCCTATGAAGCAATGGGAAACCTTAACATTTACGTACAGCTTTTCTAAATCATTTACATAAAACTACATCGTATCAACATGTGTCTCCTGTGTAGGTAAGAATTGGTGTCCAGAAAGTCTTCACCTTCATAATGAATTTGATTTATTGAATTTACAAAAATAAATCATGAATTTATGTATTGAATGTATTGGTGTAAAGTTGTGATGTGATGTGTTACCAGAGAAATGATTAACAAAACATATTTAAAAAATCTAAATCAGAACAATATATTGAAGTTGAATTCTTTTGAATGGCATTGCTGTTCGCTGAAACTAAAAACAAGGGTCAACAAAAGTTGGACTGTAAAGAAACGGGGAATGCTGCAAAAGTCTTTGATTTCTTAAATCAGAATCTTCAACTAAATATAACCCATTTCACAAAAGAAAAATATAACGGGTATTCTGAGACAGAAATAGTGCTCTAACGTGCAGAAACAATGCCATTTCACTCATTTTCCATACTCAAGAAACTGCCCATCAGGTCCCACCAGGAACATTATGATGGTGGGATCAAACTGCAATATAGGATATACACATGCTGAGAACAGGCTTGAGAGATTATTAGGAATTATTTTATTTAAACAGACAGTATACCTTCTGTGGAACACAACGAAGATATTTTGAAGAATGTGGGTAATCAAACAATAGACAGTTGTCATTACAAGGTATATTCCCCCCACACTATGGAAGTCAATGGCTACCGTCTTCTTTTGAGTGAGTAAATGATGGCAGAATTTTCCTTTTGGGTAAACTATCCCTTTAATAAGGCAGGAAAACATCTGTTTTCTCACATCAGGTTATTACACACGGAAAACTAAATGATAATTAACAAATAATTGTAACACTTTGCAATAAGGTTCGATTAGTTAATTTAAGCTGATTTATTAACGTGTTATTTAAAGTACTACCTAAATAATGTACTTCGAGCGTTCACTTGAAAAATATAAACAGCCCCCAAACTAAATTCCTTTGCTAAAGAATTATAATGTTATTATATTATTACACTGTATAATTTATACAAGTATATTTTTGTTTGGCATCCGTTTGTTTGACACTGGAGCGTAGTTTGAGTGTTGACGTCATATTTGCGCGACACGGGCATGAACACATGCACCATGCGTGTAAAATAAAGGGGTATATGAAGTAATACTTATGCTTTTAATAAATACTGTATTGTTCGCGAGAAGTTGAAAACATCGTGGGTAGACATGGCTGGAAACACGCTGCCGTTTAAATCAAAGTAAGTGGAGTTTTCTTCTATTCTGACTCTTCTCCGTGAGAAAGATTCTTTGAAATGTGTAGATCTTATATAGTTACGATCAATGTTAACTACCTTATTTGACAACAAGTTAATGATCATCTCGTCTGTTTGTATAGTTATGCAGTGTCCAGCAAAATAGAACCGTTCTATAAGGGAGGTAAAGTGCAGGTAAGTTCATAATTTAGTAACGTTAATTGAAAATCATATCATTAGTCCCTGAATTACAGCTGTTATTTTACTCCTTTTGTTTCCCCATCCAGATAAGTCATGATGAGCAGTACATATTTTGCACATGTGGTCCAAGAGTCAACATTTTACAGATCAACACAGGAAAAATTATCCATAGCATCGAGCAGGTCAGTGTCTTACAGTTTTGATTCATATGTGTGTTTCTTCAACTATGGACAGCAAATCACTCCCTTAAAACCCCTTTCTGTTTATTTAGTTTGTCTAAAAACAATTAACATACCCGTCACAGTAGGACTTTGTCTTTTTCAATAAATGAACAAATAAAATTGTGACATATTACAGTTATTTATGAATTTTTTGAATTTCCTCCATTTTTTCCTTCCATAAAACGACTTCTTTTTAGACTAGTGGAAAGAAAACATCTGAAATACAATTTTAGGTGTTTATTTGATTAAACTTTGTCTATTTGCATCAGCAGATTTATGAAATAAAAGGCCATTTAAGTAGAGCTGTAATCGGGCCTTAAAAGTTAGGCCCGACAGGACCCGAGCCCGACAGGTTTCGGCCCAAGCCCGACAAGTACATTTTGATTGACAGCTTTTTTAAAGCCCGAACCCGTTTACAGCCCAACATTATTTAAATGTGCGCACGCACACCGCTCTTTTGCCTTTTGTCAATAATGAGTCATTTATACATGTTTTTTTACATAATTTATTCATAACTTACGTAGACTAGACCACTTGGAAGTTGGAATAAAGAAATAAAATAAGTTCTCTGTGACATCATAACATCTCAGCATTCTAGACATAGGCTCATTTAGCCTATAAATAGACCAACGCACCAATAAAAACGAGTCATTTTTAACAAATTAAATTAAGATAAATTTTTAATTAAGATGGGTATTTGGCAAAAACGAAATTAAGATAAAGGCTCCGCCGGATTTGCTTCGCCACTAGCAGCTGACATTTAATAAAAGAATAATGCCAACATTAGCGTAAATACTCTGTCCACATTATGCATTTAAGACTCAATTAATATTTAGTTAGAATTTGAAAAACCTTTAGGCTAAGCCTACATGTTTTTGTGGAGGAATATGATTGAATCCACTGTAAATGTCTTCAGCGCGTTCCTGCGCTCACTGATGGTGCGTCATTATTCACTCATTATTCTCGTTATAAACATTGTCAAAACATTTCCACACCTCAGACTTTGCTTTAGTTGCTGGTGCAACCAAAACGTAATCGCCAGAGGCAAGCCTCCGTTACACCTACTCAGCATTCATTTTCGCATCTTTCTCGCGCTAATCGAAAGACATCACATGACCGCTCGTTTACCTCGCAAACCGGAGCGCAAGCCCGAGCCCGCGTAAGATGATATAAATTAAGCCCGAACCAGACCGGACCCATCGGGTCCGGGCAAAGATCTTCAGCTCTACATTTAAGTGCAATTTTTTATAACTATGTTACTAATAGTGTAGTTTTACACATGGTGGATTTTTTCTTTTTTTTTATTATTATATTTTTTTATGGCTGACAAAAAGAGATCAAATCCCCAAATCTCCTCCATAAAGACTGGTTTGAACTTTGAACCAAGCTTTATCAAATGATCAGATTTCCAAATCTATGCAAACAAGTGAATTAAGTAGAAATGGCCTCACTTATTGTATATTAAAACATATAATTTCAGGAAAAGTGTTGTACAAAAGGGTTATCTTCTTGTATTGTGATTTAATAAACAGGGGAAGATATGGTGAAATCCATCAGTTAAACATTTTACCATATTCACCTTTAGTTTCTTGCTTTAAATGTACTAATATTTCTATATTGCGTTTTGGTCTGAGATAAGGTTAAAACCTTTTGATTAAGTGTAAGTATTAAGCTTTATTTGTGAACTTTATGTAAAACAAAAATAACAGAGGTTAACTATTTAGTTAAAAATAAATAAATAAATAAAATCAACCCCTGGGATACAAAAGTGCCTAAAACCGAAGAAGCGCTCCTATCTGAAACATGACATGATTCAGTCGCCTGTATTTCTCTCGTTTCTTTCTCTGAGCAGGATGATCAAGAGGACATCACCTCGTTCTCTCTCAGTCCTGATGATGAGGTGAGGCCGGCTTCGTTTGCCTGTCTGCTGCTTCAGCATGACTCCAGACTGAGGGTGTTTCTGCTGTTCCTCTGCAGGTGCTGGTGACCGCCAGCAGGGCTCTGCTCCTGAAGCAGTGGGACTGGAAGCAGGAGAAGTGCACTCGGTCGTGGAGGGCCATCCATAATGTGCCGGTGGCCAGCATGACCTTCGACTGCACCTCCACCCTGCTGGCTACAGGTCAGACTCTAGATCAGCAGATCTCTGATGCAATGACTAACGCTAAACAACTGTTTTAGTGTCAGACATATCTCAGTAAGGCGAAATGTATGTCTTTATATATATTGATTCTTTTTCTCAGCTGTATCTTTGTGAAAAAGGACACTTTATAATACTTTACAAAGAGCACTTATTATGGAAATCATATATTTTAAAAACACGTATTGTATAAATGCAACTTAATGTAAAGTTTTAGACAATTAAATATTAAAATATTTGTAAAATGCAAGTAAATGCAATTTGCTGAACTTCAGAGTGTTTTTTTGGCCCATTTAAGTAGGACTTTTTTTTATACGTACTTCTGTTTTCTTTTAAATCGGTTTTAAAGTGTACTGCTGAATGTACAGACTAGCATTTATGATCAATTAAAATGTGCTTTAATCTAATTTCTATTGAAGTTATGTATTTGAATGTATTTGTAATGACACTTTTGTTACGACAAAGTGCAATTTAGTAAATATATTAACTACTGTATATATGTGACCCTGCACCACAAAACCGGTCTCTGGGCAATATTTGTAGCAGTAGCCAAAAATACATTGTATGGGTGAAAATTATCGATTTTTCTTTTATGCCAAAAATCATTAGGATAATAAGTAAAAATCATGTTCCTTGAAGATATTTTTTAAATTTACTGTAAATATATCAAAACTTCATTTTTGATTAGTAATATGCATTGCTAAGAACTTCATTTGGACAAGTTTAAAGGTGATTTTCTCAATATATAGATTTTTGTTCTTGCACCCTCAGATTTTCAAACAGTTGTATATCGGCCAAATATTGTCCTACCATAACAAACCATACATCAACGGAAAGCTTTTCAGATAATGATGTATAAATCTCAGTTTCGAAAAACTGACCCTTATGACTGTTTTTGTGGTCCAGGGTCACAAATGTTATATCGAATACACTCAGTCTCCAGTTAAAATGATCAAGTATTTTGCATGTACTTCTTCAATGCAGGGCAAAAGATTATGGAAACAAAGTGATTTTAAGTCAAACTTTCAATTCAACATTATTACAAAGTGCACTTAAAAGTATATTAAGAAATTTGAAAGTGTCTTGTTAAGTGCACTTAAATGGCTTTTTTATTTCATTAGTATTATATAATCTGTAATTACATTTGTTTTAATTGCTGTTCAGATTAGTGCACATTCAATACGAATAAGCCTGCTTCTCTTTCACAATGATTTGTTGTTGCGCTCATAGGTGGTTGTGATGGCACCATCAAGCTGTGGGATGTTGTGAAGCAGTACTGCACACACAATCTGAAAGGATCCTCTGGTGTTGTACAGTAAGTACTGAAAAAAAAACCATCCAAGTTCTGCTTTCAGTTCGTCTCTCAGTTTGTAAAAGTGGCCCAGCTGGTTGATATGCCATCTGTAAGAGCTGTAACATCTCTCTTCCAGTTTAGTTGAGTTTCATCCAGACATCAGCAGACTGCAGCTCTTCTCTTCTTCTGTGGACTGTGGGATCCGGATCTGGGACCTGCGGACCAGCCGGTGTATCTGTGTTTTGGAGAGCCACTACAGTGCCGTCACATCGCTGGCCTTCTCTCCTGATGGCCAAACTCTAATTAGGTAAAAACAGCAGGAAAAAAAATGTTTTTTCTCCTTGTAAAAGTCCATTTTAACAGAGCTGTCTTCATTTTCAGTTCTGGCCGAGACAAAATCTGCTCGGTTTGGGATCTGAAGAAGGCGGCCGTTAAGAGGACTGTTCCCGTCTATGAGGTCAGACTGTGACTGTGACCCATGAGCTGTGCAGTAACTATCATCTGTGTTTCATATCTGAACAAGCAGATTAGTCTGGAAATACAGCCTTGTTATTTCACATGGAGTTCTCTTATTTGTGGGTGCTCAGGCTGTGGAAGGTGTTGTTCCTCTCCCTGGGGAGAGCGATTACTCTCAGATGGGTGTGAAGGGCGAGGGCTTACACTTTGTCACGGCTGGCAGTAAAGGTAAACCAGTTTAATATAAAATGCTATAATGTAAACTCATAAAAGCATGGACCCATCAGGTGTAACAACCCATTGTTGGGGGAGTAACAGTATAATTTCTGTACTATATTATATTCATATTTATTATGTGCTTTTGTCATTTTTTTTGTATATATTATTCTGTTTAATTTGTTTTTAATGTTTCAGTTTTAGTTTTTCAATTAAATATAAATAAATAAAATCCATTAACTTGTTTATTTAAGCTAGTTACCAAAGCAGGATTTCATTTTTTAATTTTAGTTTAAGTTGAAGGTATTCATGTAATATTTATCTATACTTTTTTGTGAAATGTATGTCTATTTTTTGTTTCATAGACTTTCATTGTTTAAGATTCAGTTTAATTCTCTATAATAACTAGGACGTGTGCAAATTATAATTTTTTTTTTGGACAAACCACCTCAACTCACAGCCCCCCCAAAAAAGGTACAAAATATTAGTACAATATTGTTTTTTGACCCACGTTAATTTGTATTTATATTGGATAGTTATTTTTTTATGCACATTTCCCATATTTTTTACATTTAGACATTTGCCATCATCTAATGCTCTCTTAAACCCAATCTTTAAAAACACGATTCATTTATTAAAACTGTTAAATGTAAATCTCAAATGATCTTTTCATAATGTACGTAACATTGCAATGCCTAAATTCACATGTAGCATTGAAAATGCTTAATTTAAAGTATTAATTGCTGCATGTAGTTTAAAAGCTTTTTGGGTGTTGTTTTAAAAAACTAAATACCAATGTTTGGATCAATGATTCGGCCAATGGTTTTGAAATAAACAATTCTTATAAAAAAAAAAAAAAAAAAAATGATTTTGTCAAAATAAATAATACAACAATGCATACAAACCCATAAAAAACATCTATTTCAAAGTATGATCTTTTAAATATGTGCATTTTGGTTATTTGTAGTTTTTTTTTTTTTTTTTTTTTTTTATCATTCATGAAATTTAAAACTGATTTTGGTGCTGTTTGGTGGCTCTTTGCGCCGCATGTGTTGAATACTGTCTGCGTGGCCCTGACTGTTTCGCTGTTTTGCGCAGGTGTTCTTCGAGTGTGGGACTCCAGCTCGGCACGCTGTGTGTTCACTCAGACGCTGCCTGATGCTCCGGCTCTCAACACAGAGGAGGCCGATTTAGACCCGCGCAGTCTGATGCATCTTCTGCCCATGCCACGGTCCAACAGACTGGTCACTGTCACCGCAGAGCACAACATCCTCATCTATCAGATGCCCGCTCTCACTGTACAGCAGCAGGTGAGCCTTACAGTCCCACTCTAGATGCATCCTGAACTTCATATGTATCAGAACCTGGAGCCACTGGGCTTGTTTTTCTCTTCTTATGAAGTTTGTCGGCTACAATGATGATATCCTGGACGTGAAGTTCCTGGGGAAGGATGACACACATCTAGTGGTGGCCACTAACAGCTCTCAGCTGAAGGTGTTTGAGCTGGCCACTAACAGCTGTCAGATCCTGTATGGACACACAGGTGAGCGAGCCACTAGAGGGAGGCAGCTCTGTGCACATGTGACGCTTAATACATACTGCAGTATATACTGTGTGCTTGTAATTCAAATATCCTGCAGAGAAACCTACAGCAGATTGAGTTAAGTTTGGCTGTAATGAAAACACAGTTTTTATGCAGGAAACTCTAATCAAAGACCATTAGAAAACATGCTTGACTCAAGTCGTGACTCAAAACTAGATACCAAGGCAACACTTCTTATATTAATTTAGTTTAACCTGATGTACTAAAATAACTAAAATAATTAATTTATTATTATATTAATTAAAGCTGTTATTAAAAAAATTGCTAACATTTTTAAAGATAGAATATATAAAATAACTAATTTTAAAAATATAAAATAATTAATTTAAAATGTTAAATAAATAATTAATTTAACATATTAATACAACGTAGGATCTAAAATATCACTTGATTTAAAACAAAAAAGATGAACGCTTGTTACTGTGACAGTGAAAAGATTGGACTAAAATATTAATTTTTTTCACATATTTGTTCTTCAATAAGATTTATTAAAAAAAGTAGTGTTGTTATTGTTAACTAAAACAATAAAGTATAATTTTGTGCAAGTAAAACAAACTAAAATTAAATAAAATATAAATATTAAATGAAAAAAAAAATGAAAAGACTAATAAATAATAATAAAATGTCAAATGATTTTGTTAACAGTAAAACAGAATGTGTATTTAGAAAAAATACTGAAATACATAGCATAAGAAACTTACTAAAACTAATTGAAATTATATAAATATAATGATATCTGTATTAAAAATACAGCAAAACGATTTTTTTTTACATAGGCTTTGGTTTGCACATTGTTTTGAGGAAACGCTCAGGCAGGAAGAAATATAAATAGTATTCTTTATAAGCCTTATAGCTGTGTTTTTGGTGCTTCTTTTATTGTGTTTTTGATTTCATAAATGAAAGAACCATTGTCAAAGCCATTTTTATTTGCAGCCCTACATCCCAGGCAGGTAAAACGCATTAGTTTTCTCCCTAAGGTCCTGTAGAAAAACAACTGTCTGTAAAAGTTTAAAAAGGGAATGTCAGGCTGGATTCCACTTCTGTCATCGGTCTGCCTTGCTGACATTGTCCTCTGACAATCTCCTCTTATCATCTGTCGGCAGATACCATCTTATCAGTCGATGTCTTTCGGAAAGGTTCCATGTTTGCAAGCTGTGCAAAGGTGATTCTTTCACTTTTTTTTTGCACGCCATTCAAAACATCAGCCTCTGAATGTAGAGCTTGCCCACATTTGGAAAGATGAGGTTTATGTATTGTTTTGTCCAGGACAAGTCCCTGCGGCTGTGGAAGATGGACCTGAATAGTGGCCGAGTGCACTGCGTGGCCCAGGGCAGCGGGCACTCCAACGCCGTGGGCTCCGTCGCCTGCTCCAGGTCTGATCGACGGTAGAAATAGCAGTTAGACAAGCAATAGAAGTTAAGCACCTGCAGTGTGTGATCATACTTTAGCCCTGTCCTCAAACTCTTAGAAAAGTCCCTGTTTCCTGAATGATTGATACACTTTCTGCTAAACTGATAACACGGTCACATTTAGATCAGTAACTGACATTCCTGATCATAAGAACCTATTCTAATATAGTTCACGAAGCTATGGAGCACATTCCGGCAAATTAACAACACATTTGGTTTTATAATGGTTTGCTGGTTTGTAAAGTTACTTAATCACTTTGTCACTTTATATTATGTGAACTTAAAAACTGCTCACTAAAGCACAACTTTTCCCTCGTCCTGTACCAGTGTTATTTTAGCATTGAGATCCTGATATGAATTAGATGTTTTTGAACTGATTTATTTCAATAAATGTTTACGTGTATTATACAAATATACAAAATAAACACGAATAATTCCACCAATAAAAATGGGAAACATGGTGACTAACAGTAGCGTGAAACCTGTTAACTCGTAACACAATGAGCCTGTTGCTGTACGCAGGTTAAAGAAAGTGTTCCTGGTGTCGGGCAGTCAGGACTGTACTATGAAGGTGTGGGATCTGCCTGACCCTCTTCCTGACGTGGGATGTGAACCGTTCTTGATGACGGCACGACTCACAGAGAAAGCTCACGACAAGGTGGGTCTTTACCCCTGTCACGTACGAAGCGTTCAACGAAACTGACAGATGGAAACATGTTTATCTGGTTGCAGACATAGTTTTGACGGCAGAAACCATGCTCTTGAGCACATTCTGTTGCTTTAGTTTTTCAGTCTTCCATTGTCTTTGACGTTTTTTTGTGTGTCCATTGCGTCAAAACAGTGTTTATGAATATATGTAAGCATAATTCATCTTTTGCGGATAGCTAGACCTAAACAGTTTTGTCCAGTGTTGTGAAAGATGTTAGAGTACAGTTAAGCTTTTTAAAAAAATCTGTCTGTCTCTCTCTCTGTGTGTGTGTGTGTGTGAGTTGGTAAGATTTGTTCAATGCTTTTGAAAAAACGTGACTTGTGCTCAGCATGGCTGCAATTATTTGATCAAAAATATAGTGAAACCGTAATAATATTGTGAAAAAGTATTACAATTTACAACCCGAATTCCGGAAAAGTTGGGACGTTTTTTTAAATTTTAATAAAATGAAAACTAAAAGACTTTCAAATCACATGAGCCAATATTTTATTCACAATAGAACATAGATAACATAGCAAATGTTTAAACTGAGAAAGTTTACAATTTTATGCACAAAATGAGCTCATTTCAATTTTGATTTCTGCTACAGGTCTCAAAATAGTTGGGACGGGGCATGTTTACCATGGTGTAGCATCTCCTTTTCTTTTCAAAACAGTTTGAAGACGTCTGGGCATTGAGGCTATGAGTTGCTAAAGTTTTGCTGATGGAATTTGGTCCCATTCTTGCCTTATATAGATTTCCAGCTGCTGAAGAGCTCGTGGTCGTCTTTGACGTATTTTTCGTTTAATGATGCGCCGAATGTTCTCTATAGGTGAAAGATCTGGACTGCAGGCAGGCCAGGTTAGCACCCGGACTCTTCTACGACGAAGCCATGCTGTTGTTATAGCTGCAGTATGTGGTTTTGCATTGTCCTGCTGAAATAAACAAGGCCTTCCCTGAAATAGACGTTGTTTGGAGGGAAGCATATGTTGCTCTAAAACCTTTATATACCTTTCAGCATTCACAGAGCCTTCCAAAACATGCAAGCTGCCCATACCGTATGCACTTATGCACCCCCATACCATCAGAGATGCTGGCTTTTGAACTGAACGCTGATAACATGCTGGAAGGTCTCCCTCCTCTTTAGCCCGGAGGACACGGCGTCCGTGATTTCCAACAAGAATGTCAAATTTGGACTCGTCTGACCATAAAACACTATTCCACTTTGAAATAGTCCATTTTAAATGAGCCTTGGCCCACAGGACACAACGGCGCTTCTGGACCATGTTCACATATGGCTTCCTTTTTGCATGATAGAGCTTTAGTTGGCATCTGCTGATGGCACGGCGGATTGTGTTTACCGACAGTGGTTTCTGAAAGTATTCCTGGGCCCATTTAGTAATGTCATTGACACAATCATGCCGATGAGTGATGCAGTGTCGTCTGAGAGCCCGAAGACCACGGGCATCCAATAAAGGTCTCCGGCCTTGTCCCTTACGCACAGAGATTTCTCCAGTTTCTCTGAATCTTTTGATGATGTTATGCACTGTAGATGATGAGATTTGCAAAGCCTTTGCAATTTGACGTTGAGGAACATTGTTTTTAAAGTTTTCCACAATTTTTTTACGCAGTCTTTCACAGATTGGAGAGCCTCTGCCCATCTTTACTTCTGAGAGACTCTGCTTCTCTAAGACAAAGCTTTTATAGCTAATCATGTTACAGACCTGATATCAATTAACTTAATTTATCACTAGATGTTCTCCCAGCTGAATCTTTTCAAAACTGCTTGCTTTTTTAGCCATTTGTTGCCCCCGTGCCAACTTTTTTGAGACCTGTAGCAGGCATTAAATTTTAAATGAGCTAATTAAGTGGATAAAAGTGTAAAATTTCTCAGTTTAAACATTTGCTACGTTATCTATGTTCTATTGTGAATAAAATATTGGCTCATGTGATTTGAAATTCCTTTAGTTTTCATTTTATTAAAATTTAAAAAACGTCCCAACTTTTCCGGAATTCGGGTTGTAAAATAACTGCTTTCTTTTTAATGTATTTTAAAATGTAATTTATTCCTGTGATGCAAAGGTGAATTTTCAGCAGCATTTCTCCAGTCTTCAGCATCACTTAATCCTTCAGACATCAGTCTAATATGCTGACCCCCCCCCCCCCCAAATAATTTATTTGAAATAGAATTCTTTATAAACGTGTCAAAGTGTGTCAAAGAAATCCTTTCTTTAAACAAAATAATAATAAAACCTTTCTAAAATGAATCATACTTCTCAATGTTTAGGCGAATGCGTTTGATTATTACCTCAGTCCGAACATCCAATACAGTATTACAAACATTGTCACTGTATTGTAGTATTTTATAGTGGAACACAAATTAAGTTATGTTACTAGTGTCACTATTTCTAATCCATCACCCCCCAGTTTTCCTTAAATGTCATTTTATTTTGCTTCTGTTGCCCGTCTCTTCCTCGAACATTCCTGCAGGATGTGAACAGCGTGACCATCTCTCCCAATGACAAGCTGCTGGCCTCTGGCTCTCAGGATCGCACGGCTAAACTCTGGTCACTGGCAGACATGAGTCTGTTAGGCGTCTTCAGAGGTCATAGTCGAGGTATTTGGTGTGTTCAGTTCTCTCCTGTGGACCAGGTCCTGGCCACTGCTTCAGCGGACGGCTGCATCAAATTCTGGAGCATTCAGGACTTCAGCTGCCTCAAGGTGAGTTACACGTATATGTTTAAAGAGCTGTTTAGATAACTTTGATATATGAATTCTAGAGAGTATTTGGTCACACATTGTTTAAGGTCCAATTCTCGCCACTAACAAACCATTAACTATGACTTTTGCCTTAATAAACTCCTAATTTGTTAAGTTTAGGATAAGGGATGGAGAAAATGTGCTTTATAACTACTAATAAACCACCACTATGTGGAGCATAGTCTTGCTTATAAGCAAATAATTAAAGGGTTAGTTCACCCAGATAGCAAAACTATGTCATTAATAACTCACCCTCATGTCGTTCCTCCGTTTATCTTCAGAACACAGTTTAAGATATTTTAGATTTAGTCCGAGAGCTCTCAGTCCCTCCATTGAAGCTGTGTGTACGGTATACTGTCCATGTCCAGAAATGTAAGAAAAACATCATCAAAGTAGTCCATGTGACATCAGAGGGTCGGTTAGAATTTTTTGAAGCATCGAAAATACATTTTGGTCTTAAAAATAGCAAAAAAACGACGACTTTATTCAGCATTGAAGGCCTCCTGAAGCGACTTGATGCATTTCTGTGAGAAAAATATCCATATTTAAAACTTCATAACCGTTATCTCTAGCTCCAGTGGATGATGTAGGCACAGCATAAGCTCCGGTGAGAATATGTTAGTCTCGCGAGAACCACGTTTTGTTTACAGCGAAAGAAAACCAGTCTACTCTTGGCTTATATCAAAATCATTTGACATTCTTCTTTACAAATACTCATTTTGTACTACTTCTAATTTGTGAATTAGGGGTTTTGTTTTGTTTTCTCCTCCGTGCTTCCTCGTTCGTCACTTTTCACTGGAGTTTCTGCTCATCCTTCATCCTGCGTCATCCGCTGGAACGCTACTCTCTCCTGAACACTTAGCGGAACACATTTAGCGGAAGCTAGAGATTACATTTTAAAGTTTTAAATATGGATATTATTCTTACACAAACACATCGGTTCACTTCATAAGGCCTTTATTAACACCTCAGAGCTGTGTGGAGCACTTTTTATAATGGATGGATGCACTTTTTTAACTCCAGTCACTGCCATTATAAAGCTTGGAAGAGCGGTTAAATAAATCGTAAATAATTTGTATTCATCTAAAAGAAGAAGGTCATATACACCAAGGATGGCTGGAGGGTGAGCAAATCATTGGGGTGAACTATCGCTTTAACATTGCCATTCTGTTCATACCGTTAAATATTACATTCACATCATTTCTGTGTTTTATCTCTGCAGACGTTTGAGGGACATGATGCCTCTGTGCTAAAGGTCATATTTGTCAGTCGAGGAACTCAACTAGTGTCTAGGTTGGTTATCTATTTCCTTACATTTTTTTACAGCGGTTAAATCAGTTCATATTGCCTGTGTTCATCAATGTAAACTTTCACTTTTATTTTAATGAGAAATGTTTGCAGTCTTTCGTCAGTTGAGCTTGAGGTTCATAGTCTGCAGCTTTGCCCTAGTGACCCGGCTCTGTTTCTCTGTCATTCTTCAGTGGTTCTGATGGACTTGTGAAGTTGTGGACCATAAAAACAAACGAGTGTGTGAAAACATTTGATGCTCACCAGGACAAAGTGTGGGCTCTGCATGGCAGCAGCAAAGACGAGCTGATGGTGACGGGATCAGCCGACTCCACCGTCACACTGTGGAAGGTATCCCACCTGAGCAGTGGGCTAAAACACAGGAGTGTGAAATGAAACAAAGCAAAGTGCAAACACAAAGTGTTTTGTGCTGCATGGTTTGCATGTGTGATGCATGCAATCATTGATGATTCTCCTACCAAGACAAAAGGACCATTATTTACCCTGTGGCACTCTTCATTATAATAATCTTTCTTTCTTTCTGCTGTGCAAATTGCATGCAATAAAGCCAACAACACTCACACACATGTAGGCAATGTTTATGATTCAGATGTTTTCTGATTAACTCTCATAAAAAGTACATATTTTTTGGGCCAAGTAGGTCAGCAGGTTAATAACAGATGTTTTACTGCCAGTGCATTACAGCATGAATCGGTGATAAATCCATGCTGAATACATATGCATACATGATTTAATGCTGCCTTTAGGCATTCATTCTAGTCCTAATTACATTGATAGATGTGAATTTGAAAAATGTGTGCTAGTGCTTACAATACCAGTCTGTGTAACATAACCATTTAATTATTTATATACATATTCATTGGTTATGGTTGCTGGGTGTTTGTTTCCATTTCTCACTGTCTTTCTCTTTTGGTTAGGACGTGACTGAAGTGGAGCTGGCAGAGGAGCAGGCCAAACAAGAAGACCAAGTCCTTAAGTATGTCACTGCCCGCATTGTTTTATGTAACTAACAAATGCAGTCAGCCGTGTAAATGTGATTGAAGACTGACAAGGCTACGTGTCAAAACATTTTAGCAAGCTAAGCAAAACTCCTTCACCTCATTTTGTCTTCAAAAGCTGTCATCTCGACATTTTTTCTTAAATCCTTAAAGCAATTTAGTTTTACTTGATCTGATTACATCTATGCTAGTCTTTAAAGATCATAGATCAAACATAAACATGATAACTGATTGAATTCTGGACTTGTTATGGTCATAATTCTAATGTTAAAGGCATAGTTCACCCAAAAATGAAATTTCTGTCATCATTTACTCACTGTCATGTAGTTCCAAAGCCATTAGACTTTCATTCATCTTCAAAACACAAATGAAGATATGTTTGATGAAATGCCACACCAACACAATGTTTGTCTTGAGGTGTTGCAATCCTAATGAATGGACCTATTCAAAGTGTTCATAAAGACAGATCCATTTGAATTGAGAAGTTCATGTTTTATTATATATATATATATATATATATATATATATATATATATATATATATATATATATATATATATATATATATATATATATATATATATATATATATATATATATATATATATATATATATATATATATATATATATATATATATATATATATACACACACTAAATGTAGATTTTTGGGTGAACTATCCTTTTTTTTTATACAAACCTTTATGAATTTATCCAGAACATAATTTGTTACAAACATGTAGTTTGAGTGTTTGTGAATTTTTTTGTGTGTCTTTATAGGCAGCAGGAACTGTCAAATTTACTTCATGAGAAGAAGTATCTGAAGGCTCTGGGAATCGCTATCTCTCTGGATCAGCCGCACACTGCATTACGAGTTATCCGAGGTACTTTTTCTTTCATTTCTCTGCATAAATGAGTCAGAAAGCTTGCTTTACTTTCCAACCTCATTTATTTTAAGTGGGCACTTTGATTCATTGTTAGATATAAAATCAGGTAGAACCACATTTTTATACTCCATTGATGTTTACTCACCTGCAATTTGAGCAATCTTTTGTTTAGTTTTTTTTTTTTTTGTTTGGACAGAATTATTTTTAGAATAAAAGCGAATGAGCTTTAGTTCTTGAATGTCGTAATGCAAATTCTGGCTAATTTCCGATGGTGGCTTCCGATTGTGTAAGATGATGTTTGGTGAATAATTTATTTCTTGTTGTCTTGTATTAGAATTTGATTTTTTTTAACCACAGTCATTTGTTGACACTCCTTCAGAAATTCCAGCGCAGCTCTTTTGGCTGAACTGGCCAGACCTCAAAAAATTCCAAATCCATATTTTGTCACTATTTGTCATGAGATGAAGCAATCCTAATGAATAGACCTATTCATAGTGTTAAAAATCCTGTTTTTGCTCTGAATACATAATCTATGAATTCATACATTATATATTATCCAAATATAATCATCTTGCTTATTTTTTATATACTCTGATGTACTCTGACAGAAAATATACTGTGAACACACACAAACAAAATTGTGGTCAAAAGTTTATTTAAGCCTTGTAGAATCTACAAAAGTTAATTATTTTACCAAAATCAGAAAGATCATTATGCACAATGCATGTAAATATTTTTTTTCTTCTGTTCTTTCTTTAATAAGATATTTACTCAAGCATATGTAAACATTTGAACAGGTTTATTTTTGAGGACTGTATGTAAATGTTTTTTTGATATCTTATGTTCTAAATAAAAAATATCATGCATTTTTTTATGACTCATCTCATTTTGATAAGATTATGCAAGGGGTATGTAAACTTTTGACCACAACCGTATACAAATGAATGTGATAAATAGTATATTATGAATGATTTATATATGAATCATCCTTTAGTTTGTGCATTTCATATCCATCAATGATAATTATATACGTAAAAAAAAATTCAGAGATACTATATTTTATTCATAAAGGGATTACATACTATATACTCACACATTTATTTTGTGCGCCCTATTTTTGAGTTTGCTTTGATTGCCTCTGTCCCTTATATAACAGTTCTTGCAGTGTCTGCTTTTATTTTAATTCAGAAATAATGAGTAAAATGTTAGTTAAGATTATCTATAGTAAATTTGTTAATACTATACAAGTTCATATACAAAAAATAAATAAAAAATTTGGTAACTTATTTCAAAAAGTGAAACTTTCATATATTCTAGATTCATTAAATGGACAGTAAAACATTTTAGAAGTTTTTTTATTTCATTTCATTTTGATGATAAGAGCTTACAGCTCATCAAAGTCAAAAATTCAGTATCTCAAAATATTAGAATATTAACATTTGAATTACATTTCATTAAGTGACCATCCCTACAGTATAAAGCGTATCTCCTGCTGACTTAGCAGTGGTCCAGAAGACAATCCACAAAGTCACAGAAGGTCATTACTGAAAGGGCTGGCTGTTCACAGAGTGCTGTATCAAAGCATATTAAAGGCAAAGTTGACTGGAAGGAAGAAAATGGATATGTAAAGGTGCACAAGCAACAGGGATGACCGCAAACTTGAGAAAACTGTCAAGTAAAGCTGATTCAAACACTTGAGAGAGCTTCACAAGGAGTGGACTAAAGCCAAAGTCAGTGCATCAAGAGTCACCACACTCAGACGTCTTCAGGAAAAGAGCTACCAAGCCACTTCTGAAACAAATATCTCATCAGAAGCTGTTGCTCAGTGGTCCAAAGTCCTCTTTTCAGATGAAATTAAATTTAGCATTTCATTTGGAAATCAAAGTTTTTTTGAAGTCCAGTGTGAAGTTTTATTTATTTATTTTTTTTGATTGATCTTAGGAAATATTCTAATATTATGAGATACTGGATTTTTGACCTTTAATGAGCTGTAAACTCTAATCATCAAAATTAAAACAAAAACCACTTCTGAAATGTTTTACTTTACATGTAATGAATGTCAACTGAAAACATTAATATTATAAAAAAAACAAAAAAAAAACAAAAACAAATAACCAAATGAATCATGATGATGCTATTTAATCCTCAACAGAAATTCGTCAGCAGGAGGATGGGGTACAGGAGCTAGAGAAGACCCTCCTGAAGCTCCGTCAGGATCAGAAAGGTAGTCTTCATGTGTTGGTATGCTGCGTTAGTTCACCAGGTTCATCTTATTTGTGTGACTGTGATGTGTTTCGTGTTCAGAGTCGGTGTTGCGATACTCTGTGGTGTGGAACACTAATTCACGCAGCTGTCTGGACGCCCAGGCCGTCCTGCAGGTGCTGCTCACACACCTGAGCCCAGAGGAAATCCTGCAGTATCAGGGCACTCGTACCCATCTCGAGGGCCTCATACCATACACAGGTGGGTTCCAAATCAGTTCACCCATGATAAACAGAACAAATTGGTCTTTTTGAAGGTGAACATCTGCATAAACAAACATTTAGAGTTTCTAGCAATTGCATTGAAAATAGCAATATAAATATGATTGTTTCTCATTGGTAGAGAGACACATGCAGCGGATTGGTCGTCTCCTGCAGGCTTCAATGTTTCTGGATTACATGTGGCAGAAAATGCGTATTACAGGTGGTAAAGACAGGTAAAAAAAAAACAAGTTCCCAAAACTTCCTGGTTGTGTATTTGTTGACAGTTCTGTAGAATTACACGAGTCACCCCTTAATTACAATCTTTCAGGAAGTGGGTTTAAATAAATACAGTGCCCCCAGATTTGCTTTTAACAAAAGTTAAACATTTCCTTCACCGTTTAAACTTTAAAGATTCACTCAGTAAAGATCTTATTGACTCAGTCGAAAGTCTTGTGCAAACTGCATATTTTTGAACATAAATACTTTTATCCAGTAAAGATGAATTAAATTGCTCAAAACTGAACATAGAGGCATTTATAATGTTACTAAAGTTGTCCGTTTCAATAAATGCGGTTCCATTCATCAAATGAACCTGAAAAACATTATAGCACTATTTCCACAAAAATATGAAGCAGCACAACTGTTTTCAACATTGATAATAAGAAGAAATATTTCTTGAGCAGCAAATCATCACATTAGAATGATTTCTGAAGGATCATGTGACACATAGTTTAACATATAGTAAAACTGAAATAATAACTTTTTGTATATTAATATTTTAATGTAATGCAGTTTTTATGTGCATTCTTTTAAAAAACTCTTTGCTTTCCTTGCCGTTCATTTGAAAGTTTGTTCATTAAATCTACTCTTGGTCTGCTGGCTTTCTCTAGTGGGAACTTGGATGATGATGAAGAGATGGACACCAGTCCTCAATCCATCTTCATCGTAGACAAGCAACCGATGGACACGGCAGACATCTGGCAGGCATCTCTGCAGCAACAACAAGATGAAGAGGATGATCTGGAGGATCCCGAAAAAAGAGAGGTGCTTCTTGATGAAGATGAGAGCATCAGCACATCTAAGTGCGCTCATGTGAATGGAGTGAAACTGAACGGTGTGAACCGTGTGGAAGATGGAGGTCAAGTGTCCAGTGAGGAGAGTGATGACGAAGATGATGTTGTGGAAATTACCACAAAGTCCCTTCCTATGGATTCAGACCCCTCCAAAACAGCAGATATAAGGTGATTGGCTACTCTAGATGTCAATCATGAATTTTTTTTATCCAGTACTGTTGAATTAATGAACTACTTAAGATCTTTCAGAACTTTCAAATTCACCAACACGGCATCGCTTTTTTCTCAAACAGGGGTTTCCTGTTTGTATAACCACATCAATTGCAAAATACCATTTTGATGATGTTTGAAATAATGTTTTTTTATGTAGTTGTTTTGCCATTCTTCAAAATAATCTATTAGATAAGAAAAACAAATTGCATTCACATCGAAGTGTTGGAAGTAACGTGCATCTTGGAAGAATATTCCCAGTTGAATATGTTTGAAAAGGAAAAATTGTTTATAGTAATGCTTTTGCAATTATCTGGAAGTCAATGGGCAACATTTATTAATAGGAATAAACATGAAAATTCAACCACTAAAAGGATGATTTAATGTAAGCATCTTTACATATCAAGTGCAATACATTTTAGTGAATGGGGTATGTTTTAAACTAACAAACAAAAGTGTTCTCTTTCTATATGAGATTTTCCTATGTCACCATCCACAGAGCTTGTACTGATCCCAGAACATTCCTTTCTTATCTGACTTTGAGAGTATCACAGAACTTCTAGCACTGTTCAAACACCATTTCCAAAAACATGCTGTTACTATAATAGTGTGTATTCAGTGTAGCTGCTTTGGTTTTCCTGATATGTTTAGTAACTTGTGCAAGCAGTGAGTCACGTCTGCTTTATTGGACATCTGAGATTGCCTTCAATGTTAGGTACACCGATTGCATCTGTGATGGACAGCTTAAGTTGAAAGAATGCAGAGTGAATACAAAACCTTCTAGTTTTTGACCGAATGCCATCTAAACCTGTTCTTTCTTGGGTTGTTCTTGACCTTTGCTAAATATCATGTTCTAACCCCAACCGTGTTTAGACAGACGAGTAATTTGTCTGTTCACTGAGAGATACATGACTTTACAAAATCACAGTGAATTGGAACATACCATAACATGATGCAAGATTTTAGACAAGGAGATTTGATGTGAAGTGGGGCTACAGGATACCAGAAACCAAGAAACAATTAAAATGTTACATTTTATTTAATCACATTTGGTTACGCAAAAACAGATTTCGTTTAAGGGTCTGATTAGAACAGTGTGTACAGTTTTGACTGCTGACATGTATTGCGTTTACTGTGCATTATAGACACATCCCATGCACTGAAATCTTTTGTATAGAAAGACATGGTAGGTGAAAAACTGGAACAAGCTCTTTAAAATGTCAAGGGTGTCCAATCCTGCTACGTAAAGCCCAACGTCCTGCAAAAACTCTGCAAAACAGTGTCCCTACAGGAGTAGGATTGGACACCTCTGGTTTAAGACATAGTGATAATAGCAAATAACTTTAAACAGGAATAGCCTGGAGAGCTACTTTCCTGCTGATTTCACCTCCAACCTTTGTTCAACATTTTAGCATTTGGTGGGATGCTTTTATCAAAAGGGACTTGAACTTTTTTTTTTTTTTTGTCGTCTTTCATGCATGTGAATCAAACCAATGACCTTGGTGTTGCTAATGCCAAACTCTTTCAGATAAAGGAATAAATTAGCTTAAGGTGGGATTGATTGAGTCGGAGCTAAGGATTGGAGACCTCTGACTTGGATGTTGGTCCTTAAAGAACTGATCTGGCCCTAACCTGTGTTTTAGATATTTTCAGCATTGATATGCTTCTTTAACAATCCATTAGCAGGAATGAACACTCCAGTAATTCCAGTCTTTTTTGGTTATATATTTTATTTTATGTTTCCAGGCATTCAACGTTGGTAAAATAATGCAACAAGTCAACTCTGAAGAGTATACAGTGTATAATATATATATATATATATATATATATATATAATAATAATAATAATAATAATAATAATAATAAAGTATAATATATGTCAGGATATACAATGCATACAAGGCACAAGTGATAATTTCCACTATGGAAAAAGAGCGAAAACTAAGAAACACAAATATTCTGTAGAAGTTTCTAAAGGATTTCTATGCCATGTTGATCATTATCTTTTCTTCATTAAAAGATCATCTACGTTTATCAGATCCAAAGAGCAGCTTTTATAGAAACATAGAGACCCATCATTTGTAACATATGTAATAATTCTGTTCCAAGAATAAGATCTAAGCTTAGTTCTAGTAGTATAAATATGTAGCAAGAATCTCTCCATAAGTTGTCCATCAAATAATCACAATAGCATCAAGCAAGCATTATGCCAGTGGACATTAATGCTGTTCTGGACGTGGACTCTTAGATGCGCTCCTCAAACATGTAACCTGAAGTGCTTAAGACATCGGCCTAACTGGTTCTCTGCAGGTTTTTGCGTGTGACGGTGGTGCAGCGATTGAGTATCTCCTGAGCTTGGGGTCTGGGTGGTACCTTGGGGGAGGAGGGCATCTTGTTGAGACTGGGGTCTGATCTGCTGCCGATCATCTTGTCTTCTCCGGCACTTTCAGGGCTCAGGCTGCCAGAGGAGTCAGGCGTAGGGGTGCAACTCCTGCGTAATTGCTCTCCTGTGTATGAGCAATTTAGCGAATCACTGCCGGAGAAGCTGCTTTCGTCACTGAACTCTTCGCTGTCGTAGCTTACACTGCTTTGCTGGCCATTCTCGACAAACTCCACTCGTACTGATGGTGGATTCAGCCATGTTGTATGAGCATCCGTCAGTCTACTCATTGATCGTGACATCTGCTTATCTTTAGGGTCCAGGGTGCTTCTTGGAGGTCCCAGGTTGCCCTGGGATCTGCTGAGCTCACGGCTAGAGACCTGCAGGAAATTTTCTCCAGGACGTTGAAGCTGTGTCAAGTTAAGAGTGGAGCTGGTTATCTCCCACTTAGCAGGCATCAGGTGCATCCGTGGGTCATTGTATGGTTGCAGGTACATAGATGGTACGAATCCCGCCTTTCGATTGTACCTGAGAAATAGACAAAAACAGCTCTTAATCATCGAAAAGTAGAATTAGAGCTTGTACAAAGTCAGTGGGTGTTTTGGTTTCATTCTTTGGAAGTCAACAAGGAAGAAACATTATCTGCACAAACTGCCAAAATTAGTCACAAAAATGAGGATGTAGAGCAAGTGCAAAGTTTGTTTCCAGACTCTTCTGCATGTCAGGTGAGCAGGTTTTCTGCAGTTTTCCTGCCCGCTAGATTACTGGTGTGTATTTCGTAATGGAGATTTACCTCACTATCCACCAGCCATTGTCAGATTTCTGTAACACCTCCACCACAGACCCGATCTCCACTGATAGTTCATCACTGTTAATGGCTCTGTAACTTTTGGCGGCAACATAGAAAACACCTGACAAATGGAAGAATAAGATCCAGTTATGAAAAACTTGGTGAATCAAGTCTTATACAACAGCATGTATTTAAAGTCCTGCTACTGGAAGGCAACTCCAATCTTAATCAAATCAAAGTCTTCAGGATTACTAAAAACGTCCAGGCAAGTGTGTTGGGACTTTGCAGGACACTGGTCCTCCAGGAGCAGTATTAAACACCCATGTACAAGGTTTATTATTTTGTCAACTGCTACTTTTGCTACTGCTACCCAAATACATACATTTTCAAAGTTAGTGGGATAAATAATAAGGTTGGTTTCCAAAAGACGGCTGATTTAAAGCACAAGAATGTCCAACGTTCACAGTGTGGCCAAACTGGTTTAGCTTCCAAATAAATCCAGCTAGAATACAATAGAAACCGCTAAATCAGTACTTCCTTTGCCGTCCATCACATCGGGACCATCATCATCCATCTCAGCTCTCTGCAGATAAGGAGCAGGAAACCAAGCGAGATTCTTGGCTTCATTTTCCACCAGCCACCATCCTGATGAGACAAAGTACAACAAGGTCAGCAAACACTGAAGAGAGACTCTGTGTTTCTGTGTGGTTTGGCAAACGACGAGTTCTCACCTTTTTGGTCTTTAATGAGCACATCCACAGTCTCATCCACCTCAACCTTGAAGGGCCGATTCTTGGTGTCCTTGGTCTCATAAGTAGCTATGCATCGGTATGTTTCGGTAACAATGGGTTGAGTAACGTTGTTCATTCCAGCATTACCGCTGTTCAGAGAGGTTTCTGATGGCATGATCACGATACTGTCAAACAAAACACAATCTTTATTTACATTCTGTTTCAGATACTTCATATAGTTTTGAAAATTCTAGCATTTATTTATTATTATCTGCTCTGCTTGTCTTGGCAGCATCAACCTTACCTGTTTTTGGCAAAGTCAGAATCGAGGTCCTGGGGTTTGGGAAGCAGGAACTGGAGGAGCTCTGAGCTCTGGCAGATACAGGGTTCGCTCTTCAGCAGTTCACTGCAGTACTCTTCCAGAGCCTTCAGTCTGAGCACCGACTTACTGGGGCTCCACTTCTGCATGCCCTTCTGCACTCTTGCTGCTGCAAATTGTTTATTTTTTTATTACTTCATGATGAGGGCTTTTCTATTTTTCTATATTGTTTGATGAACAACTAGCAAAGTATTTACCTTTAAATTTGGGAACAATCCTTCCTGACCTTCTAAAGGGGTTTGAAGGAGGGAATTTCTTCTTGAGTTGTCTCTACAGTAATAAGCATATAGATGTTATTCTGCTTGACTCTCTCTCTCTCTCTTTCTCTCTCTCTCTCTCTCTCTCTCTCTCTCTCTATATATATATATATATATATATATATAAATATAAAAATGAAGAAAGAGACTTACATGCAGCTTTTTGAAGTCTTCAAGCGATCTGTACACAGTAATTTCATTTTGGTCTGACCAGAGTACAGTGGTCATGTACAACTGGGAAGAGAAGAATGTATTCGACACATTTCATTACTTTTTAATTACATTACAGTCTTCATGTTATTGTAGCCTATGTTCAGAGTAGTGTTAATGAACCACTGTACATGCAAGAGTGTTCCCTTATTTCTATCCGTCCTGACACTTAAAATTAAGTTACCATTAAAATTAATATATATATATATAACTAATGCAAAATTGGAAATTAAAAAAAGTGTCTTACCTTAGCTACTTCTTTCTGCATCACTCCAACAAGCTGAATATTGAGGGGGTATCTTTGCTCGTCCATGTTGCAGGAGATGAGTCGTGCTGTCTGTTGTTTGACTGACCGCGCGTTATATTTATGACGCCTTCAGCCAGAGGCGGGGACCGCGTCATGCCGCATCCAGCGCGCGCGCCCGCTGCTGTTACACAAACCGGAGAGACCGCTCTTACGTCACCAATATTCCTCGAAAAAGGTTAGAAGGAATTTCATGTGTATAGATCAATCGATAAAGAGCTTTCCGGTTTAAACTTATCTCTTCAGTTTCATGTGATGTGACGTGACAACATGCCCCTCTATTATCAAGATGTGTTCATGTTCATTACTATACTTTCTTGTACAATAATTCTAAAGTTTTCAACCGCGTTCAGGAACGCTTTAATTTGCAACGAATACATTTTGAGGTATCTGTCTGAACAAAAACTGCTTTTACAGAACTGCACCACAGAACTGAATACTGAAAGGGTTGGATTGATATATTTTGGGATATTTTTATATCTGTATGTGCATAAACAACTATTTTGATTATTGTATTTTTCATTTAACCTTCATGTAACCAGGCAAGTCATTAAAAACAGGTTCTTGTTTTCAAGATCTCCTTATAGACACACATATAAAGCCCATAAAAAATAAAAATAAATAAAATAAAAAGTTAAAACATGGTAAAAGTATATTTCATATACTGTAACTGTTACTAAAGTGATAGTTCACCAAAAAAATTAAGATTCTTCATGCTGATATGAATTTCTTTATTCGGTTGAATGCAAAAGAAGATATTTTGCGGGTAGGCATAGACTTAAAAAATAAATAAATAAATAAATTATATATATATATATATATATATATATATATATATATATATATATATATATATATATATATATATATATATATATATATACACACACACACACACACACATTGGGAGTCGATGGCTACCATCAACTGATTGGTTACCAACACTCTTTAAAGTATTTGTGTGTGTGTGTGTGTGTGTGTGTGTGTGTGTGTGTGTGTGTGTGTGTGTGTGTGTGTGTGTGTGTGTGTGTGTGTGTGTGTGTGTGTGTGTGTGTGTGTGTGTGTGTGTGTGTGTGTTCAACAAAATAAATAAACGCATTCAGGTTTGGAACAACTCAAGGGTGAGTAAATGATGGCAAAATTTTCATTTTGGGCAGAACTATACCTTTAAGACTCTATCATCTTTATTAAAGCAACTGCAAATAGTACAAACTTAACAAACAGAGGCAAAGGCCTGATGTTTTCTTTGAAATTGCTGATGGTGAATGAAATTCATGACTTTCTTTCTTTAAATGAGTGGTAATGAAAGGGAAATGTCAGTTCTTAAAATGGACTTGAATGTTGCAATCAGCCATATAGTGGGAAATAGAAATATGCTAAATTAAGTCTATGTTATGATGTAGTAGTCTAGACCGGAAAGGAATAATGATTATACACTTATGAGTTAGTATTACTTAGTACTTGTAGCCCTTCACATCAATGCTGTCATATTCATAAATCAATGGATTATTTGCTGATGTGCGCATAATTCAGCACTAAACCCCAGACATTCCAGGAAATAGAAGATTATAAAAAAAAAAAAAAAAGATTCCTGTTGGGTTATAAGAAGCTTCAAGGAAGCTTCATTCCTCTCAGATGTTTGCCCAACCTACATTTGAAGCAGACACCTTTGTTTATTGTATCACGTTTTTGAATTTTCCTTCTCATTGTATTTTTAGATCACTGTCTTTTTAGAGACTCCATAGTATAGTGATGTATTTTTAGCTGATGATAGAAACAGTTGTTTGTTGCTATTTAATATTGCATGGACTAATGAGAACATATACAACTTAATATTACATTCAATCTATATTAACAAAGATGAACACAATATAATTCATATTAATTTGAACCAATGTGGTTAACTAACTGTAGTGGTTTCTATTGTTATGTGGTAATATTATTGAATAATATTTATTCTCAAAAATAGAATAAGGAATATTTTAACAGATAAACACACTGGAATTCGAATGCAAATAAAGAACCTTTATTTCAAGAGTGTTCCTGTTTTACTTTCCATCCTCATACTCTACCAACTTTGGTGATGATTTCACTCTTCTACTGTATTTCTCAATTTCCTGGAAACGTTTAGATGGGCGTTTTCACATTTTCTTATAACGCAAATATAAAAGTTGAGAATGCATACATTCATCATAAGACAGTAGTGGAAAGGCTTCAACCATTGAAGCCTTTCCACTATTGTGTATTTTCTGAAGTCCATGCCATGTGAAGCAGGTGAATGTGGTTAGCTAAGCTAAAACCACAGACCACGATAACCCAGTTTCCCAGAGATATAGACATCAGACAGAGCTGGACCGTTTGTGTTTTTGTTTTAGCTCTTTGGTTTGAGCAGCTTCTGAAACTGTGGCTTCTGTTAAATGTTGCAATCATTTGAAGTTACATTAATAATGAACGGCGTCCAGCGGACAACATATTTTCATTTTTGATATTACATTTCTAATGCATGATGCACAAAGGTAACATTATATAAGCTATTCACTATTGTAACTTGATTTGTTCCTCATTTTGAAAGGAGAGTAACTGGCCTTCTCCTGAAGTCCATCATTTCCTGTTGTGAATCATGTGGAATGCATTCACTCCTACAAAATTCTGGAAAGTGCAGTACATGGCAGAGCGCAAAGCACATGGTATACTGTATCCCATAATGCATTGCGCTCAACTTTAACTTCTTTGGAATGTGTTGCACATTTGTTGTCAAAATCAAAATGAGTTTATATTTACCAAATACAATTAAGTGGAAACATGGGAAATCTTTTCTTTGTACTTTTGCCAGTTAAACAGAGTTTAAAGAGAACTGACAATTCAATTATTGTTTAAAAAGTTTTGGTGCATAATGGATAGAAGGTGTTCAGTGTACTGTATAGATCACAGTCCATGTACTAAAGAGATGATTACTAGTACACCATCTACTGGTTGAGAGAGTTGCTTGCATACCTTTATGTGTAATACATCATGAGAGTAACCCATATAAAGCACTTTTTATTTCACTTTCTGTATGCAGTTTGCACAAACCTATAAAAAAGTAAAGAAAAAAAGTCAAACGATGTCCTGAACTCTCTCTCTCACACACACACACACAACTCCGGATCAATAGTCTTTATTTTCTTATCCTTTTGTGCCAACAAAAAGATCACTCATAGTTATAGAGAATGAAATCATTTGTGTACACCACAAGCAGCCCTATTATGTACATCCCCTCCTTCTGTACTGTAACATCTTGTGCAGTGGCTTTTCGTTTGCTTAGCATTTCTTTAAATAAATCTTGAGTATTAGGCGCAGCAAACAAACATCTTACGTCTTCATAAACACTTCTCTCGGACCACATTTCTGGTTTTAAGGACAACAAAAGAACTCAAACAGGAAAAGATGTCAAATTTACACGTCAATTTACTGCGTGTGCTTTAGACATTTTGCATGAGAGTTAATGTGCAGCATTAACGGAATTTGGCCATGGCATTAGCCAAATTAAAAACGAATAAATTCTATGTACAAAATGTCATTAGGAGATCTCAACATAGCTAGGTTGAAATGTGGCGCGAACGTGTGGTTAAACACTCTCTAGTCTACAAATCCAACAAAGAGGTTTTGGTGGATGAGGTACAGTGATCTTTCATCTCAAATGCCTTTTCGCAACTCTCACATTCTTTCTGTACAGAGCTTAATACTAATGATTATAAAAGTGGTTTAAAGACAAATCTTTGACTTTTAAGGCAAAGGGTTTGACTAAAGCTTAAATGGATGCCTCTGGGTTTTGTATCATAAATGAGTCTCCCAATATTTCAGCACCTCGTGAGAGGTTCCTTAAAGACTCAGCTGTTAATTTTGTGCGCTGTTAGGCTCTAAGGGATGTAGATCACCGAGCTGCCCTAGTATCAGATCACGGCTGATGGGTAGTTTAAAATAACAGTGTTGTCCACCATCTGGACTGTTTTCTTTGAAAAAGTCTTCCTGAGCCCTCCAATAAAAACATTTGCTTATTCATCATGACATCTTCGACAAAGTCTGAAAGTCACGATACGCTTCTTGCGTTCCGACACGCCGCGTGACATTGGTGCCAATACCACTCAATACTCTCTGAGCTGTCAATATTAAAGTGAACATGTGAGAAGTGATTATTCTCAAACCCAAGAGACTTGTAAGGAAGCCTGGTTCCACCTCAGAATAATAATAATAAAGTTAATTGTGAATTTTTTAAACAATTCTGACTTTATTTCTCTCAGTTCAAACTTTTTATTTTCTCAAAGAAAAAGTCAAAATGATGAGATGTTAATTTAGAATTCCGGGAAAACAAATGTAGAATTGCAAGATGTAAATTTAACATTCAATGAAAAAAAAAAAAAAAAAAAAAATCAGAATTGCGAGATACACACTCGGAATTCCAAGAAGAAATTCTGGAATTACGATATAAACGTGAAATTCCAAGGAAAGAAATTTGAATTGCAAGATGTTAACTTTGAATTCCGAGATAAAGTCAAAACTGCAAGATATAAACTCTAAAATCTGGGACAAAAAAAAAATCTGAATTGCGAGATGAAAAAAAAAATTACTTTTTACTTTCCTGAAATTCTGAGATATAATTTTTAAATTCTGAGTAAAAAGTCAAAGCTGTATGATATAATATTGAATTTACAAGGAAAGAAACAGAATTGCGAGATGTTAACTCTGAATTCCAAGAAAAAAAAAACTACAAATAAAAGTCACAATTGTAAGATACAGGACTGGAAATGTCAAAATTGCGAGATATAAACTTCCAAAATTCAAAGGAAAAAGGTCATTTGAAAGATTGTCAGAATTGCTAAATACAGGCTTAGAATTCCAAGAAAAAAATCCAGACTTTTTCTTTCCTGGAATTCTGAGGTAAAAATTCAAAGCTACGGGATATAAACTTGAATTTCCAAGGACAAATATTTGAATGGCAAAATTTTAAATCTGAATTGAGAAAAAAAGAAAAAATCAGAATGGCAAGAAAAAAATCTGAATTGTGAGATGTTTAAGCTGAAATCCGTAACTTTTTTGTGTTCAAAATGTATATAATAAGCGAGTAAACCAAGAATCCATTTTCCAAACCATGTTTTTGGCTTATCTTGAATCACTACGGTACACCTATAATAAGTGTTTATATTCTGACTATTAAGACTGGTTTGGGTAGTAGTGCTGCGAAGTAGCCCAGTACTGCGTGATTCGCCTCAGACATAAACAGAGAGAAGTAACTCCAGCTACAATGTTCTTCAGCAAGACGCATGGACTTCTGTATATTAACCGCTAGAGCGCCAAAAGTTACAGACTGCAGCTTTAACTAAAAAATTTCAAGATATACACTCAGATTTGCCCGAAATAAATTAAGAATTGCATAATAAATAAAAAAAGAAGTCAATTTACCTTCATGTTCACATTGCGTGGTGGAAACAGGCTTCCATATACTTGAGATTCTTATAAGCTGAGATTTTTCAGGTTGCATAGCAAAACAAGGAGCGTAAAACTACCGACAGATTTAGTTTTTTTTCCCAAACTCAGAAAGAAATGTTTCATCCAAAGCAGCTTTACAAATAGCTTTACCACCATGTGATAATATATATATATATATAACTCTTTCCAAAACACCTGACTCCATCTCATAATAAAAAATATATCACACGCAGAAGCGAAGGACCCAGCTGCTATATATGTGACTTTTGATGATACACCTTACGTTAATAAAAAAAAAAAACAACGTCTGAGGGCCAAGCAAGCCGCAGACAATAGCAACTCTCCATATCCATCATATCGCACACTGTATCTTTAATACGTCTTCAACAGAAGTCCCAGTGTCTGTATACAGCGTCCCGCTCACAGTCTTTTCAAACAGAACGATTAAAAATAAATTAAAACAGATTTCAAAACTTCTAGATTGGCCATGCTCTTTTATCAAATTACAAGGCGAAAAAAAAAAAATTATCCCCATTGGCTCTTCCATCCAGGCAGGGCAAAAAAAATAGTTTTCTATGATGATCGGAGGACAGAGGCATTAAAAACATAAAAGGAAAAACAAAACGCTAACACTGCTGCAAATCCCCGAATCCCACTCGTTCGCTCGGCTTGTGTAGAGAGTCTCCTGAAAGGAGACTCCCTCATCTCCCTCATCTGTACGTTCCTCCGGTTATTCTTTCACTGAGTGGAGAGGACAGCCGAGTCCTGGGCGTGATCATTAGACAGTTCCTCTCGTTCTCTCATGTCCACTTCCTCTGTCCGCTGTAGATTCACCTCCAGGACTTCAGCGTCACCGGAACTCGTAGATGGGTGCGCTGTGTTCAGGGACGTGTGTGAGGTTCAAAGACTGATACCTGATAAGAACAGGATTACAATTGGGTTCTCGAGGCGATATATATGGAAGATTTATAATACACTTTAAATTCTATACCATTCTGAGCTTCTGTGGTAGTAGTAGCCTTCTATGGTGGCTGTAGACTTCTGGAAACAGATGTAGTAGAAGCCAGCGAAGGAAGCACCGCTGATGTCTTTGATTGTGTGATCTGGAACTAGGAACTGTTCCTGAAACAAACACATTTTTTGCATCATTCCTTCAGTCTTCAGTGTCACATGATCCTTCAGAAATCATAATAATATGCTGATTTTTTGCTCAAGAAATATTTCTTATAATTACCAATAATGAAAGCAGTCGTGCTGCTTTATATTGATACATAATAATGTTGGATCAATATGTAAAGTACACAAGAACAGCATTTCTTTGAAATACAAATCTTTTGTAATATTAAAAACGCCTTTACTATCACTTTTGATCAACTTAATGCATCCTTGCTGAATAAAAGTATCTTTCAAACATACAAGAAATATCTTATATCAACAGTACTGCATATGGTTTTATTCATAAAACATAGTCTACCTTCCACCGCATGAAGACGTAGTCGCTGTTCTGTAGTTCTTCGTAGTTGAAGTCATCCGAATTAAAGCTTTTTGCGTACTGATAAAATGCTTGAAACTTCCCCTGAGGAAAAAGACGAGAAAAACTTATTTATCAGATCAGGTTCTACTCGCATCTGAGTCACGATGCATAATGATTCAGAATCATGATGGGTCACACACTGAATCATGACATTATTTATTACCCAGTGTTTTCGGTCGACATCCTCATCCGCGTCCCATTTCCTGGTTAAAAAAGGCCGTTTCTTGCTTATGATCTCCCCAGCGAAGAATGTAGTAAGCGTGGGATATTCCTACAGAGCGGACAGTCACGCTCATTATTCTCGAAAAAGAATTTTCAAGAATTGAACATCAAATGAATAGCGCATCATTTGCCATTCTTCCTTGTCTCAGGACATTTTGATGTTTTAATAGCATTTCTTATTTAAACTTAAATATAGCATTAAAGTCGGTTAAGTCCAATTAATATTCATTAATCAGTTCAAAGCGTCCATTTCAAATATCGGATTCAAAAATTGCACCAAATGTTTGCTGAAATATTCATGTAATATTTTTATATACTAGAATGATTTTTTTTAAATACTCTACTGTTCAAATATATATATTTTTTTATTTTCATAAATTCACATTTTCAGCAAGGATATGTTAAATTGATCAAGTGACAGTAAAGACATTTATAACGTTACAAAAGATTTCTGTTTCAAATAAATGCTGTTCTTTTCAACTTTCTATTTATCCAATAAATTTGTATCAAGCTTTAAAAAAGATCAAATAGAAATTAAGCAGCACAAGTTTTTTCAATATTGATAATAATAAGAATTTTTTTTAATTGACCACGAAATAAGTCACCGAATGACTCAAACCAGGAGTAATGCCTGCTGAAAATTCAGCTTTAGAATTTTGTAATAAAATTACATATGCAAATAGAAAATAATTATTTTAAATTGTGTATTTTAAATGAATACTGATATGAAAATGATTAAATATCATTCTTCTCTTAAATTCTTAGGGGAAAAAAATAAATAAATAAACAACCAGTCTTTGATTATTTTTAACTAATTATTTGAGTTCTACATGGCTAGACTGGAAGAAGAAAAAAGTCAAGATAACAATTGTCATATTGTTTTAAAATTCCTTGACACACTCTAACTGAGCTGCAGATCAATGAAGCAGTTTAAAGTGTATGTAGGCTTCTGTATCTTGATGAAATCATTGACTATCAGTGGGAGGACAGATCTGTGTCCAAACCCGCTGTGCACTGCTCCAGTATCACAGACAAACCAGAAGACCACAAAAGCAGAAGCTCTCAGACAAACAAGAGTGTTTTTTTTTTTTTTTATCTCACGTCCTGTCACACACTGATCACAGGCTACTAAAAACCACATTACAGATTTAGTTAACAGCTCACAGTATGATTATGCAGTCATTGACCATGAGTCTGTCTCACCTCTGTCAAACCTTTGATCTTGAGGTATCCACACAGGTACGAGTCCTCCATGGTCACGTGCTGTGGGTCCAAAGCGAAGGGTTTTATTAAAATCAATGATGAACAGATCTGCGAATGTGCGTCAGGGCAATAACATTCCTAACCTTGCCTCAAACATGAAGTTATGACACTCAAAAATGGGTAACTGATCCATACAGACTGTAACTCCAGATTCACTGACATACAATATCAGAAATGGAAATGCATTTCACAAATACATATTACACACACATACAGTGGTGGGCAAAATGATTAGAACACTAGTATTTTCACTGACACTACAGCAGAAGATAGAAATAATTGACTTTAAAGCATTTTCTTAGCTGGTGAAAACACTAGTGGTCTAATAATATTGCCCACCACTGTATGTAAACTACTTAGACAGCAGTTCTGGACTCAAAACTAGCTAGTAGACATAAGTTACTGCTTACAAACAAACAACATTTTCGAGCTTCGCAGTCACCGTGAGCTTTCCTTCCTAGACAGCAGTCATTTGGATTCTCAGGAGCGTTGACATCCAGAATGCTGCCTAGCTAGGGAGCTCACTCGTTGCTAAGCAGACATGTTTACCTGCAGAACTACCTCGACATCATAGGAGTTCCCTTTGCTCTTCTGGTAGCCGCGGAACTGGGAGCCGCTGTAGAGCAGAGAGGTCTGGACGCCGGGCTGCTGGGTGTTGATCGGCGGGGGCGGAACGAGAGAGGCCGAGGCCAAGCAGGCCAGCGGCGAGCCCTGACAGCAGACGGTACGGACCGGCATGATCGATCGCTTCCGAGGTGGCTCTCCCCGAGCTCAAGCGGCCGAGCGGCGCTTATCTGACGCGCTGGAACGGGAGAAAACGCGACACTGACAGCGCGATTCGTAAGTTTCGGAGTTACTCCCGCAGGACCCGAGGTTACGTCCCTTCACAGCAGAATGAGGGCGCTCAACGGCGAGTCATGTGACCCAGCGTGCTGTTAACTGATTGGATGACGTACGTCGAGTAACAATGACGCTGATGCTAATTGGCTGCTTTTTAGAAAAGAATGGCGGGATTTGTAGTTCTAACGTTACTTGATGGAAGCGTTACTGTAGACATCGTTAATGTTGTAGATGTGACAGCTGTTTTTAAACAACCATTTTTGCAGTATAACATGATTAACGGTCGTCAGTTTGGATAAACATATGAGCAGTAACATTCTTGTTGGTATTATGATTTTTTTTAATGTGTGATAATTTGATAAACAAAGTACATGAAACACAGGATGGTGTTAGCTCTGCTGACTTAAGTTAATTTAGATATTTATAATTGTAATGCTAAATGTATATATATATATATATATATATATATATATATATATAGCTGCCTACACACCATTTGAGAAATGCCCTTTTATGTACAGTCAACAAATGGAGTTGCTGTAACACTGGTACTTCCCTGTAGATGGCAGCATTCCATGAAATACAAAAGACTTTAAAACGTTAAAAGTATTGCATCTCTGTATTTAATAAACAAAAATAATACAGATGCATACTTGTCTACTAACAACAAAATAGCTAAAATATTTTACATGTTTTTTTGTTTTTTTTTTACAAATCATACTTGAGAAAGATTTTAATGGTGCTCAGACAATCGCATGTCCTCCAGCTCATCCTTCACGTAACTAACGTAGTTTCGGATCTCTGAGGTGCGCTTGCGATTCCTCTTCACTTCTTCATCGTGTATCTATTAACACAAACAAAACAAATCCAACAATTACATTTTATTTAATAATAAAAATCTTTGTGAGGACAGCTGCGTGGTAGGCTGCACTGTGACAAAACAATATAATAGTTGATTTCTAAAAGCACAGGAAGTGTGTTCACTATCACATACTGATTTCAGCAGTCCGCTCATCCAGCTGTTGATCCGTGTCAGTAGCTCATCCTCCCTGTTATCAATCTTCAGCAGGTGGGTGTCGTGGGAAGCACTGACTGCATTGGTTACTGTGTCTTTATCTACCAGCAGCTACATAGCAGCACAAGAAATGAGGACAAAACAGCGATCAATCCTAAAATATGTGTCTGGGACATAAATAGTAACCATTACTTCTTCTTCATCAGTCATAATGGATAAATACAAATTATTTTTTGTTTCTACGTTAAGTGATCAAGTGTTTTTAACTGACCATGGCCATATCATCAGGAATTTCCTCCTCTAGCTCATTTTTGACCACCTTCTCCAGTGTTGCCAAGGCAATCTCCAGCTGTTGTTCATGGTGCTGGTTCTCCAGGTCTCGGCACTGTGCAAATGTGCGCCGGAGTCAAAGAAGTATTTTTGAATAAATGTATTTGTGTGCGTTTAGGATTTGTTGAAAAAAGGATATATCCCTTGCACATATTCAATAAACCCTCCAACCATGTCTGAGATGCTCCTCTCAAAGTCTTTGAAGATGTCCTTAAAAAAAGCAGATTAGTGAAACTTCTATTTGGTTACTGTGTTACGATATGGTCCATATATAATAATACATTAAAGGAATATTTCTCAAAAAAAAAAAAAAAAAGACACCCTCAGGCCTTCCAGACCCAGATGTAAGGGAGTTTGTTTCTTTACAAGATTTAGCTCAACATCACTTTCTCACCAGTGGATGCTCTGCAGTGAATGGGTGCCGTCAGAATAAGATTTCAAACAGCTGATAAAAACATCACAATAATCCGCACCACTCCAGTCCATCAATTAACATCTTGTGAAGATGCATGTTTGTAATAAATCAATCGATCAAGATGTCCTCTATTCATAATATTGCTTTCTCTGTTGAAATTCATCTCAGGAGAGAATCTGAATCAGGAGAGAAATATGCACAGATCCAAACAGTCCAAACAAAAACGCAGCTTCTCACTTCACAAGGTATCACTTGATGGACTGGAGTAATTTGAATTGCTTGTGGATTATTGTGATGTTTTCATCAGCTGTTTGAAATCTTATTCTGACGGCACCCATTCACTGCAGAGCTTCCATTGGTGAGCAAGCGATGAAATGCTAGATTTCTCCAAATCTGTTCAAATGAAGAAACAAACTCATCTAAATCTTGCACGGCCTGAGGGTGAGTACATTTTCAACTACATTTTTACATTTTGGGGTCAACAACTCTTGTAACAATATATGTTAAAAGTTTTTTTCATTCTGACCTCCAGTTGGTCCACCAACTGCAGTTCCAGACTCAAGAGGGTTTCAGAGAGCTGGCTGGCCTGCTCCTGGCACAAACTGATGTGGTCTTCAAGTAGCTCGACATCTGTGATCTGTTGCATTTCCACTATTTTCTGCAATAGAATGGAATTCCATTTGTGAGCATTTTGTTGTGTCCAGCTGCTTGTATCATTTTCCCAACTTGCCTGAGGGAGAAGAAACTAACCTGCCTCCTGGAGCTTTCAAAGTCAGCTGCTATTTGTGCTGCTTTCTGCCGATTATCAGCCACTGCCTCATGGGAACAGGAAAAAAAGGATTCCACCTCAGTCGTTCTCTGAGCATGCTGAGTCAAACCCGCATCAAATATCTGCACACACAGAGCTTCCATTTTGCTCTTAAAAGTACATTGATTGTCAAGGTAAATGGACTTTTGGGGCCTTTCAGTATTTTTAATAACAGTTCTATTTTGTTTGGCATTCCTGACAAGGATATGACTCAAGCAATTCTTCCATTCCAGGGAGGAGAGCCAGTTTCTCTCCATCAGGATCTTCATCAAACATGCTGTCATAGAGCTGAGGTCCATTCAAGAACTCCACGAATGCATCCTGTAAGAGAAGGAAGCGATATTTATTCACCAGTGTGAAGGAGTATATAGTACTTAGGCTAGCCCGGTAGAAAAAAAAGTTTAAAATATGTAAATCTGAATTATGAATCCTAGAACATTAAAGACCTTTATCTAAATGGTAACAATGGTCACCTTGTGCAGCTGAAGCTCCTCGTTGCTGATCTTCTGAGCCTCCATTGCCTGCTGCTCGTGGAGCTCATTTTCTTGCATTCCCTCAATTGCATACTTATACTTTGTATTGGCAGTTTCACGCTATGTAAATACATGTAAAACATAGTCATTATAAACAGAACTAAAATATAATAAGAATAAAAGAACAAAATTAGGACAAATGTTATCTATCCCTTGTGAAAGATATCCACGTGTCCACAAAATTAAGCCAAACAACTACAATTATATGCAGGTCTTATAAAGCAGTCAAAATCTTTGAAACGATCCTCACTGTTTGTTCATCCAGCAGTCTGTAGTCCAGATAAACTAAGCCTGGAAGATACGCTGTCACAAATGTCTTGTAGCTCTCTTCCTCACAGATAGGGTTTCCCGCAAGATTGAGAGTGCGTAAATTCTTAAACTTTCTTAGGTGTAACACCTGCGGGATTGGATATGATTTCCTTCAGCTTTATGTTTGAGTGACATTCATGGATGAATTCAATTAATTGAATAAGTGGATGGCTTCATACAGTGAAATCACACACACATTTTTTCACACAAATGTATCATTTAAAATACAGTTGGCTTACATTTTCAAGCTGAGCAATTGCATTGTTTCCAAAAGAGAGGACGTGCAGGTCTTGCAGAGAATCCAGGTTTTCGATGACAGAAATGCGGTTGTTGAACAAGCTCAAGTCCTTAAGTTTCACAAGAGAGTTCAGTCCTTCAATCACTTGAATGTTATTAAATGACAGATCTGAGGAATACAAGAATCACAGATTATTAGCGTCCGCATCGGTTTTGATATCAACAAGACAACTGGAACTCACCAAGCCAGACCAAATTAGTCAGATTTTCTAATCCTTCAATCCTCTCGATAACATTATTATCCAGCTGAAGTTTTGTTAAAGAGGTGAAATGCCACAGGTGGTAAATCTTCAGGATGTCTAAAAAACAACAACAACAAAAAACATCAATATAATTATATTTTGAAAAAAAAAAAACATATGTTTGTACTATTTTCTCATGCAGTTCTCATTAATGTAAAGTGAACATTTATATATAATTAAAAATAACTAAATATCCACAAATGTATATGAAATATGTACTGAATTAGTTTAATTTGATGAAACAGTTCAGGTGTGTAATGATCAGTGATGTTCATACTCCTGTAGTCTAGTCTTAGTTGTAGCACGTCTTCATACTGGACGCCCTCTTTCTTGGATATATCTCCAGCTTGTCCCTGAGGTCCCTGTTCCTCAATTGCTTGTTTTAGCATCTCCTCATCTATTACTTTAGGTTCATCCTGTTGCCAGTTCATTTTGCACTGCTTCTGATGACTGCAGCCGTTTATTACCTGAAAACACACACGGCCCACGGAGATCAGAAGCGCAATGACGCGGTATCTAGAGAATATAAAGCAGTTGCTTGTTTTGGAGACCTGTCATCATAAAATCAGTCAAAACCAGAATCCGTCATCATTTCAAAGTTGTTTGTTTCTGTATTAAAAGCTCATATTTGGTAATAAACTCTCTGTTGATAACAGACCTTCCTGGAATAAGCGCACGTCTGTTGGACGCCAACGCAGTTGCTTAGCAACCGCAGACTACCACTCGCAACTTCCGGAGATGTGAGCAGCTTTGAGGCGGGCTAAAATAATTAAAACAGAATTTCGTTACTTTTATTTATTTATTTTTAATTGAACCTGATTTTAATTATTTGATATTATAGTAACAACTTTCAGTGGCATCAATGTATCACTTGTTTATTTATTTATTTAGTTCGTTAGTTAAAATGAACCGAGTAAGACTTTATTTACATTTGTAAGATCCTTCATGGACCTAAAAGGAAATGTGTGGATTTATTAGAAATACGATAATATTTCACGTGTAGCCGTCAGACAGTATGCTCCAAATTTTGCTGAAATTCTTTTGAACTGGAATTTATGTTTTTATAAGGTCGTTTCCAAACGTTGTCGCCCTCCAATGGTTTACGCACATTTACAGCCTTTTTAAGAGAAAGGAGTATCGACCAATCAATTAAAAGTATTGCTTGTTTAGACCAATCAAACAGCGCTCTGGGCGGGGCTTGTGCGCGCTGTCCGCCAGGCTCTCTCTGTCGGCGGATTGTTGTTGTCATCAAGATGGAGTTCTTGCTGGGGAATCCGTACAGCACTCCCGTTGGCCAGTGCATTGGTGAGTTTAGCGGCTTATAATATCTACTTCTTCTTCTTTTTGTGTTTTTATAATAGTTAATGGGCCATATTCATCCATTGCTCGTGTTAAAATAGTTTAATTGTGTGTATTAGCTGGCAACATCATACAGTCAGCACTGTTAGCTAAATTAGATGATGTGCTAGCCAGCTTCTTCATCCGGTGTAAACACACATATGTTACTAGGAAACTCTATTCATTTGTTTTCAATATTGGGAAATTGATAACTAGAGAGTGAGATTGTTTCGCCAGTTGGTATTTACTCGGTAACAGTCTAAGTAGTAGGTCTGAAAGGAGAAACTGAAGTCTCTGTCTGACTCTGGACTCAATCAGAGCACATTCACTGTTAACATTCAACATTAGGACATTGATAACATTGATTTAACATTTGAATTTACCACCTCAATCTACATGGCGGTAACATCTCTGTTTATATATCTCATTTTGATTACCCTCAAACTTGTAATAGTTTGTTCAGTGCTGTAATGCATCGGGTTGACAGTATTTTGATAATCATTGAATTCATTATAATATAACTTATTAGTTTTACATGAATAACAACTGAGGGATTTAACAACACATGTTTGGTTTTTTGTTTTTGTTTTTTTTTAATGCATGATACTGATCTCATACCTTGCAGTAATTCAAACAAAGCCAAAATAGGTTTAATAAGTATAAGATATATGAAACAACCAAAAGTACTGTTAATTGACCAGAATAAAAAATAATATTCATGATTCTGCTTACATCTACATTTATATTGTGTTTTATTAAACAATATATTTCATATACTATTAGTAAATTTATTAATAATAATTAGTAAAGGTGGAAGATCAGATGTGTGAGTGTTGATCATTGCTTATATGTCAATAAAAGCTTCAATTGAATCTGTCCAATCTTTCATTTTGGGTGAAGTATATGTAATTGCTATCCACAATTTTCATTTTTGTATTCATTTTAAGAATATTTTCTCTCTATTTTAAATATTGTCATATATTATTCATTGAAATATTTTATTATTAATATAATCTGATATATATAACCCATAGTTACAGGACCTTGATTATACATAATCTTTCTTTAAATAGCCTATAGTTTTAACCTAGAATCTTGAAGTTGACAAGTTAATGTTGGTTTCATGTGTTGACATCTAGGCCTAGTATTCAGGTTTAATCGCTTTCACTCATAGTTGATGTGCGATTTATTGATGGATCTGAAAACCAGTTTGTGTTGGCATGTCTGGTCCTGAATTGGGTTACAAGCGTCATAAAGCAGCACTGATCCAGTCATGTGACTCTTGATTTGTTGACCTTGCAGGGTGTGCACACATCTAGCATCTTTAACCACTCTGACTTGGCTTTGTTCCTGTTTTAATTTTTACACGAGCAGTTATGCGAGGAAATCTATGTTTGCTTGTTTGTTTGCATTTAAAAAAATTTTTTTGTGTGTGTTTGCTCTTTGACTAGAGTTCCTACGTAGCTCTAAAATCTCTAAAACCCGAATAAATTGTATGATTTGTCTGTATCTCAAACAGTGCTTTTCTGTATGCCTTACATATGCATGCTGCACATTGGCACCACAGTTTTAAATACTAGACCAGATGATTGAGAATCTGTTACATTCAGCTGAAAGAATAGTTTCTATTTGTGCTGTAGGACATTGATCAATAGGGGTCAGTTTTAGGAGTGTATAATGAGCTTTTTATATCAGTGTTAAAGTGCAGGCATGTTTACTGTTGCTCTGCAACATTTTGTGAGTGAAATCTAGTCGTTTCAATAGAAATCTGCACCTTCAGGAGTTTCATGTGAGGCCAAAAAAGTTCCCCACGCAGATGTCATGCAAATTTGCAGCATTGACTGATAGACTTGCCTGTGTGTGTTCACTGCTCGGTGTATGTGCTTTTTGGATGGGTTAAATGCAGAGCACGAATTCTGAGGCCTGCAGAGTTTCGCCAGAATTTCACTAATGTGACCACACCTTTAGGCCAAAACATGCTCTCAAGCATGCAAATCCAGACGTGAACGCTTAGCTGTTATATTGCAATTATATTATTTTATACTTCAGTTTTATTTAAGTCAACTATGTATCTTGTTCAAATGCTGAAAATAAGAATCTCTTCCTTGGTTTTGAGACCCAAGACCATGTTGATGTAAACTGATTAACTGTCATCTTGCAGGATGTGAGAAAATGACAAGTTTAGGAAAAGACTATTAAATAAAATAGAAGTGAACAAGGTCTCTCTCAGCTGTCGCCGCATCATAAGTACGTAAGAGGGTGAATTGTATTATGGACACTCTGATTTGATTTTGGCAACAATTTGCAGACAGAGGCTCACTATTTCTCAGCACCACACGTCTCCGTCCGGCCTCAGGCCTGTAGGTCATAAGTTGATCCTGCAGGTTCAGGATGTGCTGACCACAGGACAACATCCTCCTAATAGATGAGCATTTCAGTATGAGTCAAGTATTGTTTTTTTTTTTTTACTTGACTGTTGTAAGAGCAGAGTCTTCAATTACTAGAGGAGACAAAGTGAGAATAGTGCCAAATTTTAAATATCAATTTAATGAATTCTTGCTGAATTAAAAGTATTAATTTCTTAAAAAAAAAAAAAATCAGTCTAGACTGTTGTGAAGGAACTTACCTACTAAACTGAGCCAGTCTCACAGATCCTGTAGAAAGACTGTCGTCAGTTTTAATATTAGATTATTACCGATGAACCTCTGAGGTCACTTGAAATGGTTTCTTCAGACAGTTCTGTAAGGTCACTTAGATAATGTGGTGATAACAAGATTATGTTTGTCCTCAGAGAGATTAAAGGATGATGGTAAAAGCATTGGGTCCCGTCCGTTATTCAGCTCTGAAACTGGCCCACTGAGGCGTGAACTTTTCAGGAAGGAAAACACAGACAAGGACTTAATGAGGCTTCACTTAAATAGCTTTGGAATCTGAAGTGTTTGTTAAGTGTTACGCATGACTAAAATATCTCGCTGGCAGCCTATAACTTTTTTCCCCAATATGAAACTGCTTGAGCTACACACTAGCCAATTATTTATACTTAAAAAAGTATCTTAAAGAAACATTTTATCTCTGATTTGAAGCTCATGATCCTAACATTTCACACATTCACAAACGTGTAGTTCACGAGTTTGTAAGTGGAAATAACGACTTGTGGTCAGTGTTGTTATCGTTAACCAAAACTGAAACTATTAAGATTAATTTTTGGTAATTAAAAATAAAGCTGAAATAATATATAAATATTAGATGAAAAACTCTTTGCAACTACTGAGATAAAGTAATAAAGATAAAGTAAGCACAACAAAATTTCTAAAAAAAAAAAAAAGAAAAAGAAAAAAGAAAATAATTTAAAACATACTATAAAAATAAAAGATAATTGAAAATATACATATAAGTATATAAATACTTAAGTTACATTGCTTTGCGTCAGTTCATTCAGTGATGGATTTGATAGACTAAGTTAGCATGAATTGGTCAGTCTTTTTGACCAGTTCATTAAAAAAGAATAAAGGGTCATTGATGAATCTCTGTATGTTCAGCAGTTCCAGCAGCACTACTGATGGACATTAGGTTTGGCTGTATGGCCGTGTACTGTTTGGCAGAGGTTGCACGTGATCCAGCGTTGGGCCAGCTGGGCTGAGCACTCGCTATCTCCCGCAGCAGGGCTGAACTCTTGCCTGTTTCCCCATCACTTTCTCTGCCTGTCTAACATTTTCCAGCACACAATATTGTCCAGTTTTTATTATTTTCTTGCTCTTGTTCATTGACTTATTGCCTTCAATCTTCCACGCCACAAATCTTCTTGAGGAGATTACTGGAGGATTTTCTATTAGAAGTTGCTTGGTTTGTTAACAGAATATTCTGGGTTCAGTTCAAGTGAGGCTACGTTGGCAGCATTTGTGGCATAATGCTCCCTCTTTTTACTAATAAAAACAAAAATGTAGATTCCTTTAGTTGACATTATCGACAACGTCGACAGAAAACAAATTGTCGACAAATATTTTTGTTGTCGCGTAGTCATTTTATCTAATTTCACCCGATGTAAGAGCCTGCAATAACGGGGTTTGACCAGTGTGGAGCTGTAGCGCAAGACTGTAATTCAGCCCTCTCCGATGCAATTCAAGACAAGAAGACAGCGTTTCAGAGTAGTGATAGGAAGTTCAGAAAAATAGCCGCATTTCCACTGTCGGGCCAGTGCGAGCCAGGGATTAAAGCAGGCCGGGCGGGGTTAATAGCCTCGGACCTGTAGCACCGAGGCCAGAATAGCGCAGGGTTTCCACAGTCAGGACCTGAAGCTCCGCTGCGCTTCACTAAAACACGCCCTTTACACGCCTCTCAGGAACAACGTCACGCAACCTCATCATTTCACCAACAAAAAGAAGTTATCTGAAAACTAAGAACTAAATCACTGGAACATGCGCGATCACACACGAACATGATAAAAGCGGCTGTTTGTTTGCATGCTTTGTTAAATATTCAAATTCAAAAGCATTGATGTTTTACTATAGAATAAATGAAACATTGATCATAATGAATTTACAGGCCCAAAATTAATCACACAGAAATAAATGTATTTATATTTTATTTATTTATTTTTAACGCTTATGAAAGTAGCCTGCTTATTCAGTCGAGTCTGTTTCTGTTTATTTGTAGCCACAGTAGCCTATATACGTCACATTAAGAATGAATGATAATATCTCTATTTTTATAAAAGCTCCCGAACAAAAACATTATTATATTTTTATGATAGGCAACGTGAGCTAAACTCTCGAGACGAGGCTTGTGACAGATAATATAAGTTACTAAATAAATACACGATTGTGATAGAGAATAAGAAGCTGACGTCTGATTTCTTCAAGCGGTCATATTTACCATGTTTACTATGGTAACGTTAATGCCTAGCGTGCATAGTCTTTTACACCGCTTAAAATATTTCTGCCTTGTTTAGTGATTATAATCCACATCGGATCGGAACGCGTTATTTCAAACAATCGCTGCTGACTGAAAATGAGTTTTGAGCTCAACTTATTTAAAAAAGTTTTTAATGCTGGTGTTAAAACTGTTATCTTTCTGAAATGATCCGTGGTGCAGACGCTCTCCAGACGCGGAGAAACCCCGCACAACCCCTCCTCTAGCCCCAGCTGGCCCGCTTTGGCCCAAGGTTTTCGTCGGGCCAAAAAACCCTGGCCGTTGGCCCCGAGGAAGCCCTGGCGAGGCACGATCAAGCCCCGGAAGTGACTGTTGAAATGCGACTGGCCCTGGCATGCACTAGCACGCCCAGTTTAAGCTCGATAGTGGAAACACGGCTATTTTAGATGATTTGAGACCTTTGAGTCTTGTTCAGGAAAATTAATGAATCGTTCATTTGTTCAAATGTAATTAAAATCTTACGTGTTACTTCCCTAACATGTCTACTAGTACTTACGCAAACGTTGGTCACACTACAAACAATACAAAACTAAATTCTATAATAAACAAAAAAGATGAATTCATTGTTCACCTGGGTCTTCAGTCTATGATTAACTGTGCAAAAGGAGTTACTCTGGCAACAAATCAGTTTTTTGTCTTTATGATTTTAAGTGTACTGCCTTAATGTTAGTAGGCCTATTGTTTAATAAAATAAAAAAAGAGACTGTATAAAAGGCTTATCGTTCATTCTTTTGTCACGTGACGTGACCGCATTGGATAAAGAAATTAATTTACAAGCTTCCTTACAAACGGGTGCATAGTCATTATCATCATCATCATCATCATCATCATCATTATCATCATTATTATAATTATTATTAACTCTTACAGTTACTGTGATTCTGGTCTCAAATTGTAGCTCTTTACCTCTTACAGTTTATAAATGTGTGAATTTCATGATGCTTATTTTCCATACACTGAATGTTGTAACAAAGGTAATAAAGAGTTGGTTATTATTATTATTAAATCTCTTTCCAGCTCAGACGTCATAGGTTAAAGCTTATGGGTCTGACGTGATGAACAAAGACTCGAAAAACCCGAAGACTCGTGAGATGAGCTAATCGGAGATATCAGCTGTATTTATGGTTTTCCAGGACCGGAGAGGAAGAAGAGTGCAGCTGTAAACTCTGTTCTTCTGTCTGCTCTCCGCCTCGTCCCATCTGTCAGTTTGACAGAAGAGCAGCTCAGGGGTATGAATAAGGCACAAAGTATTTCCTGCGGCTCTGCAGACTACAGGAAGAGGCCTCACCCAGCCGTGAAAGCTGTGTTATGCTCCAGACAATTCCCTGTGTGTTGAGCGAAAGTTGACTGGTACTGCCAAGCTGATATCCAGCGCTGTGGATCGATGGGAGTTTAGGTCAAATTGTAAAAGCCCAAAAATGAACATTTGCTGAACATGTACACAGCCTCAGGCCATCCAAGGTGTACACGACCTAGTTTCTTCATTAGAACAGATCAGAGTTATCCCAAACTTTCGCACATACTTTAGATATGAGGATAACATCTCCACCAGCTGTGGAGAGATGAAGCCGTTGCATGCTCTACATTTGGTTGGTGTTTCACACATCTGTGGTCAGCCACCTTGTAGTGACTCAAATCAGACTTCGGAAACTAGGAGGTGTTGTAGCCTGATGTTGTATGTATGTTACCAGAATGCAGACTTAGCAGAAACACTTTTGATTATATCTTGACAAACAGAAGTTTCAGTAGCTATGTTTCCATCCAAAGTTACGAATTAAACCACTGGGCAAAATTGTAAAATCGCATGAAACATTTGCGAATAAAGCGCCGTTTTCATCCAGTGAGTTAAAGAGAACAAAATCGTCACTTCCTGATGACCTTGTGCTAAATATAACAAACAAAACTGAAATTTCCTGCCGTAAAAAAAGGCACTGTGTCATATTGTGTTTTCACTGAGGACTTCTTATGTTATTTTGGTGTCAGTGAGCTTAGTGTACTTAGCAAGAGTTTTGTCAGTGCTTCAAATAGACACATTGGTTCAGCTATATAAGCCTAGTACAACTATGCATGCTCATGTAATAACTAACTAAATCCTAACTAACTAACAGGGGATTGTTTCCAGAATCAGTGAATGAACAAATGAATTAATGAATACAGGTTAATTACAACTTTTTTTCTCACAGCTCCGATTTTTTTTTTTTTTTTTTTTTTTTTTTTTACAATAATTGTGAAATGGAAAAAAAGTCAATTGTGGGATGAAAATGATTTTGAATACCATGGTGTAAACAAGCTCCCATAAGGGATGTGTCGGTGCAAGAAAAAAAAAAGTTCAAATTCAAATTCAAATTCAAATTCAAAGATGTTCATGGATTTCCCTCAAAATCAGCTTAGAAACTGTCAAACTTGTGTCCTTTGGTGAAACTCTCAGCACAGTTTTTCAGTGGTGTTTGGAGCGTACAGAAAACAGAGGTTGTTTTGAGTTTGGGATGAGGTTTAGTGGCAGATGGTCAGATTGTGAACTTGTCATCCGCTCGCTCAGTTCTCCTTTGCTTTATTTCGTCATCTGTCCCCACCTTTATCCTGAGTCACTCAACGGGAAAGCAAAGCCAGCTTCATGTTGAGCCACAGTAAAATCTCCCTCAAGTGTATCCTCAATAAAACTATGTTTTGCTCTGCCTCTGTGGCAACACAGAGATGCGAAAGCACATTTTAGCTGCAAGCTCTTATGTACGAGAATCACACCCATGTTACTTCACACCTAATTTCAAAAGATTGTGACACTAGATCTTATTTCATCACACTCTTCTTAAAAGTAAGTCGAAGTGTTTAAATAATTGTGAAACTCCTGCTGGTTAATTTCTGTGTTCTACAAGTACTCGCTGTCTCATTGTGTCTTTCCTACAAAAAGAACATCTTGGGAGTTTGACTTGAAGCCTTATCTGTACTATATTGTTGTGACATCTGACAGTGAAGTAATAATCCAGGGCAGGCCCGGTCAGTTCATGTCAAGCCTCCTCGCAGATGGACAGCAGTAAAGTTGAAATCACTTCTGCTATACGCTGATCTTTTTTAACAGTGTTTCAGAAACAGACAGTCATGGGGAGGAAACTGAAAGTTGCGTCTCATTTTTGTGACAGTGTTACTTTAGTATCATTGAGATTTGATGTTGTTTTTATTAAGAGTTCAAATAGAAGATTTTCCTTTTCCTTTTACATTTTTATGACTTTTTGTTACGTGTTTAATTTCTATATAGTTGTATTTTTTATTTCAGTTGTAATTTTACTTGTTTTAGTACATGTGATATTATGAAATATTACTGTGAAAAGTAGCTGAAATAAAAATAACTGCATATTTGTTTAGATTTTAAGTTTACTTTTATTTGATTAAATAACAATTTCAATTATTTGAACTAGCTTTTGAATTCCTTTTTTTGCAAGTAACACTGTGCATATGTAGAACTACTTCCTTCTGCCATGGATGTAAATCTCAAGTCGACAGTTTAACAGCTGAGCCAAAGCCTCCATTACTAATTTGAAAATGTCACTTTAGAACTAGTAACAAAGGAATGTGGTTGCTTCATGGAAACCTTGTTGAATTACAATATTAAAAGCTCACTGTATTGTTTATCATGTATGTAACTGGCCAGAGTAAAGCCCTGTTCACACCAAGAACGATAACTATAAAGATAACAATATTAGCCTCCACACCAGCGAACAATATAATCTGTTTATTTTGAGCGCACTTGCGTCTGCCGCTTTAAATCCTCGAGCTCGTTACAGCAGGATGGATTCTGATTGGATGTGAATGTTTGTATCGTTCATCACCTGGAAAAAAATCGTTTTGAAAATGATTCCAACGATACTGTTTCTCTATGCCTTTATCGTTATAGTTGTAGTGTGGACTCTGCTATTCTTTAATATTGAGAACGATTTTTAGAACTATATCTTTATCGTTATCTTTATAGTTATCGTGCTTGGTGTGAACGGGCCTTAAGGCTGTTCTCAGCGGGTTCATGAGCGGTTGAAAGTTCTGAGTTCTGTTATCACTAGAATATTGCACTCCTTTCAGCCAATCAGATTCGAGAACTGGAAAGAACTGTTGTATAAACATGCATATTTGTTGGACTGACTGGGGAACGTTCAGGAAACCTTTTGAAAACAGTCATTATATATTGCAATAACTTTTGTTGACAACAGTGGTGCAAAAATGACACATTTCACATTGGTTTGTAATAGATCTGTGAATTAATTTTAGGCTACATTTTAGGAATGAGCAACAGAGATTGAGTAAAAAAAAAAATGTAAGAAAATGATATCAGCTCTTTGGGCGGCACCCTGAGCTCTGATTGTTTTGCTTGCCACAGCATGCAGTCCAAAGTATAGACGTGAGAGGTGAAAGAAGCATGGCTTTAAAGTCCCATGGTGATGTCTGGGTTAGCAACAAACATATCTGATTAATCTAATATAGGATGTGTTGGGATATTAATAACATTTACTAACACGCTGAATGCGCTGCATTTTACAAGTGTTTAGATTCATGCTCAAATGCCATGCCCATTATTTGAGATGGTCATCGGTTTCTGATGTTATATTAATGCAGCAGTGCTTTTTTTCATCGTATTTGTTCAATAGGCTGACATCAATTAAAACTTCATATGTTTTTGTACTTCATATGGCTTTGAAAATGCACAGGTGATTTCAGGAATCACTTTATATTGTAGATGAAAATATAGCAAAAAAATCTGCCTCAAGCATAGCATTATAATGAATGTTGTTGAAATAAAAAGTTGCAACTGTTATTTATTTAATGAACGAACTAAATCAGCCAGCGTCACAGCCCTATTTGACAACACTTTTTTAATTTTAAAAACATTGCTGCATCATAATCATAATCTTCAGATCTTCAGATATTATCATTATCTCTATTACTCGAGTACTCGTTTTTGATACTTGTCGATAATCAGAATGAGAAATTGCCAAAAATGCCCATCCCTAATTTATTAATTTATTTGTTTGTTTTAATGGAGTGCATGAGATGCAGCGGTTACAATGCAACTTTCATGATTATGGACAAAGAAGATATCGAAAATAACCAAACTGCTTTTATATTTCAGATTACTCAAGTTTAGTTCTTTCGAATGTGTTGAATTTGAAATTTATGATAAAACGGTATTTATATAAATACACAGTTTTTTAATATATATATATATATATATATATATATATATATATATATATATATATTAGGGCTGGGCGATATGGACAAAAAGTCATATCCCGATATATTTAGGCTGAATATCGATATACGATATATATCCCGATATTTTTTCCGCAAAGTGAGAGCAAATGTTCTGTCAAAGCCAAATATGACGTCACAAGTAGTTTTATTGAAACCGGCCATTTCAGTGAACAGTTGCAAAATCAACTGAATAAATAGTAAACAGGTTTCTTCACCTGGTTCATAATTAAATGCTCAGCTGTTCAAATAACAATAAAATTAAAAAAAAAAAATAATAATACTGTATAACAATAGGACAGGAGTACCTTTTTTGAAATCAAAGCTCCATAAGGTGCACATTTAAATAAAAAAAATATCTTAAAAATAGCCTATAAAATAGGCTATTAAAATAGGCCAATCTTTTTCCTAAATAAATATATTTAAATGAGAAAAGTACAATATAAAATTTTTTTAGTTTTACAACTATAATGGCTTATTAAAATCAAAACAGATTTTATTCTCCTTTCTAACAAATCCACAGATGCAAATAACGAACATCACAAAAGAATATGACAAACCCTAGTAACTTAAGGGCAGCATTTACATATAAAGAAAGAACAAAAAGTGATCAGTTTAAGAACATTTTTTTTAAACATCAGCCTGAGGTTACCTTTTCCTTTTTGTTAACTCAATTTCTTATCTGAACAGTCTCAACCAGTTGCACAAGAAACAGATTATCAACTCAATAAACATTTCCCCCCTCTTTTTTTACTTTGATAAACAGTAATGCTGTCTTGAGGTAGACATTAGAAGACAGACAAGCGTATCCTCCTTCGTTTAAAGATTTTGTGCGAGAAACACCAGCCTGTCAACAGCATCCGGCTTCAGAGATGCTCTGTGGCAGGTCACGATATTGCCACTACAGCTGAAAACCCTTTCGGAGGGTGAACTGGTAGCTGGTACCAAGAGATACTTTTTTGCCAGGTGGCTCAGAGATGGAAAGAAAACTTCATGATCCTTCCACCACTTGAGAGGATCAGTGTCACTCTCCACACTTGCGGACTGCAAGTAACTTGACAGTTCATTTTCAATAGCCTCCCTCTTGGTTGGTGCAGTGGTGGTGGCTGTGCGCTTCTTGAAGAAGCTTGCCAGTCTCTTAGCTTTTGGTGCTACTGCTGCTTCTCCATCTGCAGGCTCAGGCACAGTGGGCACACATAGGCAAGGCGGTTGACAGCTGCTCTGATCAGCCAGTAGCGTCTCCACCTCCAAGACAGCTCTGTGCTTTAATGCATCGACTTTTTCACTTGGGATGTAGGTGGCCCTGAACCGAGGATCCACAAATGAAGCCATCTCCAAAAGGTCAGTAGTGGCTGGGTCAGAATATTTGCTGTTGAGGTACTCAACAATGCTGGTCTTGATCGTTTTACAAAGCTCGCTATCACCCTCTTCACATGCCAGGAGACTTTCGTTAAAAAGGTGCAGCACAGGTTTCACATATGATAGAGTGACGTACTCCTCACCTGATAAAGCATCAGTAAAGTCCTGGAGAGGTTTCAGGACCTTTTGGACTGCTTCTAGGACCTCTAAGTCCTGCCAGGTAGGGACAAGATGCCTGGTCTTTTTGTCATTAGACAGGACTTTGGCCAGTGCTCCTTCCTGCTCCAGGACTCTCTCTATCATCTGCTGCCTGGATCCCCAGCGTGTGGCAGACTCGGTTATGAGTTGGTGACTTGGCAGACCCAGCTGAATCTGGACTTCAGCAAGATGTCTCCTTTTCTTCCAGCTGTACGAAAAACAGCTTACAATTCTTTTGCACAAAGAAATGGCCCGGGTGACACGCTTGTCATTCATGCCATGTCCTGTCAGAATCATAAAAAACTATTAAACAAATGTGCTTATGTGAGAAATTTGACTCTGGTTTCACTTTAACACATTCATACAACTAATCCAAAATCAAGCTTTAGAAATATTCTACATTAATATTATTTTCTTGTTTCATAGTTTATTTTTTTAATCAACACCAGTACTAATCATAAATATCAAATATTATATTTTTTTCTGAATTTTAATCATGTAAGTGATTTTAATGTATTATTATTTTTGTATAATTTATAAATGATGACTCTACTGTATGTACATTTACTCGTGTTCCGTTCTTGTTGTTGTTCTTAGTATTTAATATTAATGCTATTTTTTAATGCTACTTCATATTTCTACTCCACTAAAAACTCCACAATGTCTAGGCATATGTGTCAACATTAGTTTCTAGTTACTTTGCAGTTTGCTATTTTCAATCCAGAGAAAAAACTATAGTCTATCATAATAGCTAAATATATATGTTACCTTGATGATAACAACAGGCTAACCAGCATTTTAAAGTCATAATTACCTCACCTTTACCAGCTGTAACATTAAAGTGGTAAATACATCGATGCATCACTAATTCTTATCCAATAACGGAAACCTAATAAAAATGGTTCTGAAATCTACCATTCTGTATTGTAAATGATTTTACATTTAACACTTTAAGTTTTGTGTTTTATTAATCTATTTAACCTATATTTAACAATACATACTGCATTTCAACGGACACCTGGCCAAGACAGCAGCATAAAACACAAAGTTGCAGACAGAAACACAAAGGAAAATAAGGAAAAACTAACATTTTAATGTTTTTGATTAAAGTAAAATATCTGAATACTCCTTACAACACTGCACTCACCAATAGCCAAGTGCAGTCTGTGACCGAAGCACTGCATCCTCAGCCACTCGTTCAGCTCAACCGCTTTGACGATGTTGCTCCCGTTGTCGGTTGTTATAGCAACCAGATACTTTTCTTGGAGTTTCCAGCTTGCAATTGCGTCCTGCAGGGCCTCAGCTATGTGCTCACCGGTGTGGTCCTGGGGGAAATAACTTGTTTGCAGACACGCTGTTTTCATCTCCCAGTCTTGAATGAAGTGAACTGTCATGCTCATGTAAGGCTCACACGTCCTGCTCGACCACATATCGCTGGTCAACGCAAAATGGGTCACGTTAGCGAGCCGGTCAGCAAGGCTCTGTCTGATTTCAGTGTACATTTGTGGCAGTGCTTCTCGTGCAAAGTAGTTGCGACTGGGAAGCTCATATCTCGGGTCCATAGTTTTCAGTAGCTTTTGGAATCCGATTTGTGCCACAGTTGCAACGGGGACCATATCTTTAGCAATGTGGTAGGACACCGCTTTAGTTATATTACACCACTTGACACTTTTCTTTTCATAAGGCACATTGCGGGAAAATGAAGTTTGCAGTGAGCTTTGTTTCGGGGCTGGAGCTTTTTCGGGTTGTCGATGGCTTGCGGCTGGGGCTTCTGCAGCGCGCAGTTTCAAAGACTCTTCGTACTGCAGTTTGTGCCACTGTTTTAGGTGGTGAAAAAGATTTGTAGTGCTTCCACCCCTGGCTGTAACTTGTTTATTGCACTCCCTACAAATAACGTGATGTTGTTGCTCATCTGATACTTTGAATCCGAACCATCTCCAAATTACTGAGCCACTGCTTTTTCTTTTACTAACCAATTCCTCCGTGCGCTCCGCAGACGTAGTTGCTTCCTCCATGTTTGTTGAAGAGTGGCTCTGTGCCTGCACCCCCACCCCCCCCCCCCCCCCCCCTCCCCTCGAAGAGGAGGGGCGCTGGCGCGGGGAGCAGCGCAAATTTGAACTATATCGATTTATGCGATATGGTCTAATTCCATATCGCGTCTAAAAATATATCGATATATTTTTTATATCGATATATCGCCCAGCCCTAATATATATATATATATATATATATATATATATTATATTATTATTATATTTTTTATGTGTTTGATGACATTGCAAGGAGTTGTGAATTTCGCCAGGTGACGTGACCGTCATGTGGCTGGAACTCATAACTGGTTTTGTTAAGCTGTGTTAAGCAACCAGGAGTACATGTTTTGTCTTGCGTGTGTTTTGTTTGTGTCAGTAATTGAGACGGCCTGCTGATCTGTGTGCGGTTTGTTTCTCCCAGAAAAAGCCACGGATGGATCCCTGCAGAATGAAGACTGGACACTCAACTTGGAGATCTGTGACATCATTAATGAGACCGAGGAAGGGTGAGAAAGCAGGAAACAAACACACACACACACACACACACAGAGAGAGCCTGTTGATGACTCACAGCAACTCTCACTGACTCATTCAGTACGACACTGAGCCGTCTGAGCAGCAGACTGACTGGGAATGTGCTGGTGTAGCATTGTACTCCGTTCTGATTGGTTCTCACAGTCCCACGTGGCCCTGTTTAAAGCTGACATTAAGAAGCATAAAACCTCTATGACTCTATACAGTGAAAGTATTTTTTTGCTTCATAGAACAAATAGTCTTAAATGTACAACCTTGGAAGACAACAACGGTTAGAGTAAAAAAATATATTTTTCTTATGCTCACCAAGGCTGGATTTATGTCATTACAAAATACAGTAAAAAAAAACCCTGTAATATTGTGAAATATTATTGCAATTGAAAATAACTCTTCTCTGTTTGAATGTATTTTCAGATGTAATTTATTCTTGTGATGATTTCAGCATCATTACTCCAGTCTTCAGTATCAGATGATCCTTTAAAATCATTCGAATATACTGATTTGCTGCTCAAAAATGATTATTATTACCAATGTTGACAACTGTTGTTCTGCTTCATATTTTGGCAGAACGGTGATACATTTATTTATAGTGCTGTCAAATGATTAATTGCTGTTAATCACATCCTAAATAAAAGTTTTGGTTTGCATAATACAACCCGAATTCCGGAAAAGTTGGGACGTTTTTTAAATTTTAATAAAATGAAAACTAAAAGACTTTCAAATCACATGAGACAATATTTTATTCACAATAGAACATAGATAACGTAGCAAATGTTTAAACTGAGAAAGTTTACAATTTTATGCACAAAATGAGCTCATTTCAATTTTGATTTCTGCTACAGGTCTCAAAATAGTTGGGACGGGGCATGTTTACCATGGTGTAGCATCTCCTTTTCTTTTCAAAACAGTTTGAAGACGTCTGGGCATTGAGGCTATGAGTTGCTGGAGTTTTGCTGTTGGAATTTGGTCCCATTCTTGCCTTATATAGATTTCCAGCTGCTGAAGAGTTCGTGGTCGTCTTTGACGTATTTTTCGTTTAATGATGCGCCGAATGTTCTCTATAGGTGAAAGATCTGGACTGCAGGCAGGCCAGGTTAGCACCCGGACTCTTCTACGACGAAGCCATGCTGTTGTTATAGCTGCAGTATGTGGTTTTGCATTGTCCTGCTGAAATAAACAAGGCCTTCCCTGAAATAGACGTTGTTTGGAGGGAAGCATATGTTGCTCTAAAACCTTTATATACCTTTCAGCATTCACAGAGCCTTCCAAAACATGCAAGCTGCCCATACCGTATGCACTTATGCACCCCCATACCATCAGAGATGCTGGCTTTTGAACTGAACGCTGATAACATGCTGGAAGGTCTCCCTCCTCTTTAGCCCGGAGGACACGGCGTCCGTGATTTCCAACAAGAATGTCAAATTTGGACTCGTCTGACCATAAAACACTATTCCACTTTGAAATAGTCCATTTTAAATGAGCCTTGGCCCACAGGACACGACGGCGCTTCTGGACCATGTTCACATATGGCTTCCTTTTTGCATGATAGAGCTTTAGTTGGCATCTGCTGATGGCACGGCGGATTGTGTTTACCGACAGTGGTTTCTGAAAGTATTCCTGGGCCCATTTAGTAATGTCATTGACACAATCATGCCGATGAGTGATGCAGTGTCGTCTGAGAGCCCGAAGACCACGGGCATCCAATAAAGGTCTCCAGCCTTGTCCCTTACGCACAGAGATTTCTCCAGTTTCTCTGAATCTTTTGATGATGTTATGCACTGTAGATGATGAGATTTGCAAAGCCTTTGCAATTTGACGTTGAGGAACATTGTTTTTAAAGTTTTCCACAATTTTTTTACGCAGTCTTTCACAGATTGGAGAGCCTCTGCCCATCTTTACCTCTGAGAGACTCTGCTTCTCTAAGACAAAGCTTTTATAGCTAATCATGTTACAGACCTGATATCAATTAACTTAATTAATCACTAGATGTTCTCCCAGCTGAATCTTTTCAAAACTGCTTGCTTTTTTAGCCATTTGTTGCCCCCGTGCCAACTTTTTTGAGACCTGTAGCAGGCATTAAATTTTAAATGAGCTAATTAAGTGGATAAAAGTATAAAATTTCTCAGTTTAAACATTTGCTACGTTATCTATGTTCTATTGTGAATAAAATATTGGCTCATGTGATTTGAAATTCCTTTAGTTTTCATTTTATTAAAATTTAAAAAACGTCCCAACTTTTCCGGAATTCGGGTTGTATATGTGTGTGTACAATGTATATTTATTTTGTATATATAAATACACACACCTACAGTATATATTTTGAAAAATGTACATGTATATATTCATATAATTTATATTATATAATGTAATATATAAACCTAACATATTTATATTAAATATATATATATAGGGTTGCAAAGGGGTGGGACATTTCTGGTAAGTTCCAGAAATATGCAAAAATCCCTGGAATGTTCCAAAAAATCTCGGAAAGTTTCCAAAATTTCTGGAATGTTTCTGAAATTTACTGGACATTTGTCAACTTTTTGCAACCCTAGATGTATGCTTGCATGTTTGTGTATTTATTTACATAATTAATATACATAGTACACACCCATATATTATCTAAAAAAAAACACTTATTATGATGCAATTAATTGCGATTAATCATTTGACAGCACTGATTGTTTTAAGATTTGCTTCATGAATAGAAAGCTCAAAAGAAAAGCATTTATTTGAAAAAAAAAAAAAAAAAAAAAAAATATATATATATATATATATATATATATATTAGGGATGCACCGGTTGACCGGCCATAAATCGGAACCGACCGGTTTTTGCTTAAAATACACGATCGGCAATCGGCCGGTTTTTGGTCGATTTTTCCGGAAGTGCGCCTGCGTGCACATACTACATTGGAATCATTCGCTATGATGTCATTTGCGTGGAAGTATGTCCAAATCTGTGCGCAGGACACGGACAGCCGATCAGCACTGGAAGTGCAGAGCTACACGTCTGAGGCACATATAGCAGGAAGCGAACAGCCGTTGGTGTACTGACGCACAAATAAGAGCCCCTTTCCTGCTCAATGAAGCTGCGCGAGCGAGCTCGATGAAGTAGGTGAAAAACCTTTACCGTATGTGAAAAGACTATTCATTAAAAAACATAGGAGAAACCTAACCAGATGACCAACAGCTTCTGGCCAGATCCGATTCTGATTTGTGAATTTCAGTGAAGCAGCACACATGACAATGACAACATAGAAAATGTAATACATCTGTATTTCATTCATAATTAATACATTCATATTAAATATAGCATACTTTTTAATGGTTGCGAAGTACTTATTCAAAAGAAGTACTACTGAGGGAGTACGCAATTTGAGTCTGAGCACATTTCCTTTTTTAAGACAAGTCAGTTGGTGGACAGCTTCATGACAGTCCTCATCAAAAATGCTGATTGTTTCTTTTAACTAAGGTTCGATATTGAGCGTAATTTCTCCTATTCATTTTTACAGTTAAATCGCCTCTACGTCGAGGTCAGTTTTAAGTAGCTGATGTTGTTGTTCTTGCTTACCAAAGCTTATAAAAAGATGACATGGGAGCTTTGGTCCCACCATGGGAAAAAAAACAAGCTGGGAGTTGGGTTGATGAACTTCCTGTCAATGAATTACAGTGTGTTTTTGTAAGAGGCATTTCAGTAGTGGTGCTTTACTGGTGTCTCGTCAGATTGAGTCTTTTTATTCCTATCTTGAGCTCACGGAGTGCTCTGCTAAATTGCATGTTATAAAATGGATAGTTATGATCCTGGATACTGATTAGTCAATCCAGTCATGCTGAAATACACAATCAGAAGCATCTTTGATGCAAAACAACAGCTTTTTACAGTAGCTACTTGTTCATATCCTTAACCCTGAGTCTGAGCAATACAACTAAAATGGTTAATATGTGATACAGCTACTTCAGTAGAGTATGTTCATATCAACAGCTCCATAAAGCCTGCTCACACCAAAAGTGATAACTATAGAAGTAATTATTAAAGGGATAGTTCAGGCAAAAATTTAAATTCTGTCATTAATTACTCACCCTCATGTCGTTCCAAACCCGTTAGAACTTCTTAGTTCATCTTCTGAACACAAATTAAGACATTCAGAGCTTTCTGACCCTCCATAGACAGCAACACAACTGACACGTTCAAGGTCAAAAAAGGTATTAAGGACAATGTTAAAATAGTCCATGTGACATTAGTGCTTCAACCATAATAATATGAAGCTAAGACAATACTTTTTGTGTTCAAAGAAAACAAAAATAATGATTTTATTTAGCAAGTTCTTCTCTTCTGTGACGGTCTTCGATTGGGAATTCTGTGTGAAGGCGAAAGATTTTCCCACACATTGGTCTGACAGATTTGCCATGTTAATCTACAGAAATCTTGGCTTGAAAAGTGACTTCAGAGTGACATGCGACATTTACAATAGACACCCTTTTTTTCTTGTGAAATTTGCCAAAATATTGCTAATTTAACTGCAAGTGTCTCACTTAAAAAAAAAATACAATAAAGAAGAACAGTGAAGTCCACACCACAACTATAAACAATTTTAAGAGCATGTTTTTCCCCAACTGATGAATGTTAAAAACACCGACAGCCAATCAAAATTCATTCAAAGTGCCGGCTGTAATGTTGACAGAACATAACTGAAGCTTACGCTTCGAATAAATATACTGTTCATTTCTGTTGTGCGTGTGATTATATAGTAATCGTTATAGTTATTCTTGGTGAGCTGTTGTCTTAATCATCTAAACGGTGTGCCCCCACAGGCCTAAAGATGCCATGCGTGCGGTGAAAAAGAGACTCAACGGCAACAGGAACTTCCGTGAAGTGATGCTGGCTCTAACCGTGAGTGACAGTGTGCTACACATTCTCTCCCTTTCACATAAACCCTTGTGTTCATGCTGTCAGAAATGAAGGTGGAGGAGCAACATCTGGTGTTTAGTCTGGTGCTTTGCACCGTTAATAATTAATGACTACTGAGTACTTTGTAAATCCCACCTTCAGGCCTGCCGGAGGCTATTTTGACATTTGAAGAAGGTATTTTGTGAGGATTTGAATGCATTATACTCCTGTTTTTTGTGATCCTCTGGGAGCTTCAGCTTGTCTAAGGCCCAATCCCAATTCTATTTTACACATATCGGAAATCGTGCAGCTCACACATCCAGGAGAAAATTAACTTGTCAACGCTGCCCCACGACGTTTATTAAATACAGTTTTAATACTGAATCGCTACATTATATTTTCCAGCGACGAGAGGATACAATTGCTGTTTTTAAGTAAATTCACTCTAAAAAGATAAACGCACAGACGTGAATACACGCAACCTCCATTTCTCTTTCTCTCTCTCTCTGTCTCTCTTTCTCTCTCGAATAGGCAATATTTTAGAAAATGGTTTAGCGATTTCTAATTATTGGGGGTATTAGCCCCCATCAATGTCTTCGGCAGTTATCGCCCTGATCAGACATATGCTGTGGCACGCAGTCTGTAATGATATGACGTTAGCATATATTAGCGATTTTTTGCAAACATTTCTTTGAGTAACATGACCATTAATATGAACCCACAATTGAATGTATCATAAAACAAATTTCATTAACTTTTCATTAAAATCTTTATTTATGGCAAAAAAGCTTACATTTATGTGTCTTTTTGTTCGCTGTAGCAGCCATGTTGCCGAGATAATTTATACCCCTTCGTCTGAAGTGTGGTCCCGAAAAATCTTCGTTTGAAGGGCTATGTTCCCCTTACCCCTACCCCTCCAACCAAAAGAGAATCTAGACAAAGGGGAAGGGCTAAGGGGTAGAATTGGGATTGGGCCTAAACAATCAATAATCTTAGCTGCTTGTGTAATTGTCTTTTTTAGGTGCTGGAGACTTGCGTGAAAAACTGTGGCCACCGTTTTCACGTCCAAGTCGCCAATAGAGATTTCATCGAAGGTGTCTTGGTGAAGATCATCATTCCGAAGACCAACCCTCCTGCTATAGTACAGGAGAAAGTGCTGTCACTGATTCAGGTGAATTGAGTGAGATTAAAAAACTTCCTCTTTATCTCTTCCTCTGTTTCTGCAATAAAACCACCACTGATGGCCGTTGCTACATTCTAAGCATTTCCATTCAGAATGGGTCCGGGCTGGAAACTAGGTTTGATGGACTTGGTCTGCGAGGCTGCTTGCAATTGTATTAATTCTAGTTGACTGGAAGCCATTACTGAATCAGATTGACAGATTGTTTAGATTGATTGCTGACAGTTTCCTTGATGGCATACAGGGCATAGCTGCATTTAGTTGTCTCTAGGATTTTACAAATACCTGGTTTTTCACTCTAAAATGTCACACTGAACTGTCTTTTTATTTTATTAAAATTTGTTTGGTTTTATTTAATAGAATTTTTGGTTTGTCTACTACATTTCCGGGCCGTCGGAGAACAAATGAATCAAATCCATCTTTATTTGACCCTCTTATGTTTAGCACTCTCTATTCTGATTCTATTTAATCTATTTATTGACTTGATCCTCTAACACTTGCACCCTCTATTGGTTTTCTAACTGCTCGTTTTCTTAAAAAAATAAAAAAAGCTCTCTAACACTCTCTATTCTTTTCTATTTATCTACTTATTTTATTTTTGTTATATTAAAAAAAACTAAAAACTTTGCTACGTTTACCGCATTAGCCTAACCGAGACTTATCATAGCACTTGCATATTACTGCTCATTTGTTGTTTTTGATTTCTTTCTAATGTCATTATTTGTAAGTCGCTTTGGCGACTAGTAAAATATATATTTTTAAATACTTAAGTCACATAAAACTCATGGTGCATTTTAATATTGTTGTGATCAGAAGAGGAACTAGAAATAAAAAAAGTTGACAAAATAACCTGCTCTAACCTGAATGATTTCCACTTTTGTACTGTTGTACTGTAAATTTATCTAGAATGTCTATTGGCAATAGTAATTAACAAAATTCAATGTGTAAATGCATTGAGTTGTGAGTTCCTTTTACCTGCTAAAAACCATCTATTGCTAATGGTTGAAAACTTTACCTGATAAAGCTAAGCTCCTGTGGGATAGCTTTTCTATAGTTCCACTACCCATTAACCAATCACCTCTCTGTCTTTGTGTTTCGGCCCAGGCTTGGGCAGATGCATTCAGGAGCAGCCCAGACCTAACCGGAGTAGTGCACATTTACGAGGAGCTGAAGAGGAAAGGAGTTGAGTTCCCCATGGCAGACCTGGATGCTTTGTCACCCATCCACACTCCACAGCGGGTGAGAAACACACAACACTCACAGGGTTTAGAAGTGGGTTCTTCAATGAGTTTTCATTCATTTTGCTTCATCCTTTCTTCTAGGGAGTCCCAGAGGTAGATCCAGGCACACACAAGTACAGAGCGCCTGCTCAGCCCAACACAGCATCCCAAACGGGCCCTAGACCTGCAGCTGCTGCAACAGCTGACTTATACCCCGCCCAGATCCCACCTGTATCGGGACCCATCACAGCAAACCCAGAGCAGGTCACAATCACCTCAGAATAGACGTTGCTGTATTCAGTGCTAAAATGAAATGTGTTGAAAACCTGTTCCAAAACCAATGAGCTGATTTACACCGTGTCCTAACTACAAGATTGTACACAGCCAATCAGAAGCATGTGTTGGTGGGCTTTCTCTGGAAGCGCACTGCACTCACAATGAAATAGATGCGTTTATAATCTAATTCTTCTTCTTTCGTGTGTCGTCATCAAATGTCCAGCTCAGTAGAACTCAGCCACGTTCTCATCTCAGGTCCCACGTCGAAGAGGCCGGCCTCCGACGGTGGTTTATACAGTGGACAGGTGGTGATTATGTGCTCAGCGGTCTGCTCTGGCTCCCCACACTCACACACTGCTCTGTCTTCCAGGCCCAACTTCCTCATCGATGCTTTGTAACGTCCAACCCCAGTTCGCAGGCGGTTTAGCAGAGTCCATTGCCGGCGTGGCAGATCCTCTCCTTCAAGAGCGCCTCCAGGGTCATAGATGTAACGGTGGATTCGTGAGGGCCCTGCTGACTCCCACTCCTGCTTCCAGGCTGCCGCGAGCCATGCCTCTGTAGACAGGTCCTCAGGGAGGGACCTGAGCAGGTCTTGTGCCGCCTTGTTGTACGGGTGGCGGGACTTCAGTCTATGAGGAGGCAGTGCTGTTGTGGTGGTATTGTGCAGGATATGCCAGTTGTATCTTTGGGCTTTCCTTGCAAGAGCGAGGGTAGCAGCCTCTCGTCGGAGGCCGGCCGGGGCTATTCCCGCTAGTGTTGGCAGATGGTAGACAGGGGTAGATTTCAGTCAGCCAGTTATAGTCCGAAGGGCGGTGTTTATGGCAATGTCGACTTTCCTGGCGTGTGGGCTTCTGCACCAGGCTGGGGCACAGTATTCAGCTGTGGAGAAGACGAGAGCTACTGTTGATATTCGAAGCACCTTGGCAGTTGCACCCCAGCTAGTACCAGCGAGACGTCGAATTGTTGCGACCCTTGATGAAGAAGTGAAGAAGTGAAGTGAAGTGACATTCGGCCAAGTATGGTGACCCATACTCAGAATTTGTGCTCTGCATTTAACCCATCCGAAGTGCACACACACAGAGCAGTGAACATACACACACACTGTGAACACACACCCGGAGCAGTGGGCAGCCATTTATGCTGCGGCGCCCGGGGAGCAGTTGGGGGTTCGGTGCCTTGCTCAAGGGCACCTCAGTCGTGGTATTGAGGGCAGTGAGAGAACTGTACATGTACTCCCCCCACCCACAATTCCTGCCGGCCCGGGACTCGAACCCACAACCCTTCGATTGGGAGTCCGATTCTCTAACCACCAGGCCACGACTTCCCCATCATCATCCTGACACTTTAGCCGTCACTTCTTCAAGGTGTTGTTTGAATGTTAGAGATCTATCCAGGCGTACGCCAAGGTACCGTGGAGCTTGCTGGAACTCAAGGTGCTTGTTATTAACGAATATGTCCAGTTCCCGTCTGGCCTAACTTTTGTTCAGGTGGTAAGCTGCTGCAACTGTCTTGCCGATGCTGAGCTGTAAACGCCACTCACGCAGGTAGGCTGCCAAGGTGTCCATGTCCTGGTTTAGGCTGGCCTGCATCTGCTCCCATATTTGTCGTCTCGTCATAATGGCCAGGTCGTCCGCGTAACCATATTTCCGGGATGTTGTTTCAGGTAAGTCGTGGATGTAGATATTGAATAACATCGGTGCAAGGACAGAACCCTGCGGAACACCATTCCTCAGCCTTCTAAGCCTGCTGCATTGACCGTCACTGGTCTTTAAGGTGAAGCTGCGGTTCGTCACCATCTCAATGATGAACTTCACCATGTGCCGGTCGGGAATGATCTTTAGTAGCTTTAGGTGGAGTCCGCGGTGCCAGACGGTATCGTAAGCGGCTGTGAGATCAAGCAACACTACTCCAGCCTTCTGTTTTTCCTGAAAGCTGTCCTCAATGTCTTGGGTGAGCAGTGTCACCTGGTCAACCGTTGACCGACCGTGCCGGAAGCCAGCTTGTTCCCGTGGGAGTTGAGGGTCCACTATTGGCTCGTTACGATTATAGATCAGCCTCTCCAGGGTTTTGAATGGGACACAGAGCAGTGAGATGGGTCGGTAGGATTTGGGGTCTTCAGCAGGCTTGTTTGGTTTTGGAAGGGCTATGACAGCAGCACGGCGCCATATCTTCGGGAGCTTGGACCTCCGAAGGCATGTCGAGTAGAATGAGCAGAGCCATACAGATGTTCTTACACTCTGGTGAGTCACAAACTCAGGGTGGATGTAATCATGTCCTGGTGCTTTCCCTTGTTTGGTCTTACTCAAGGCAGTCTGGAGTTCAGCTGTTGTAAATTCCCCTGACAAGTTGGCGTCCACACTAGCTGCTCTACACAGGGAAGTCACCTGGTGTGATGTTGTGCGGGCAAAGTTCTTATCAGCATCAGGGAAACAGCTGTTCTTAAGGAGCTGGGATGCGATGGCATTTGCTGTTATTGGGCACCGGGAGGTCGATGGTGTTCTACCTGTCAGCTGGTTTATTGTCCGCCACGCCTTACGGCTGTAGTGGGTGAAGTCAATTGACTGAACTACTTCTGTCCACCTTGACCTTCGGGTGGCATCTAGCTTCTGCAGAAGTACCGTTGCAGATTCTTCCACTTCCTCCCTGGAGCTTGCCTGCTGGTGGATATGCAGGAGGTGGCTGCACTCTCCATCCCAGCCCGGGATGTAGTTTGTGTTAAAGCCACGGGGGATGGTTTTCCTTGCTGCCCCAAGGAGTACTCTGCAGTAGGCTGCATATCCAGCGTCCACGTCGGCGTTGTCTGGGTCTGGGAGACAGGATGATGTCTTTTCTGTCTCCTCAGTGAAAGACTGCCAATTTGCGTTACGAAAGTTCCATCTCCTGATGGGTTTCCCTGCAACTGGCTGCACCAGGGATGGGACCTTTATGATGGACGGTCGGTGGTGTGAGCGGGGGAACCTATCCAGGACACGTCTCTCTGGCTTTTGAGCTGTGTGACACACAGCGAAAGCCAAGTCCGGGTTGGTGTGGGTGTTCCAGCGTGCTGAAAAGAAGCTTGGAGGTTCTTTGGTGTCGAACAGTAGCAACGCATTGGCACTGGAGGCCCATTGGCTTAATGTCTCTCCATTTGGTGTAGTATGACTGTAACCCCAGTCTATGTGTTGGCAGTTAAAGTCCCCTGCATAGATGGCGGGTGCAGGTGCCGGTGAAAGTGATGTCATAGTCAGCATTGATGGTGGGGGCTTGTAGACATTGACAATCGTTGTGGTCTGCACCTTAGTCGACAGCCATTCGATACTCGAGCCTGGTGGAGATTGGCCAGTGGCTGTCCAACTAAGGTTGTTCCTCACAAAGGTTGCAAGTCCATGCTGTTTGCTGTGGGTAGACCCAGCAAGTTGGAAACCGGGCAGTTTGAGGATGTTATCACTGTCACGGTGTGTCTCCTGGAGGAGGACGGCTGCTACTTTGTGGGAGTCAGCGAGATGGTAGATGACTTCCATTTTGACGGTTGTAAGGCCCTCTACATTAAGTTGGAACACCGACAGACCTTGGTACTCGATGGTCGGGATGGTCACTCGTCCTGACATGGATGCACCATGTCCCTTCGGTCTCTTGCACCTCGGTCTGCCAGCTAGATGATGACTGGTTGGCAACATTAGTTTCGCAAACTGGTCTTGCACCATTTCTTGCTACTCACGGAGGAGGCCGCGTGAAGGCTGTCGTCATCTCCTCCTAATCTCATAATCTAATTCATAAATAACAAACCTTTTAACATCATTAAATTTACATACTGAGTGACTGATAACATCTTTTTCATGGAAAAATTGTTGGTTCATTTTGTGTTCCCTGATTTAACGTACATGTTTGCTTTAATTTATTTTCAAGAACTGAGGTAAACTAACTGTTGTTGTTTTCAGTATAGCTATATGTCACGCAAAATATTCAAACTCACATTAAACCCGTTTAACTTAGAATAAAGCACATAATCAGTACTTGAGATTATCACTGTCATATAGTTTGTATGTTGTTGTTCCAGGCACTACATCGCAGAAATAGAAACCATTTCTAAAAAAAAAAATTTAGCATGTCGCCGTCACGGCTAGTTAGGTCAAAAACTCTGATTAACATGAAAAAGCAACCTTTTTAATCATGTGTTGCAGCATCACTAAGGTGTTATTGTACGAGCACACCAAAAGCAAATTTAATTATTTACACAAGGAGATTACATACAAAATCGATGCAAAGAATTGAACGGACACGAATTCAAACCAGACAATTCTAATGACACAAATTGGGTGATGCGATTGCCGCAAACACGTGATATATGCATCAATTGCGTGTTCCGTGCAAAAACTTGAGAGAAACAAATCGCACGACACAGTAGGCGCATTTCCAAATTACAAATATATAGCAAAAAGTTTTTATAGCTCACATGAGTTGGTTTTTCAGGCAATGTGAAAAAGGAATAATTCGCAAAACTGCAAAGGAAACTTTTTTCTTCGCATTTTCGGGTCACATGGCGTATGTGAAAAGTCATGTGATCATTCTTCAATGAACTACAACCTCCAAAAAACTCATCATACGTGGCCGCTCTACAGTATAAGGGGCTTTTCCTTCTATAAATGCTTAGACAATTTACACTGCACACATCTGCGGTGCAGTGTGGCTCTGATACGGCCGTTGAAGCTGATTGCGGCCCCTCTAGTTAATGCTTGTGTTTATTCCAGAATCCAGCCGCGCCACGCATGTTTCTAAAGTGGCTGTCTGTGCTGTTTCTGTAAAGATACACACATATGTCTCCTTTCAATAAATATAGCCAAAAACAGTCAAAACCCCACCAAAAGGTCTCGCCATGACTTATCGCTTAATGACTTAATGCCATGACTTATCTCGAAGAGGCAAGAGGTTATGTTTTAGTCGCATAACATTGGTTAAAGGAAAGCCATTATTTAGCAATACTTTTTATTGACATTTATAAAATATTGCCAAAGTTTGGGCCAAATTTGTAATGGAAACGTGCCTATTGTCGCGCAAGCCATTCAATGAAGAGCTTCGTCCTGTTTGACAAGTTTTATCAGAAAATGTGATGATTTTATTTGTGCGAGTGACACAAAAGCTGTGCAAGTAACCTATAGCAATTAAATGTAAATTTATGCATTTAGCAGATAAATTTAATCCAAAGTGATTTACAGTGCATTCAGGCTAACATTTTTTACCTAACATGTTCCCTGGGAATCATGGGCTTATGAATGGGAACACTACGTGAAAGAAATATTTGCTTCACTTTGGTGTGCACACACCATTACAGCTAAGAACAATTTATTGCAAATAATGCTTTAGAAATGATCTTATCTGAAACATTTTCCTAACTTCCATGCAAAAGTTAAACCTAAAAAGCAGTTATTTTAAATTGTAGAAATATTTCACAGTATTGCTGTTTTTGCTGATTTGGGATCGTTTCGTTTGTGTGAACAGATCGCAAGGCTGAGAAGTGAGCTGGACATTGTGCGTGGGAATGTTAAAGTGATGTCGGAGATGCTGACCGAGATGGTGCCGGGCCAAGAAGACACCTCCGATCTCGAGCTACTCCAGGTCTAAGAGTTTTCCCACTGCGCTCAAATCTTTTATACAGAGATTATGTGTATAAATGATCCCATATGTTTACTTAAAGAAGTTGAACACAAATGAAATCCAATGGATCTGTGGCCTAGCAGTTAGCATAGCTCTTGGAAATATTGAGCTGTGGTGCTCATGTTGGCTATATTGGTTCTAATCCGGCATGCAACATCACATTCTCTTTTCTTCTTAAGAACATTTTCCATGGTCTTAATACTCACCACTACAATAAAAGACAATAGTAAAAAAAAAAATGAAAAAGTCGATATTTTGAATCTAAACATCACCACAAGGGGGTGTAACAATATTGTGTTTTACCACCTCATCTACTGCATCCCTATGGTCCTGTTCATTATATTGGGTTGTATATACATTATTATGTCCTTTCTATACTCGACTGGGAAAATGTTCCATAATAATCTATTCTAGACTAATAAGATTTACAGCAAAGCTGAAGTGCATCTTGTGTGTCAGGAGCTGAACAGGACGTGTCGAGCCATGCAGCACAGGGTAGTGGAGCTCATCTCTCGTGTGTCTAACGAAGAGGTCACCGAAGAGCTGCTACATGTCAACGATGATTTAAACAACATCTTCCTGCGCTACGAGAGGTGAGAAGAGGTGTCCGTCACAAAAAGTTTCCCTCGTCAGCCTTTATCTGACAGCTCTCAGAGGAAGCTCTGACTTCACGTCTCCGCACTCAGCTCAGGCTTCCCTTTGATTTCCCTTCCTTTGCTTTAGAGCACAGCGCACAGGGTCTGAAGACACATTAACATTTCTTTCATCTCCATAGTGACAAGTGTTTTTGATATCTCACCGGTGCTCTGTGTTCTGACAGGTATGAGAGATACAGAGTAGGCAGAGCAGCACAAAACAACGGGGTGAGTTTGATACTGCAGTACTGCATTCTTAACACGCATAATACTGTCTGTATCATTATAATATGTAGTATAATTATAAATTATATTACATTGTTTCTTGTATGGTACCTATGTGTCTTGTGAAAATATTTTTGTCTTAAGTGCATGCTCTTTTTTTTTACATTCTATTGTTTGAATGATGCTTAGCTGAAAGAGGCAAGTATGATGCATCATTGTTGTGTAGATGTGAGTGCAGTAAAATGTTAAACCATGGCTGAGTGTAATGCATTGCCTATCAACTCTAGAGATTTAGACCCTAGAACTAAAACTACTGTTTCTCACTGTCTTCATTACTTGTCCTGTCCAATACAGGTGTTATATGCCTTGTTTCTCTAGCAGTTTTTACAGCTTTCCCATAAAACAAAAAAGTCTGAGAGAAGTGTAATCCTCACCTGTGTATGAACATTTTTATTTATTATATTTAACTTGATTAATGGATGGTAACAATTTAAAAGTATGGCACATCAGGAAATATTGATTATTTAATTAAAGGGACAATTTTCCCCCATTTCTGTATCAAGCTGTATTACAATATTAGTATGGATTTATTATGCCACTATAGAACAGGTGAAGTAATAGAGAGTTGTTTTGAGTCTGATGTGTGTTGTGAATTCACAGGTCTTGAATGAGGCTTCAGAAGGGGATAATCTCATAGATTTGGACCCCGCTTCTCCAGCTGTGGTCACTCCTCGGGTCAGCACAACACCCACTCATACACCCACATCCACCCTGCAGCCTCCTTCTGCTCCTCCTGCTGCTGCTGTGTCTCTCTCCACACAGCTGGCAGGACTTGGTGAGGGTCTCACGTGCACATCTTAATTAGGATGACTAAATAGAGGCCAATAAACCTTCAAATCAGTTCATTTAAAACCATACACATAAACTTATTTAACATGATTTTCTTTATGGCTGTAGAAGTGGGTGCAGACAGCGTCAGCAGCACTCTCAGCTCTCTGAGCGCTCACAACCCTCAGGACGACTTTGACATGTTCGCCCACACCAGGTCCAGCTCTCTAGCTGACCAGCGCAAAAAGTGAGTGCCATTTCCACACCACTGTAAACCACACTATTACCATTTTATGTTAAACCACGTAAAAAAAACAAAAAAACAACAACTATTTTCTTTGCTTATTTCTAGCGTTAAATACGAGGAACCTCAGGCTCTGGTGAGCCTGGCGTCTGCTTTGGATATCAGACAGCAAAATGCCACTGGGGTGAGTTTCTTACTGCATGTATATTGATAGTGATGAAGGGTTTGTGAAGGGTTTTGTGGGGTGCTAATGGCTGACTAGACTCTCTGATCACTGCATGTTATTACTTAACTTAGACCGCACTGTTTCTCAGAAGATGGGGACTCGCACGAGTTTTGTATGGCAACTTCAACACATTTCTAGTCCTCTGCCTTTGCATGTCATTCGTTGTCACTTTCGGCATAAAAATGCTCCTGTTCTCATGTTAGCACTATGAGGTCTTTATGAAAAAAATATAAGTTGCTGCATTCATAAGCCCATAGTGCTATGTATGTTCCTTAGAAAACGCCACTACAATAATTGTTGCTGTAATTCAAATGTGATGATTGCTATTAGCCACCATTAAACTTAATGCCAAAAAAGTTGTTCTAAGTTTCTACACTCAGAAAAGTACAAAGCTGCAAAATTGCACAAATTAGTGCTTTTTTAAAAAGTACATATTAATACATTTTGAAAGGGCATTGCTCCGGTGACACCTTTGCACCTTTTTTTCTTTACACTGAGTGTAACACAGTGTAACACTATTTTTATAATAATAAAATAATAAATTAAATAAATAAAAGGTAACATGTACTTAATTATTAAAGACCATGGCAAGTTATTTAATAAGGTTTTCACTCTTTTAAAGGGATAGTTCACCCAAAAATTTAAATTCTGTAATTAATTACTCACCCTCACAAACCCGTAAGACCTTTGTTCATCTTCAAGACACATAATAAGATAATTTTGGATGAAATCCGAGAGCTTTCTGACCCTCATAGACAGCAATGCAACTACCACGTTCGAGATCCAGAAAGGTAGTAAGGACATTGTTAAAACAGTCCATGTGACATCAGTCGTCAAGAGAAGAAATTGTTGAATTAAGTTATTTTAGTTTTCTTTGCGGACAAAGTATTGTCGTAGCTTCATATTACATTTGAAGCACTGATGTCACATGGACTATTTTCACAATGTCCAAGATGAATGAAGGTCTCACGGGTTTGGAACGACTTGAGGGTGAGTCATTAATGACATAATTTACGCTTTTTTGGTGTAAACTATTCTTTAGGAATTTAATACTTTTAACAAGTCTTTTGTATCACAAGACGGTTGTCCTTACCAAAAAAACAAAAAAAAAAACCTTCACACTGAATTTACACGATCATCTTCAAGTGAAGTGGTTTGTTAAAGTTATTGTGTGTGATTTTTTATATTTGTGTGTAATCATTTTATATTTATTTATGAATAAATTTATAGATCTGGGCACAATAGGAGCACCAACTCATTGACCCTTAAATAAAATCCCTTATTATTCTATTAGTGGTTTTTGCTAAGGGAATTTAAGGAAGATAACTCAGTTTTTAATTTTAACACAAAAGCATGTTTTTGAATAAACGTAATATTAAGAATTATGAAATCTTCAAGAGTGATATTAGGAAATCATTATGATTGTATCTTTGGTAACAGACATACATGTGCTGAAATCAGCCAAGGTTACACAACGGATGTGGTTTAGAGTTGCAATTCACATGAATCAGCCCATGGGTCAAAGTTTACACCTCTTTTTTTCCCTCTCTTTGTTCGTTTGTTTTTCCACCCCATCTACCTTAGTTCATTGACTCAAAGTTACTTTCTCTTGCCTTAAATGACACCTGATTCAGTTTTCCTGAAGATGGAGCGTTATTATTATTTTTTGTGTGGTAGGTGCTTTTGTTCTTCTTCACATCTTTAAGGTGTTTTCTGTTGTTGATTTAGCCGAATGTAAAAGGTCCTAACGCTGAGTTGGAGCCCATAGACAGCTGGCTCATTACCCAAGGAATGGTGAGGATTTCACCAGAACCACTGTCCCATCCGTGTCCACCCACATCTGTCCACTCAGCCCAGATCTCGACCTCCACCCCTTACCTCCCACCACCACTAAAATACACCCACAGTAAAAGGGAGAGGCGCTCTCTCACAGTCTGCTGCGGTGATCCTGATTTGATATGCGGAGGAGCCGCTCGCATGTGTTAAGAGATCAGCCAAACATGACAAATCTGCCTTTATTTACTCAACCTCATGTCGTTCCAAAGTTCTTTTCCCAAGAAAACATCTCTTACATGAGTTTGTAATGACCACAGCTGTCAAACTCCACAGAAGCATTGTAAAGGTATATAGTGCATCATTTGGGTTAAATAAGTAAAAACTACATTAATATTCTCTATAGGAAAATGGATTTTTAACTGATGAACCTTTAAATGAAAACTTCATCCAAAAATGAAAATGCATTCACCCTAAATTCAAAATGAAGATGAGGTTTTTTCTTCATCAGAACAGATTTGGAGAAATGTAGGTTTACATCACTTGCTCACCAATAGAGTGAATGGGTGCCGTCAGAATGAGAGTCCAGACAGCTGATAAAAACATCACAATAATCCACAAGTAATCCACATCACTCCAGTCCATCAATTAACATCTTATGAATGGAAAAACTGTGTTTGAAATAAACTAATCCATTATTAAGACAACTTCAAAGTATTGATTTTTTTTTTTTTTTTTTTTTGCTATTGATGAGTCGTCTGTCCATAATATTGTTTTCTAAAAGGAAAAAGTTGTTTTATCTGAATCAGGAGAGACTTTTTCACTGGAGAAAGTGTTTGGATTATTTTGCTCAAAAGTGATAGTTTAAAGTTAAAATGCCTTAATGATGGATTTGTTTTTGTTTTTTTTTACAAACATGCAGCCTTTTTTACAGCACTTAACCTAGCAAAGACCTGATCAAATTTAACATTCACTTCGTATCTACAGTTCCATCTTGATTTACAGGTGCTGGTCATATAATTAGAATATCCTTAAAAAGTTGATTTATTTCACTAATTCCATTCAAAAAGTGAAACTTTTATATTATATTCATTCATTATGCACATATTTCAAATGTTTATTTCTTTTAATTTTGATGATTATAACTGACAACTAAGGAAAATCCCAAATTCAGTATCTCAGAAAATTAGAATATTAATTAAGACCAATATAAAGAAAGGATTTTTAGAAATCTTGGCCAACTGAAAAGTATGAAAATGAAAAGTATGAGCATGTACAGCACTCAATACTTAGTTGGGGCTCCTTTTGCCTGAATTACTGCAGCAATGCAGCGTGGCATCGAGTCGATCAGTCTGTGGCACTGCTCAGGTGTTATGAGAGCCCAGGTTGCTCTGATAGTTGCCTTCAGCTCTTCTGCATCATTGGGTCTGGCATATCGCATCTTCCTCTTCACAATACCCCATAGATTTTCTATGGGGTTAAGGTCAGGCGAGTTTGCTGGCAAATTAAGAACAGGGATACCATGGTCCTTAAACCAGGTACTGGTAGATTTGGCACTGTGTGCAGGTGCCAAGTCCTGATGGAAAATTAAATCTGCATCTCCATAAAGTTGGTCAGCAGCAGGAAGCATGAAGTGCTCTAAAACTTCCTGGTATACAGCTGTGTTGACCTTAACACATTGGACCAACACCAGCAGATGACATGGCACCCCAAACCATCACTGACTGTGGAAACTTTACACTGGACCACAAGCAACATGGATTGTGTGCATATTCTCTCTTCCTCCAGACTCTGGGACCCTTATTTTCAAAGGAAATGCAAAATTTACTTTCATCAGAGAACATAACTTTGGACCACTCAGCAGCAGTCCAGTCCTTTTTCTCTTTAGATGCTTCTGAGGCTGTCTGTTGTTCAAGAGTGGCTTGACACAAGGAATGCGAAAGCTGAAACCCAGGTCTTGCATACGTCTGTTTGTAGTGTTTCTTGAAGCACTGACTCCAGCTGCAGTCCACTCTTTGTGAATCACCCCCACATTTTTGAATGGGTTTTGTTTCACAATCCTCTCCAGGGTGCGGTTATCCCTATTGCTTGTACACTTTTTTTCTACCACATCTTTTCCTTCCCTTCTCCTCTCTGTTAACGTGCTTGGACACAGAGCACTGTGAACAGCCAGCCTCTTTTGCAGTGACCTTTTGTGTCTTGCCCTCCTTGTGCAAGGTGTCAATGGTTGTCTTTTGGACAACTGTCAAGTCAGCAGTCTTCCCCATGATTGTGTAGCCTACAGAACTAGACTGAGAGACCATTTAAAGGACTTTGCAGGTGTTTTGAGTTAATTAGCTGATTAGGGCGTGGCACCAGGTGTCTTCAATATTGAAACTTTTCACAATATTCAAATTTTCTGAGATACTGAATTTGGGATTTTCCTTAGTTGTCAGTTATAAACATCAAAATTAAAAGAAATAAATATTTGAAATATATCATATAATATACAGTCGTGCCCAAAAGTTTTGAGAATTACATAAATATTAGTTTTCAAAAAGTTTGCTGCTAAACTGCTTTTAGATCTTTGTTTCAGTTGTTTCAGTGATGTACTGAAATATAATTACAAGTACTTCATACGTTTCAAAGGCTTTTATCGACAATTACACGACATTTATGCAAAGAGTCAGTATTTGCAGTGTTGGTCCTTCTTTTTCAGGACCTCTGCAATTCGACTGAGCATGCTCTCAATCAACTTCTGGGCCAAATCCTGACTGATAGCAACCCATTCTTTCATAATCACTTCTTTGAGTTTGTCAGAATTAGTGGGTTTTTGTTTGTCCACCCGCCTCTTGAGGATTGACCATAAGTTCTCAATGGGATTAAGATCTGGGGAGTTTCCAGGCCATGGACCCAAAATTTCAACATTCTGGTCCCCGAGCCACTTAGTTATCACTTTTGCCTTATGGCACGGTGCTCCATCGTGCTGGAAAATGCATTGTTCTTCACCAAACTGTTGTTGGATTGTTGGAAGAAGTTGCTGTTGGAGGGTGTTTTGGTACCATTCTTTATTCATGGCTGTGTTTTGGGGCAGAATTGTGAGTGAGCCCACTCCCTTGGATGAGAAGCAACCCCACACATGAATGGTGTCAGGATGCTTTACTGTTGGCATGACACAGGACTGATGGTAGCGCTCACCTTTTCTTCTCTGGACAAGCCTTTTTCCAGATGCCCCAAACAATCGGAAAGGGGCTTCATCAGAGAATATGACTTTGCCCCAGTCCTCAGCAGTCCATTCACTATACTTTCTGCAGAAGATCAATCTGTCCCTGATGTTTTTTTTTGGAGAGAAGTGGCTTCTTTGCTGCCCTTCTTGACACCAGGCCATCTTCCAAAAGTCTTGGCCTCACTCTGTGTGCAGATGCGCTCACACCTGCCTGCTGCCATTCCTGAGCAAGCTCTGCACTGGTGGCACTCCGATCCCGCAGCTGAATCCTCTTTAGGAGACGATCCTGGCGCTTGCTGGACTTTCTTGGACGCCCTGAAGCCTTCTTTACAAGAATTTAACCTCTTTCCTTGAAGTTCTTGATGATCCTATAAATTGTTGATTTAGGTGCAATCTTAGTAGCCACAATATCCTTGCCTGTGAAGCCATTTTTATGCAACGCAATGATGGCTGCACGCGTTTCTTTGCCGGTCACCATGGTTAACAATGGAAGAACAATGATTTCAAGCATCACCCTCCTTTTAACATGTCAAGTCTGCCATTCTAACCCAATCAGCCTGACATAATGATCTCCAGCCTTGTGCTCGTCAACATTCTCACCTGAGTTAACAAGACGATTACTGAAATGATCTCAGCAGCTCCTTTAATGACAGCAATGAAATGCAGTGGAAAGGTTTTTGGGGGATTAAGTTAATTTTCATGGCAAAGAAGGACTATGCAATTCATCTGATCACTCTTCATAACATTCTGGAGTATATGCAAATTTCTATTATAAAAACTTAAGCAGCATCTTTTCCAATTTCCAATATTTATGTAATTCTCAAAACCTTTGGCCACTACTGTACAATATATATATATATATATATATATATATATATATATATATAATATAATATACAAGTTTAACTTTTTGAATGGAATTTGTGAAATAAATCAACTTTCTGATGATATTCTAATTATATGACCAGCACCTGTATAGTGCCAAAATACAGAGAGCTGCTCCATACATCACAAGACATTAATTGATGCACTGGAGTGTGGATTACTTGTGAATTACTGTGATGTTTTTATCAGCTGTTTGGACTCCCATTCTGATGCAACCCATTCACTGCACGGGATCCATTGGTGAGCAAGTCATGTTTTTATTTTTCATTTTATGGAAAAAGCAGCCCCTTTTTTCCTTTCTTTTTTTTTTCAACATCTCTGATCTAATAACTCCTGAGAGGCTCTAGGGCCATCTCTAGGCTCTTCTCTTTGCTCTGTCCCTTTTACTGTGACCTTTTTCATCACCTAATTTTCATTGATCATCACAGGTATGAAACCCTTACTTTTTCAAGATAAAAGTTGTAGATTGCATCTTATCTATTTCATTTCATACACTGGTTAGACCCTGGACTTTAACATGAATTAACTCAGTTATAACCGGCCCTCGGCTCATGGGAGGTTCTGGATCCTGTGTTCTATACAGTTCCAAACTCAGGGTTTCAAAATACATTCACACTGATAGAGATTTGCAGAAAGAAAGTCATTGATTTCTATTGAGAGCTGCTGATTTCAGGTAACATGAGCAACAGTGACTGTTGACGATGCAGTGTGGATGTGTCTAGTGGTTCAACAAAGTTTAACTTTATGCAAATGAGCTGCAACACCAATAAGAAATGAAGATCTTTCTCCCACAGGAGAACGTTAGGTTTAGTGTTCAGCCCATCAATAACATCATGGCACCCAATGATGTACTGTATATATATAGTTAAAAATTTGAATATTTATAAATATGTTTACAATTTAAAATAGCTTTTTTCTATTTGACTGTATATATTAAAATACAATTTATTCCTGTGATCAAAGCTGTATTTTCATCATCATTACTCCAATCGTCTGTCACATGATCTTCAGAAATCATTCTGATATGCTGATTGGCTGCTCAAGAAACATGTATTATTATTATTATTATTAACAATGTTGAAAATCGTTTTATTTTCCAGGATTCTTTGATGAATAGAAAGTTTAAAAGAACAGCCTTTATTTGAAATAGAAATGTTTTATAACATCAGACATATCTTTACTGTCACTCTGATTAATTCAATGCATCTTTGCTCTATCAATGTATATAATCATTAAATAAATAAATATTGAAAAACTTTTGAAGGGTAGTGTAAATAAAATCGCTGTCAGTGTGAATACACTTAATGCTTGTCCTGTAGTTTGGTCCTTCGTATCTTAAACTGGACAGCTGTGTGGTCAGAGCCTTTCCATCTACATGATCTCCATCATCACTACTACTGACAATAATAACATAGAAAAACTCCCCTCCTCAATCCACACCATTCTGATCTGAATGAAAGTCCTCTTCACACATGTGTAGTTGAGCTGATTTAACATAACAAAATAACCAAAAATATAACCTGGGACAAAATAAATATGAATTAATGTGTATTTGTTATTCATATATTATATTATATTATATTATATTATATTATATTATATTATATTATATTATATTATATTATATTATATTATATTATATTATATTATATTATATTATATTATATTATATTATATTATATTATATTATATTATCCTCCACGTTTTTCTGCTTGATTATTTCTTTGCTCATTACAAACATTAAAATAAATAAATATGTATTATGTACACAGGAAAATTTAAAATTACATAGGAATTACATAGGAATGTAATTAGAAATTACATAGGAAAATTAAATTTTCTTTTTGTAAAGAAATTCATACATTTTCACAATTTAAAAATGTCCACAAAACATATTTCATGCAGCTGAATAAATAATTGGTTTTGTCCTAACTTTGGACTGGTAGTGTTTAAAAACGTTTATTTTGAATCTTGATCTTAACAAATAGAGGAAATGACACTGCAAACGTCTTGTGGCAGTTATATTTGATTTTCAAACAAACAATTGTGTCCATGAGAAATACATGGGGAAATGTTCACTGTAGGGGGAGCTCTTGTGCCGCTCTTCATCTCTCACGATATTTTTCACCATAATCCTGTATTCATAATGATAAACACTTCTCTATTGATTCCGAAGCTTCACACTGCATCTCTCCTTCAGTGTTTTTTCATTTTTCACTGTCACAGCATGTGAAGCAGTGTTACTCCAGCTCTCTCTCTCTCTGTGTGTGTGTGTGTGTGTGTGTGTGTGTGTGTGTGTGTGTGTGTGTGTGTGTGTGTGTGTGTGTGTGTGTGTGTGTGTGTGTGTGTGAGAGAGAGAGAGCGAGAGAGTGTGTGGATTGTGTGTTTTGGCTCGGTTTGACGTTGATTTAGCATTTTTCTGTTGTTGTTATTTTCCTCTCAGAGCCTCTGGTGATTTTATTGTTTGTGTTTTTGTTTGTCGGGGGTGTTTTTTGTTTTTTTCGTGGCTTTGGGGGTCTTTGGTTTGTCCATGGCTTTGCTCCATAGATCCCCGTATCGCAGTCCTCTGTCATGGATGACATTGAGGAGTGGCTCTGTGCCGATGTGGTGAGACTTCTTTACCTTGATTTCATTCTCTCTGTTTTTGTTTCCATGTTAGCATCACGTCTTTCTTCTTCCTCCCTTTCATTTAACCAAGTCTGTTTGGTTCTGCTGTCTGATTCTTCTGCCACCTCAGTACTATACTAATCATTCATTTCCACCAATCATGTTGTCAGTCCACCATAAGGCACTCATTCACATCATACTAATGAATATTAACTAGGGATAAATGATTAGCAGTTTAAGATGTCCGTGAAGCTCCAGTCTGTGGTGTTGGAGTAACTCATGAGCGTGTTCAGAAGAGTGATGTTGTTGAATGTTGCAGTTCAATGGGTGCCGGATGCTTTCTCTCATCTGTTGTTATATGTCATCTTACAGATATTCAAAGAACTGTGTAGTTTGTTGAAGTCAATAAATGTGATGTGATATATGTCCATTGAACAGTGTTGGGGAAGTTAATTGACGCAAACTACAGGGATGTTTGTTTTTAAATAGCCAATATTTTAGTCATGATTTCTCGGACCTAAATAGAATTGCATGGAATTTAAAAGAAAACTTTAAATTCATACAAATTGATGACATTTTCAAAAACAGAAGAATGTGAGCATTTGCTGAAGCTGATCACAAAAATGTCCAACAAGTTGATTTATTTGGCCTGGTTTTTGAAAAAGTATTTAGAAATACTACAAGTTCCAATTACATTGAAGTTATTTAAGTGTATGTGTCTTTTAGGTAATTGTCAGATAAAATATAGCCATTATAAAAAAAATGACAGTATTTTTACCGTTCAAAAGTTTGGATTCATAATTTTTTTTATGAATATATATGTGATATATATGATATATTGACTAAGTATCAAAAGTGACAGTAAACACATTTATACAAATTATTACACATATTATTACAAAACATTTTTTTTTCTAATAAATGCAAGATGCTGAAAATTCAGTTTTGATCACAGGATTAAATTACATTTTAAAACATATTAAAATAGAAAACAATAATATTGCAATAATATTTCGCAATATTACTGATTTTACTGTATTTTTCACCAAATAAATGCACCCTTGTAAAGCAGAAGAGACTTTCATAAACATTAAAAATCTTCCCAAGCCCAAATTTTTATTTACAGTATTGTAAATGTACATGAGCTGATCTTTGGATAATCTAAACGGTAGAATGTAAAAAATAAAATAAAATAAAAAATAAAAAAACACCTTGACCTGATCCTCACTGAAGACAGAACTGACTGATTTACTGAAATAAAACCATTTCTCAAAAGTACATATCACATAAGTGAATGTGTTTGGTCATGCTACACTTACCAGAAAAGCTAGACTACTTAAAAAACAACTTAACTATTGTCACACTTAGTTAATTAGTGTCATTACATTCAGTCAGTTTCTCCCCAACACTGATCTATTGTCATAAATAATAAGGAAAATGCATACATACATAATGTACCTTTTGTTTATAAAAATGTCACGCTGTAAAGTGGTTTTCCAGCTGAATGGTAGGTCCCTGTTCATTCTTTATGGCACAGTAAGAAAACTGACTGGTCTAATGTGTTAATAATTTTATCTCTTTACTTCCATAAACAGAAAGGAGAAGAAACCGAGGAAGGAGTTACGAGTGAAGGTACAGTGTGAGAGAGAAAAATGTGAATTTACAAGGGTACATTACGGAAATATTCGAATCAGTGCTGTCAAACGATTAATCACGATTAATCGCATCCAAAATAACAGTTTTTGCTACATAATATATATGTGTGTGTGCTGTGTATATGTATTACGCATACATAAATACACACACATGCATGTACATTTTTACGTTTATATATTAAATATTTATATATGATATAAATTATATGAATATAAATGTAAATAATATATAAAAACTTAAATATTTTCAAAATATATGCTGTATGCGTGTGTCTTTTATATATACAGTTAATATACAAAATACACACATATATTATGTAAACAAAAACGTTTATTTTATTTTGGATGCGATTAATCGCGATTAATCGTTTGACAGCACTAATTAAAATACTATTTCAAATTTGCATTAACTATATAAAGCCTAGTGTATCATATTTGATACGCACATTTTTTAAGGACTCGGAGTTCATTTGAAGGTTTAACAAACAGATCCATTTGGAATGAATAGATTTTTCTGACTTATCATTTCATGGCAAGCTTTAAACTCATGAGTGCAGTTGATAGTTGTTCTCCTGATGTCTCTTTAGACTTCGACAAGTTCTTAGAGGAGCGGGCCAAAGCCGCAGACCAGGCTCCACCGCTGGCCGCCGCCGCCGCCGTAGAGCCCAGACCTCTAGTGAGCGCATCTAGCAGCAACCGCAGGAGGACGCAGCAGACGGAGGACAATCTCTTTGCCTTGTAGAACAGTGACAGGACAGATGCTCTCACTGGTGACCACAACCACATTCCCTCCACCACTCCACCTGTTCCTTTACAAACCTACTGATGTTATACGGCAACAAGACCCCTGACTAATATCAACCCACCCCGCCTGATAGAGCACTGTGAGAATCCAGCTTCATAACCGCAGACTTTGAGCTGAACAGCGCTGTCAAGCGATGGCTTAAGCAAACATGTAGCCAAAATGATTCTCTTTAGAGAGCTCGCTTCTTACATTCCTGTCAAATAATAGTCGAATAGAGCTGATTGGTTTGGTCTTTATCGTCCATTAATGAACTAACGCTCTTAAAGTTTGTCATTCCATGAGGTGAGGTATTTATGTGGGTCAGTTCTTCTCAGTCAGCTATGGATTGTGATTCAAACTGTCTCTGTGGTAAATAGAGCAAGAAAATATTAGATCTTAATCAGGCGTAGGAGCGCATAGACAGTGGGTCGTCATGTTTATGAGGCTCTGGTGAAGAAAAGTGGCTATATTCTTGTAATCATCACGTGCGGATTACCAAAGACAGAAGAAGAAACGTGTTTTCCATCGATAAAGGTTTTTGTAAAATTATATTGACTGTTTCCAAAGAGTTGAGGTTTGCTGAGCCATTGCCGTTTTACAATTTTAAAGGCACCATTTGAGGGCATTTTAAGGCGTAGATCAGACGTCTGCATATACAGTTTATTGATCCAAAATTACAAAACATTTGAAAAAATGCATCCTAATATTATTACCATCAATGTTGAAAACAGTTTTGTAGAAACGGAGGTTATTTTTTTTTTTTTTCATTATTATTATTTCTTGAGCAGCAAATTAGCATGATTTCTGAAGAAATAAATAACATTTTGAAATGTATTCAAATAAAATACAAATATTAAAAAGTTAATTTAAATTGTAATGATATTTCATAAATTACTGTTTTATTGTATTTTTTTAATCAAATATATGTGGACTTTTGAGTGTAAGGGACATCTTTCAAAAACATCAAAATAATAATAAACAAAATTAATCAAACCTCAAAGTCATACTTTTACAAATTTTTACACCACCAGTATTTACACTTTTCAGAGCAATTTATCTACAAAAAACATATTTATAATTTACTCATACTTAACTTCTAGCTTACCTACAGACTCCACATATTTAAACTGATAGAGGAAAACAATTAGGCTTCATTTGCTTGATACAATATATCATTTCTGAAATGTATTGTTTTTGGGGCATATGAAATATGACAGACATTTCTTCATAAGTTTCGCCCTCTTTCTGCATCTTTCTGTCAGATTCCTGTTTAAGGATTGATTTCAGTCAGCAAAAATTGCCAGATTTGGCAGTGAAGTTAGGAAATGAATGGATATTTTGCTTTGTCCTAAATCTTGCTAGACCAAACCAAGAATTATATTAGCCTAATGGTGTTTGTAAAATATGTATCCATACGTATACAAAAAAAAAGTGTATATACATTAGAAAAGTGTGTATAGTACTTAAAGTTTGGATTAACTTTGGTGTAGAAAAATCTAAATGTTTAATTGCATCCCTCTTTTTTAGTTTTGTCATGAAAGATTCTATGCCGTGTGATTTCAGGGCTTTGCAGGATCACCAGTGGTTTTCATTCCAGTGCGTTTACAGTCACTAACAGCTGTACTGTACACCTCTATTTGAATCATGCTAAATATTGCACTGCTCTCTTCCCAACAACCTGAGGAAGATGTTCACTTCAGTCTTATATGTATATAAAGTAACTGCAGCTAGATCAAGCATCAAGCATTTTAAACGGGCAAACCTCAGTTGGTAAGCATCTAATGATGGGAAGGGCTTAAATTTTGTTGCCAGTTATACCAACAAACCTCCATCACTCCCCCTAAATCAGCAGATAAACGTGTAAAACACTGGAGGGCCGTGTGCTTTACTTGAATATAAGGCACAAGTCAGTGTGGTTTCGAATGAAATGAATTTGCAGCACGTTCAGGAATCAATAATGGCCTGATTTCTTAGCCAAGGTCATGTGGAAGATAGCTATTTGTTATGCCATAAAAAAAACTGCAATATCTATTTTGTTTCCAGCCTTTTAATTGCTTATAAGAAGGAAAGTGTTATACCTGCTATTATTAATATCTAAAGAGCTCTGCTTTCATCCTTTGGCAATCATTGTTTGTATTAACTTCTTAAATGAATGTTGCCATGTGATATTAAAAGTCTTGACTATTTTGATTATTTATCTCATAATGTCCTAAATGTATTTTAGAATAATGAAATGTAATAAATTTCCTATTGTCAGATTCATTGTTTAATCCAAACTATTTTATTAAAGTGATTCATTTGCTTAATGCAAACATTTTCCTTTGTGATTCATTTTAAGAAGCTCAAAAGAGTAACAGAGTACTAACAGAGTAAAAATAAGTTAAATAAGTACAAATTAAAATTATACGTTGTCTACAGCAGTTATATTTGGGTAAAACAAGAAATTAAAAACGCAATGCAATAATCCAATAATGATAATGTATGGTTGATGCAATACGGGTGTTTGTTCATTTAAAAATAATTATAATAAAATATATTAACATGATAACAGAAGTGTTAATTACGTTAACAACAATAATATTATGCTGGTAACACTTTAGAATAATGGTCTATTAGTTAATGTTAGTTAACTACTTTAGTTAACATGATCTAAGCAAGAACAGTCCTTCTACAGCACTTATTAGTCTTAGTTGATGTTAATTTCAACATTTACTAATGCATTATTCAAATCAAAAATTGTGCTTGTTAACATTAGTTAATGCACTGTGAATTAGCATGAACTAACAATGAATAACTGTATTTTCATTAACTAACATTAAAAAAGATGAATAAATACAGTAATACATGTATTTTTCATTCTTTGTTCATGTTAATGAATGAATTAACTAACATTAACCATTATGCTAGTTTGCATTTAAATGATGATCTAGTATTATGTTAGTTTAAACTGGAGTCTCTTTAACCACTGATTGGATTGCAATAGAGCTTTCTGAAGAGCTTGTAGAAAAGCCTGAAGCCTCGGGACTCTTTCGCCTCCTTCAGCAAACACTTTCTACATGTATTTCAGTGTCTAGTTCTCCTGCAGTCCTTCGGCGGTGTTACTCTCGGTCACTGACACACTTCACCTCAGTTTGTTGATACGAGTTCAGAGACATATAGAATTATTTAACTTTGTAAACACAAAGTCAACTAATTATTTAGGTCAGAACAATCCATCCTATTATAATAATTTCATATATGTTTTAATTTTTGAGTGTATAATGTAATTTGTGAATATATTGAATGCATCTAATTTATTTTATATAATAACGTGTTTTTTTGTATGTGCATCAGATTATTTCAGCATTATTTAACATAAATCCCCTTTTTTAATTTAAGTTTATTATCCTTTTTCAATGATAAATAAATGATGTAATCACGGAGCCACGCGTGTGACGTCACATCGCCCCACTCGCTCTATGGCTCTCTATTGGTCGTTTCCTATGGTTCTACGGGCGGATTCATCACTGCAGCTCAGACAAACTTGATCGCGAAGCGTCCTCTTCTGCGCGGCTCTGATTGGCTGACAGAGACAAGCCCACTGTAGTCTCGACCATGCTGCTGCCGACTGAGATTTTGTAAACAAAAAAGGGACTGTTTAATCGGCGCATTACATTAATTACATTAAAAACTATATCGAATACTTATATTCTTCTAACATATATTGACTTTCAACGTATTAATTTAACAGGTCAGTATAATTATTAACGCGTTTCAATAGCTGGCAAATACTTTTAAACATTTAGAAACTTGAAACATGTAATACGATAATAAGATATGGGGGAATAAAAAAACCTACAACAAAAATAATAACAATCCAAAACATACTCTGTTTTAAGTATAATAAATTACAGTAAAAGTCAACCTAAAAAATTGACTTAAATTGCAGTTTCTTATCTTTCCAACCTCACTTAACAAGACATTTGAATTGCAGTACCGAGAGCGCGCACGTCAAGTCAAAGAGCATCTGCTAAAAGAGCAAGTTCTGATTGGTCGAGCGGCGTGTCAATCACCCATAGCGCTCTCGGGTTTGCCTGGCTCTGGCTCTTAGCATGCTAATGTGCAGAACAACAAACTCTTAAGTCAACTTTACCTTGTGCGGCAGTATGGAAACGAGGGCGAGCAATTAGTTGACTGAATCAGTATCAAAGTTGAATTTATCGAAAATTAAGCGGACGGATCCTACGAAACGTAGCCAATAAATGTCCGGGCATATTTGCTCTCCCGGCAAGTGCAAGAAGTTCCTAGTTTACATGGAATAACGCTTGTTGTGTGTTGCACCTGAATACTTCTGAAGTCAGCCTGAAAGAGCATTCGAGGACCATGAATCTGTCTTTTGACGACCCGTCACTGGACCCCTTGGACTCCAGTCTGTCTCTCCACGACCCGAGTGAGATCGACACGGCTCTGCTCAATGACATCGATGGTGAGAGAGCGTCTGTTTACAGTCGCAGCGCTGGACACAGGGAACTGTTTGTAGTTTAGGAACGAATAACGTTACATATATAGATGGTGCTGTCAGACGTATACACCTGTTTATAATAACTAATCTTATTATTATTATATATCATACTGAACCACTGTGTCGTGATCTAGGATGCTTGTTTTACTCAGAATCAACTGTATCCCCCGCACTCACACTAACACTGGAAGGCAGTAACGTTAGGTGGGCGTCAGCTACAAAAACAAATCGCAGATGCCTGGGTGCTTTATTTTCACACAATTATTGTTGCTCTGTATGTTAGATCTCATTGAAATGAAAATGAAATGCAAGGTGTCATTAGATGACGGACAGTGTTAATCGTCTGGCTGAAGTTGTTGCATTGAGAGCGGCCCCGCCCCCTCCAATTTGGCTTGGTGACGTCACGCGGGGTTACTCTCGGCCATCCCCTCGCATTCTGACTCACCGACACAGTTCCCTTATAATTTACAATTAAGACCTAAACATTAAACTGACCGGTAAAACGTCAGCAGTTGTGCATATCATACCAAATTGTGTTTTAGAAAATGTTTCGACACTGAAATATCTTTAAAGGGCGAATATGTCTCACTGTGTGTATTTGTTTACTTTTAAATTCTTTGCATTATTATTGTTTTTTTTTATTTTGTATTGATATCAATAATGGTTCAACCGTAAATGTACAGTGAATGTAAGTGAGGTGACCGACAGTAACCCTGTGCTGAAGCGGATTGTGTCCGATAGTAACCTCGCAGCGAGCAGAGGGGGCACTTTCCAGGCCTCTGATTGGCTGAGCGCGATCACCTCATACAAACCATGCTCGTGCACGCTGAAGAAGTCTTGTGTTTTATTGGGTCACATCACATGTATGTATGCAAAACACATTTTGAGCAGTTAAAAAAAAAATCTCTGTGTGTATATATTTACCCTGTTGGGAATTAACTTTCCTTGTTATTTGTAATAAATAAATAAATTAAATACATTTAAATAATAATAATATAACTGTACATGAAAATAATCAGTAAATAACAGCAATAATTAATAATAATAATATAATTATTATTATTATTCATATAACCTAGTAAACTGACTTAACAATTATATTAATGTTATAACTGTACATAATCAGTAAATATCAGCAGTAATTATTAATAATTAAGATACCTACTAGTAGTAATAATAATAATAACAATAAAAGTCAACCAGTTAATCTTTTGGGGAGTTACTTGGGAAATGTAAAACAAAAAAAAAAATGATTTTGACCTGTTTAATTTACCCAATTAAGTTTTATGTAATATACGTAAGTAACATTTATCACATTTAAATTCCAGTTTATGTAATGTGTATTTTTTTTAGTTCTTTATCTCAGATCATAATAATATTATTGTATTATTTAATAAAAAGAATGTGGTTATTATAATAATGCTTTGTTCCAGTAATAATAATAACAATAATAATAACTATAATTAACTGTAACTGTAATGTTACTTTCAAATGGTTGACTTGTCCCTTTAGGGTGTGTCTAGAATAAATTGTCTATTAAAGTGAGGAAAATTAAAATGTCTTTATGCTGGCACAACTAGATGAATGTGATTATGTGATCTTGATTAATGGTCACCCAGTGTTATCATTTATTATCAAACTTTAATTTCCTCAGTGGTTTTGTAACCTGCAGGTTTCTGAGTTTCATAATCTGTAGTTTAAACATTTGATGTGTCATGGTTTCCTCTAATGAATGTATTTCATTCATTGGGCAGAAGGTGATTGTGAGACGAGGATCTTGTCTCTGTCCTTGTGCGAGAGGATTTGCGGTGAATGATGAAACTCTGTAATGGGGCACTCTGCAGTCAGATCAGCGTCTCCAGCCTACAGCTGAATTAAAGCCATGCAGCATGAGCTGTATTGGTTTAGTGCAGATGTGGGATCAGACCCTATGAGTGTGAAAATGAACTTGTGCTCTGTAGATCTCACAGGCTTATTGTGTGCTGTGTGTTATACTGATCATCAACTGTGTTCATATTAAAGTAAAGCATTTCTTGCATATTCAAGGAAGAATGATCATAGTTGTGGCCAAGTGTATTTCAAATTAAAAAGGGCTAATTTAAATAAATGTTTAAATGAATATATGGCACCTTCATAGAATTGGCAAAAACAAAACCCCACAAAAAGATATAATGTCAAGTGCAAATCTTTTAAGTAATTAAGGTTTTTTTTTTTTATGACTGGAAGCTGGTGCAGGGATATAAGAGCCTTATTTTAATAGCCAGTAAGCTTTAGTTTACCTCATAGCCTTGCAAAACCACACTTAACTGTACCAAAAGAAAGCAATGAAGACACTTTTAAAATGGTTGAATTCAAAATACTTCCTTTGCATACAATTCATGGTTGGGAAAATAAAATAAAATGCATTATGTGTTTATTGTGTGCCAAGATGATCCGACATGCTATTATTGTTAGCCAGTCAGGAGATTTTAAGAACATTTATTGGACAAAAATGTGGGCACGATGAGTCATAACTCATAAGTATTTTCGGTCCGTTTTCCTAGAAGTGAGATTTTATTTAATTTTATTCAGAAAGGACATATTAAATTAGTAGGAAAAGTGTTATTATATATATGTATAATGTTACATGAGAATTATATTTTAAATAAATGCTGATGTTTTGAACTTTCTATTTAGCAAATAAATCTCTTTTTATCAGGTGGCATAAACCCATTTGTAAAGTACTATAAAATTCTTTATTTTGTAGTTTCAGAAATTGAATAGGTGGTAGTTTATTGTTCGTATTAGGGTTGGGCGATGTCTACAAATTTGGCATCGGACGATATCTACAGTGAAACATCGAGATGGTCGAGCGGTGGGTGGGGGGGGTGGAGTTAGGGGGTTGCCTGACGCGTGAATCCTTATAAGGGAAAACAAATAACCATTCCTAACACCATGTCTACACAAGATGAGAGCGACGCAACAAAATACTATAGAACCACTGATCTATAATAGAGATTCATTTTTTATAGACAGTCAATAGAACTCAGTATAATCAGTGATGCTGTCTACACTGGATGCGGCGTGGCGTGACGCCACAAATCCCTGACAGTAAACTGTTGCCATGTTCTATTTATGACGCGCTGACACAAATTTCAAAAAGATTTTCAATGGTCACTTTGTCACATCCATTGTAGACAGTCTTTAGCTGATGAGGCATGGTGCCACACGACAGCTGTCGTGTCCGTTGTAGACACGGTGAAGGAGAGATGACTGAGGAAGATGGTGAATGATTTGCAGATCCATAGTATAATGGAGTACGTGCGATCGCGAATCTTGAAAGTGATAGTGAAACTAAAAAGTTATTGTGCATTCAATAAGGGGGTGGGGAGTGGATCATGATGCCGGTGCAACATCATGATGTATATCAGCCATCGGTGATGGATGATGGCATTGTCTATCGGCCCAACCCTAGTTCGTATGTAATTGCATTGAAAGGATTGGATTAATTTGGGTGATAACGTTATCAAATTGTTATGCACCTCCCTTTTATAACAGTGCTGTCAAACACACATCATATCCTTTTTGACAGTACATCTGATTAAATTCATGCATTCCCTGGGAATCAAACCTATGATCGTGGTGTTGCTTTTGAATGATTGAAGGAGTCCATTGGTCACTGTATCCATCTCTGTTTCCATGTTTTAACAGATATGCTCCAGCTTATCAACAACCAGGACATGGAGTTTGGAGGGCTGTTTGATCATGCTTCATTTCCTGCCCCCGTAGCCCCCACGCAGGACCTCTTAGTCCTGCCCCACTCCAGCCCTTCCTCTCCTCCTGCCACCTCTTCTACACCCACCAACACCTCCTCCATCCTCAGCAGCAACCCCCACTTGGATGCCCTGCTCGGACCCCCCATCACCCGCAGCTCTTCCATCCCAGACAAGGTGTTCCACCCTCCCACTTTCCAGCAGTCTCCTTTGGCTCAGGTGACCTCCACCCCCGCAAACCCAACCACACTACAGACCATGCAGCCCAAAGCTCAGCCAGCTCCATCTCCCAGCCTCCACCCTTCGACCCCGCCGACCCTGAGCCAAGCTGCTCCACCTGTGAAGAGTCCTTCCTTCGGTGCTACCCAGCAGGCCCTCTTCAGCTCACCGACACCCCAACCACAGCAGCAGCAGCCTGCAGTCACTTACCCCAAGCAGAACGGTTATACTGGTAAGTTTTATCATGTAAAAAAATAATAAGATCAATAAGTGGGCACTTACATCAACTAAAAACGGAACTTAAACTTTTTTTATGCATTTTAGCCATTTGAAAGCGATACCATAATTGTCTGTGTGTACTCTACAAAAACAGTGAAAACTGTGCTGTCATGTGAATGAAGATTACATGTTCAGTCTGTAGGTATGTGCGCAAATGCATGGCGTACAAAAACATATCATCAATACTGGACTGGGATGGAAAATACAGTGTTTTAAGTTGTTTTCGCAGATTTTTATTTATATTTAGATATTTGATTAAAGTCGATAATTTTTAAAGCCAATATTTTTAATCGAAGGAGATGCATGCTTGTATCTTTAGCCAAGCAGCACGGAAAGCTGCTTCTGGGACACTTCTGAAATGTGTCGTGGTGCAGCTGGTATTAGTCTCGTGTAGCCAGACCTTCAGACTGGCTGCTGAAGGTCTTGAATTCATGGAAGCTTTCATTGGCCAAGCCCCGCCCATGAGGCTGTTTGACTGACATGTCGAAACAACCAATCACAGTTAGTTTCTTTTATCGTCACGTTTCTGGTGTGGTAATGTCACCACAATAACAGACAGGGGTGTAAAATTCTCAGACATATTTTAAAGTTTCTATGCCGCGAACTTCAAATATTTCACATACTTTTGAAAATCCAACATTTAGTTGATCCTGATAAGCGCTTGTCATCACAGTTGTAAACACGACAGCTTTCTTTTTTCATGAGGGGGTTTGGCGCCTTTGTTTCCAGGCAGAACGTTAAAGACACACACGTCTCGCGGAAATCCTGTAGAATTCAACCAATCCAATGATGACTTTGACACTCCTGAAGTGTTTCCACTTTTGTGTCCAGTTTGCATCAGACGTTTAGCCAACAGTCCGTGGGCGTGGCCTCTGAGGCTGAGACTAAGCTGATATAAAAACAAGCATTGACAAGAGTGGTAATGATAGTGTGACTTTAGGTATGCCAGGTGATCTGTAAATGCGGGGGAAAAAATCCATTACAGTTTTGCAAAATATTCCTTTTTCAGATTGCCTGAAAACCTCATGTGTACATAATTTTTTTTTTTAAATTGAGGTGTTTCCATTGGCCGTATTTTCAATTCGCAATTTCGATTGGCCCAATTTGAAGGGTAATGGAGATGCAGCTAGCATCGTCTGTACACAAAGCTTTTCAAAATTACAAAGGATAAACATTGTAAGTTTAAATCATGGTAACATCAAAATAATTTAATACATTTCAGTTCATTGTTTAAGTTATAAGAGACTAAACATCCAAATTTGGCAGATAGACAACATCTTTAAAAAGGAATAGAAAATTTGATTTAAGGCAGTAACTGATTTTAAGTTTTTAAGAGAATAAGGTAACGTTTTTGTGCAGTATTTTTTTGACATTGTTTTTAAAATATATGGCCAAATACAGCACTTTGAAGAGACAAATTTCTCATTTGTGTGCAAGACCTACCAGTGAAAATAAAACCGCAAGAAGGAACTTTCAGAAACATGCCATGTTATACTTATCTTAGCAAAAATGTGTCAGTTACATCTATTAGCACTACGTCTCAAAGGGTGTAAATTACAGCTACCTGAGAAGCTAATTTTTCAAAAATGGTCTTTAACAAGTAACTACTATATAACTAAAGCATTTGGTACAGTGTGGGTTAAGTGACTCCCTCTAATGTTTTACATGTTTCTTATACAAGTAGGAAAGCTGAATAGCCTCCCAATAAAGTGGGTATTAAATGGCCAACTAAACTTTTTCTTCTTAATACTTTTTTACACATTTGATTAAATTATCACCTTAATTTTGATTCATTGGCCTTTTTAACTGCCAGGTGTTGATGTGACTTCCACAGTTACTGTCAGGCAGTAGAAACACTTGCTTACAAAAACTAAACATTCAATATTGAACATTAGCACCAAATAAAAAGTCAAATTAAAGTGCATTTTCTAAGAAGTGTGGAAATGTTCTCTTGCTTTCTTATACTTGATGATAATAAGTTATACTTGATAACAATGTGTAAGAACATTTATTGGCTCAGCAGTAGTGGTTAAATCAGCTGAGCTAAGTATTTGTTCTGGTGTTGTTATATTATCACAGTCATTTTTAAATCAGTGCAGTGCTTATTTATTTAATTGAACGGTTGAATCAGATGTGTGATTTTATGAAAGTATGTGTTTGTGTCCCATGAAAACATTTTATAGTAACTAGATCAAAAGTTGTCATCAATCTTACTCTTACAGACTCAGCTTTTAAAAAAAAAAAAATTATTAAAGATTTAAGTGTTCTTTTCTTTAATGATTATACATGTTGTTCATGAGTAATGCACGGTATGAACATTGTTTCTGACTACCAATATTACTAAGACTATAAATTGAATCACCTTTGATCAGTCATATGTACAATTGCCGAGAAAGCTCAAGGCACTGCAAATAGAAAAAATACATGCAAATTAAGAAAACAACTTCTTCAATTGGACAACACACGAGCTGCACATGCTCACAACACAACAAAAGAAACGCGCTGCAAATAAAAATCTTTATTTGGTTGTGTTGTGTGCATCACCTGCTGTCAAACTGATGAAGTTTTCTTGATTTGCTGGTGCTTTTTCCCATTTGCATGTGTTTTCTGAAGTGACAGCGCGTTGAGCTCTCTCGGCCACCGTACATATGTCAGAAAAGGCTATTTGAGTTCAAAGTGCAGACGGTCAAGTCACAGTTGTCAGTCCTAGAAACCTAGTGAACTTTCACCGTACAGTGTGTTCATGTGTAAAGCTGCCCAGCCCATATTCTTTCTTTGCATATGCTTTTATAATGTCCTTTCAATCTGCTTATCGTTTTTAAACCTTAGGGTAATGTCACCACCAGGCTTAAGAGAGAATACAACATCACACTAGTGTAGATCAAAGTTCAGTCAGGGTGAATTGAGTTCTGAATTTCTGTCGTTACAAATTACCCTGATTTGGCGAAATTTAGCTTTACATCACCAGTGGATCCTCTGCAGTGAATGGGTGCCGTCAAAATGAGAGTCCAATCAACTGCGTGTGTTCACATATCAATAGATTTCAAACAATAATATTTTTTCCTCCAGGGTGGAACAAAAAGTGGTTAAGGTTTCTGCCTGAATGCTATTTGTTGTTTTAGTGCAACTTCTTTCCTTTCTTTCCTCTCATGATCTAATTGGTTCTTGCAGCTGTCACCCAGCAGAGCTCCCCTCAGCCAATCTCGAGTCTCTCCACATCTCCACAGATTGTTCAGCCAATGGCCATCCAAGCCCAGGTGCAGGGCCTCTCGGCTTCGCCAATCCTGACCACCTTGTCCAGCCCTCCAACACAGACCATCTCCCCCCAGCTTCAGCAGGTTCCTGTAAGTGCTTTTATTTGCTTGCTGATGCCCACATGCACAATAACTTACATTTACTGTCTTAATTCTGTGCACTAAGCATTCTTCATGTGTTCTGCAGGTTTTGTTGCAGCCGCAGTTCATTAAGGCAGACTCTCTCTTACTCACAACTCTAAAGCCTGATGCATGCATGGTAACAACAGTCGCGTCACCCTGCATCACATCGCTGGCTACATCCACGGCACCAGTCCACAACACCTCACTGCAGGTACACAAACACAGTCCTAAGTGAAAGTTAAAACTCACAGATTTGCTTCAGTTTGTTGTTTTGTTCTTGGTGTGAACTGACCTTTATTCGTATTAGTAGTGCTATACATCCATGTTCAAGAAACCGCTATTTTAAATATTTCTCACTTTTTTTTCCCCTGATGTGTTTCTGAAGACCATGGTTTTTATTTTGTGGATCTGTGCATCTCTTGTCTCAGGCACTGATGAGTGGAGGCACCATCCTGACCACCGTTCCACTGGTGGTGGACACGGAGAAGCTGCCCATCAATCGCATCGCCATAAGCGGGAAACCAGGCGGCCAGCCGCACAAGGGCGAGAAACGCACAGCCCATAACGCCATTGAAAAACGCTACCGCTCTTCCATCAATGACAAGATCATTGAGCTCAAAGACCTGGTGGCTGGGACAGAAGCTAAGGTGAAGCCAAAACCCAATTACATAACTGGTCATAGTTGGTTTCCTCATCTTAGTCACCCTTGAAGTTCATTTGAAAACTTTAACCAAATGAGTTTAACTAGATGAGCTAACCTAGATTAGTTGATTTTCTAGCTCTGATTTTTACCTGGAAGATGCCTTTAACATCATTACAAGATGAATTTTTTGTCTTATACAGCTCAATAAGTCGGCCATATTGAAGAAAGCCATTGACTTCATTCGCTACCTTCAGCAGTCCAACCAAAAACTAAAGCAGGAGAACATTGCACTCAAAATGTCCATTCAGAAGAACAGTAAGTTCTGTTTAAATGTATATTAAATGCAATATGATTTAATATGTTGAGTGCCTTTGTGACCCTCTTAAGTAGGACTTAAGGCACATTTTTATATGTAGCCTGATTCATAATTACTTCTGTTGTCTTTGATTATATGGTTAAAGTACTGAATGTACTAACAAACGTCATTCTATAGAAACAGCATGCATATCATATATTTAAATTCGTAATTACACATTTGTAAAGATGACATTTCAGTTTAGAACATTTAAAATATATATCTTAACTTTAAATGTATTATCAAAAAACACACAAATCAACATTAAAGCATGGCAAAAGTTTATTAAAGCATGATGTATAATGTACTTTAAGTAAAACCTCTAATTTGTAATTATTACAAAGTGTACTTTTAAGTGTAAAGAATTATAGTCATGCAAGTAACTCTTTAAGAACACCTATAAGGCCTTTTATTCTAGTAATATATTATCTGAAAGTACACTTTTCTAAAATATTTGAAGTATCAAAAGTGCACATTCCGTACAATTAAGCTCATGGGGAGCATGGTTGTTTTTGCATCGACTTGTGGCTTCTCCTCCTCAGAGTCTCTGAAGGACCTTGTGATCATGGAGGTGGATGTGAAACCAGAAATCCCCACCCCTCCAGCATCAGATGTCGGCTCGCCTCAATCCAGAGGCCCCTTCTCGCACCACGGCAGTGACTCAGAGCCAGATAGCCCGATGGAAGAAGACAACAAGGTAGCAGAAACTCAGATCTTCCAGAGCTCCTATCATGGCTTTAATGAATTGGCTTCGGTCATGAAGTAATTGGATGTGATAGTGTGCGGTGGATAATTCGATTTCCTGAGGTCAAGAACTTGGAAGAATAACCATGTAATGATCTAACGCCAATTTCTGTGTCCTGTTCTCTCTATTAGCATGTGGTTGAGAGGGCTGGAGGAATGCTGGACCGCTCTCGCATGGCTCTGTGCGCCTTCACCCTGCTCTTCCTGTCCTTTAACCCATTGGCGTCTCTGCTGTGTGGCGGCTGGAGCAGCTCTGGGACAACTGTCTCTGGACACACAGGAAGGAGTATGCTGGCAGTGCAGAATGCAGGTGCTGATACTCCCAATATGTTCAGAGTAGCGTCCCATCCCTATCTGAATGCTAACAATGCCATCTTGTTTTGATACATGTAGCCGAGTCTTGGGGTTGGATGGATTGGATGTTGCCCACTCTTCTGGTGTGGCTGTTGAACGGTGTTCTGGTTGCTGGAGTTTTGATCCGTCTGCTCGTGTATGGAGAACCTGTGACCAGACCCCACTCCGAATCATCTGTCCTCTTCTGGAGACACCGCAAACAGGCCGATCTGGATCTAGCCAGGGTATAAAATGCAATCTTGCACTCATCTGTTATTGGCATGGAGGTCAGAGTCCACCAGACTTTCTTTGATGTCAGTTTGTCTAATGGTTTTCTGCAGGGTGACTTTGCTCAGGCTTCTCAGAACCTCTGGACGTGTCTCAAAGCTCTTGCTCGACCTCTGCCCACGTCTCAGCTGGACCTGACCTGTGCGGTGCTGTGGTCCGCCCTGCGTCTGTGTCTGCAGAGACTGTGGGTGGGCCGCTGGCTAGCCAGCCGTGCCGGAGCCCTCCGTTCCAACCGCCCCCTACAGGAAGATGCTCGTAAGAGCTGCCGTGATGCCGCCTTGGTCTACCACCGTCTACACCAACTCCACATGACCGGTAAGTCACTGTAGCTTATAGAGGAATCAGGTAACCCTGTGAAGAGCAACTGTCAGGACCAATTTATCACCTTATCTCCAACATTTGAATTTAATTGTTTTATTATTGTTTTTACATGTTAAGTGTAAAAGCGCAAGGTTGTGGGAATTATGAATATATGCATATATCCAAACAAACGTATGACGGCCAACAGGTTTGAAAGAAAACATTGTGGTACAGCGCAAGGTTGTGGGAATCGAACCCACAACCTTGCGCTGCTAAAGCAGTGCTCTACCACTTGAGCCACAGGAACACTAGGTCGCCCTTTAGTTCACCATAGTATAATGAATTATGAATATATGCATATATCCAAACAAATGTATGACGGTCAACATGTTTTAAAGAAAACATTGTGGTTTTGTAGAGCTAATCATCGCAAATAATCATTTAGCAATTATAAAGCAGTTATTTTGGGTACAATGAATCTATATTGCCCTTTTTACAGAAGAATACGGAGGCCCGGACATAATATATGGAGAGAGAAAATAAAAGATATTGTGGCCACAAATTAAGAAATTATTATCGCTAGTTTTTAATTTGTTCCCTACTTTAAGTTAAATTATGGTCACACTGTACTACGATGTTTCCTTGTTTTAATGTAGTTAATTTATGGCCACGACTGAACTAAAACAAGAATAAATGATTAAATATTGAGAATTAAAGTGTAGCCACTCAAAATGAGGAAATAAAAGTTTGGTAAACAAAAAAGAAAAGGTATTTCTCACTTTGCTATTAATATTTTTTAATTAGTTTTACTCATTTTTAGTATTTTTAAAATACATGTTTCTAATTTTGTTTTTTTGTACATCATGTTAAACCTAATTTAAATGCAAAATTATCCCTTCAGCTTGAATTTTTTATTTTTTATTTTTTTTTAATTTCTGATAATATTTATTTGAAGCAACAAAAATGTTTAATTTGTATTTTTTTCTTTTCTTCTGGTTTTAGTTTCAGCTAATTATAATAACCCTGCAACTGAAGCTCAAATTGGACCCCAAAATTCAGCTTATTCATATGATCGCATCTCTGTGCTGCTCCTGAATTACTTATGGTCTGTCATTTGTTATTTGTCAGAGACCGCTTTAGAACATTAAGTTCTTCTACAGGAAACCGTGACACACCTTAACCAGACATAATACATGATAAATCTTCTCGCCATTTATCGTATTTGCTTATGATGTGTGTGCAGGCAAGCTCGGAGGAAGCCATCTCTCTGCGATCCACATGGCACTGAGCGCTCTCAACCTGGCCGAGTGTGCAGGAGACTGTCTCCCTGTTGCCACACTGGCAGAAATCTATGTGTCTGCAGCCTTACGGGTTAAAACCAGCCTTCCCCGCCTGCTTCACTTCACTACTGTTAGTACACACACGTGCACACTCATAACCCTGATCCAAATCCTAGCGAGCTGCTCTGCTGTCTACTGCATGCAAATATTGACTAAGATCAAACCACAATACTTTTAAGTATATGTACATTTTTGCAGGTGTGCTTAGGTATGTGCACAGTGCATGTGAAATAATTTTCTCTTAAGCATAGTGTGCGCTAGGTGTAGGCAGTATACTAGAAGACATGATTAACCAGTAGAAATTTCTCAACTGGCAGAGATTTTGGACTATCTTCTCTATCACAGTTACATGCTGACGTGACGTAGATGTGCTACGTGGGCACAAAAACATATAGTTTGCACATGTTTTTTAACATTGCAGTTTAAAAACAAGTGATTTTAAGCCGATGAATCTGCAGCAAAATAGAGCTCATTTTGGTATGTACACACAGTCTGAGAGACCGTTTCTGAGCGCTGTCAGAGAGGTGAAGTTGATGCTCATAGAGTGCGGGAGGTATTGAACAGTATTTTGGAGTTGTTTTTGCCTCTTTATAGGCTTAAACAGTTAAATAAACACACTTGTAAGCCTATGTCAAAATGCCTTTGCAAGTATCCTTGTAAGCACTGTAAATTAGGTCTTAAGTGAAAGCAACCAGCTGAGAAAAAACAAACAAACAAAAAACATAGTGTAACAGTATATTGCATCCGGGCAGCTTTTAAAGTGACAGCAGTCTAATATTCCTACTGTCTGTCATTCATGTTAATCAAAAAACAAAAGAAAGAAAATCTTGCATTGCTTTTGACTAAATCACTTTAATAACTTTAATAAGAAGAAATGTATATTTGATTTACACCGTGAAGAATGTGCAGTGTTTTTATACATTTTTGTCAATCAACATTTCTCTCACCTGGTCTTAGGTTTCTTTTTTTTTACTGAGCTTGTCGTAGTGCATTCTAGAATTAGATTTTGTGCCAAGAATACATGCAGTGCCACTGTAGACTTCAGCCAAAATGAGATCTTAGAAGTGCACTTCTACTTTTTTGACTTGGTGACATTAGTGCGCATGTCACACTTAAAATGCTGCCTTGGTAGAGAGCTCACTAGGTTCTAGAACAGCAATAGACTCTGTCTTTCATCCAGTACAGTTATTTGAATGGCACTTACTTTCATATTTGTTTGATAGTGTATCCATATTCTGATGCTAAGTTGAGACTTTTATTTTTTCTGTCCTGCAGCGAGTGTTCTTGAGCAGCGCTCGGCAGGCCTGTCTGTCTCCTAGTGGCAGCGTCCCTCCTGCCATGCAGTGGTTGTGTCACCCGCTGGGTCATCGTTTCTTTGTGGACGAGGACTGGTCCATTCGCAGCACCCCTAAAGAGAGTATCTACAGCCAGGCGGGAAACTCAGGTCGGCGCCATACAGACAAAATCAGACTGAAGGGATCGTGTGTTTATTAATGTGCTCCTGATAACAATTCCCCGGGCTCACCCTTGTGTGTTTTTGCATTCGTCTGTAGTTGACCCGCTGGCTCAGGTGACCCAGGCCTTCCGCGAGCATCTGTTAGAAAAGGCCCTGTACTGTGTGGCACAGCCGCGAGGCGACAAGAACCTCACTGATGGAGATGGGTGGGTGATCATTCTCAATGCTAGTTTACACAATATCATCCACGCTACTGTAGGAAATAGAGCTGCACTGCTTCAGAAACCTGACACTTTATTTAACATTCAGTGCCCCGTTTACTTTACTTCTGAATCGGTCAGTTGGGAAGCTGATTTGTGTTGCGTGTGTTTTTTTTTGACAGTGAATACTCCGACTCTCTGGAATATCTGCAGTTGCTTACCAGCGCTTCAGACGCAGCAGGAGCCACGACACAGTCCTTCGCCATTGGATCCAACATGGCCACCGTAACAGGTCAGTCCTCAATGATCTTCTGCCTTCCCCCCTGGATCATCTTAGCGATATCAGAGAATACCATTTCAGACGAGTCACTGCTGGGCTCTGTTTGTACAGCTCAGATGAGTTTGTGTTGTAGCTTTCTGTTCAGCTCAGCGCTGTTCACATCACACTGCGTTCATATCAGCCAGTTTTCATTCAAGCGGATGTTAGTCGGGTGAATGAAGGACCGTTTGTGAGTGTGTGTGATCACCAGTGTGTCCCTGACCTCCAGGATGTGACCCTCACTCCAAATGGTGGTCGTCGGTTGTCGTTGTGATCATTAATTGGCTCCAGGGAGATGACGTGGCGGCAGAGAGATTGTACCCGGCAGTGGAGCACTTGCCACGCAGCCTTCAGACCGCTGAGTGAGTGACATGTGACAGTCAAAAATAGTAGTATTACTATTTTATAAAAGGTTTTATTATTATCATTATTAGTATGGTGGTGGTCTCGCCAGGAAAAGCTGTGTTGAATTCATCCCCTAATGCCACTCTCAGACTATATTTACTTAAAAAAAATATCATTAGCACAAGTAAACAAAGAAGAAATTGGTTGTAAAGAGACTGCAGAGTTATCAGTTGCTCTCATCAGAGTGTTTTTTCCTGGCGAATCAGTCTTTGTTGATACAGCCGCATTTATCTTTCCACTCGCCGTCCGGGAATAACGCTTCGTTTGATGTGCATTTTGTGTGGGTTTATTGCTTTCAGCTCTGTCTGTGCTAAGCGCATCCTGTTTGTGTTGCAGGAGCCCACTGCCCAAAGCCTGTCTGAACACTTTCAAAGCGGTGCGCTCCCTGCTGGCCAAACCGGAGAATTACCAGCTCAGCCTCAGCTACTGCGAGAAAGCCAGCGGTCTGTTCAGAGAGAGCCTCAACCTCGGCCCACACTGCAGCACCAACACGCTAGACAAGGTAGATGCGCACATGGACTGTGTTATGGGGAGCTGTTAGTTTGCGCTGTGTGTTTTTTCTTGGACAGCGCTGTAGTGCATTGTAGTTGCATTGCATGTTCCTCAACTGTGCAATGTTCCTGCAGTGCAATACAGAGCTGGACCGCAGTGACTCCTGAACACACTGTTTGGCAGAGCCTGATTTTCATGATATTAAACGGATGTCAACACATCATTTGTATGACGACACATTAATCAGAGCATGTTGTTTTTTGCTGGTATCTGTGCTTTTGTTTTGAGGTTGTCTGATTTGTTTGCATCTGTCTGTGTGTGCTGTAGCTGGTGCAGTTGCTGCTGTGTGATCTGTTGTTGGTGACGCGCACTAATGTGTGGCGGGAGCAGCAGGTGGCGTCTCAGCAGAGCTCCCCGGCGGCCGCCTCGCCTGCAGAGCTGCAGGGATTCCAGCAGGACCTCAGCTCGCTCCGCAAACTCACCCAGAGCTTCAGACCGGCCATGCGCAGGGTGAGAGGCCAGAGTCCACGCTGCAAACATGACACGCTCATATTTATGTCTAAGGTTCACTGAACTAGAGAATTATCTATTTGAGCAAACTATTGCACACAACTTGTCCTGGGTCAGGCAGTGTGATCAAAATCTTATGTAAGCATCAAACAGTATATACCCATAATGCCACCCACTCACATTATTGTCCATTGGTTTGCGATTTTATTTTTTTTAACTGCATTTGTTTGTAAATAACACTACATGCACACAAACTCTGCAAAGGTTCATATTTTTTTTGATGTTTGTTCTTGTTTAAAGTGGATTACGAAAAAGGTTGCATGCTAATCTTGTTTTATAAAGAAGATTGAATATGTTTGGCATCAAAAGCAGGTTATTTTCTTGGTTTAACAGCCATGCTTCAGGCAGGGTTATTTCGTGTGGGTTCAAGTGTTTGCCTGTTTAACAAGGTCACTCTGTTTTTGTCTCTTCAGTTGTTCCTGCATGAAGCCACAGCTCGGCTGATGGCGGGAGCCAGTCCAACACGCACACACCAGCTCTTGGATCGCAGTCTGCGCCGCCGCGCCACGCCTGGAAGCAGAACAGGTGAACATGCAGAGCATTTCCAAGCATTTTTGATTTTTTAAATGTCTTTATTTGAATCAAATTGATAACATCTGAGAATTTTGAGCAACGGTGTTTAAATGTTGCATTCAGGTCTAATTTTCCAGTCATGAAATGTGTCATTTTTAGTTAAAATATCAATACAGTTGAAAAGTTAGGGGGTCAATAATATATTTTTTTATAAACAAATACTTTTCTTCAGAAAGGACTCGTTAATTTGATCAGAAGTGACAAGTTATCAGCCAACAGAAGAGTGTCTTGTTGTTGTTAGTGTGCTCCCTACTTACATTTACTCTTTATATGTTTGTGTGTGATGCACAGATGAGTGTGAGATGCATCCAGGCCAGCGGGAGCAGGCAGAGGCCGTGTTGCTGGCGTGCCGCTACCTGCCCCCTTACTTCCTGTCCGCTCCGGGCCAGAGGGTGGGCATGCTGGTGGACGCCGCCCGGACGCTGGAGAAACTAGGCGACAAACGCACCCTTCACGACTGCCAACAGATGATCATCAAACTAGGCAGCGGAACGACGGTCACTTCCACCTAGCCGACCACACACACTAAAGAGCACTTTTACAAACATCCCCCAAGGTCTCTCAGTCCAGAATCAGCACCCCTCAGTCAGTATCATCAAACAATGCCAAGACTGTTTCGACCCCCCCGACCCCCCAAAAAAATCATAACAGCCTATTCAAAACCAATGATGAGATGCAGAGGCAATAATGGGACCCTTATCCAAATACAGTGTTTTCTCAACCTTTTTGATATTTATCTGCCCTAAAAGAAACTGAAGAGTTTTTTTTCTTCTTCTTCTTTGAAATGGCTTTGTGAAACGATGCACTGTAAGTACTGACTTTGGCCACTAGATGGTGATTTGGTGGGGTGAACTGGACGCTGGGCCGTGGTTGAGTTGGACACATATTGTAGAGCTTTGCTTTACTATTAGCACCTTTTGAGAGAAATGAACATTGCGATGCCAACCTTGAGTTGAATAAAGTAGTTCCTACTTACAGCATGTTATCGCCTGGGATGAATTCTACATATTGATTTAATTGAGGCTTTATAAAAGTTATTTATATATATATTTTAAATAAGTGTATTTATGATTTGTCTGACGCTGTAGGTGAGCAGTATTTGAAGAGGGACTGATGGTACATTTTTGTCGTGCCGGTGCTGCAGTTGAACCATATGTAGAAGTCAGCAGAACAGAAAACGGTTTCTACCAACAGTCACAGTGTGATGTTCACTGGATTTGTGTCCATTTGCACTATTTAGTGAGTGGGCTGCTCGGTCTACTACAGACAAAAAAAAAAGCCCACTGGTTGCAATTAAATCCACTGTTTAGTTTGTATTTTCAAACCAGTCTTCCACTGGAGTAAATCCAAATGATTTCATCTGCGTCGAAGTATTGACTAAAGCAAAGACATCAGCGTTAACATCTTTATCCAAAGATAAGCTTTGATAGCTGTATGAGGATCTGCTTGCAGCTATTTATATTTCATCTCTGGTCACAGTTATATATGAACTCTGATTACTAGACACGTTTTCTATTCGCTGTAACCGTGACATTGACATTCATTACTTGTACGCTTCTGTAGTGCTTGTGATCAAGTCTCAAAGAAGAAATGTTCAAACTTGCAGGCGCACACATAGCATATCCTGTTGTCTTCTGTTTGATTTATTCTTAAGGATGTAAATAAAAGTCTTTTGTAATGAAATATTTCATTGTGTTGTCTGCATTTTTATTAATCTAATTGTGTGCTTTTCCTGGACGAGTTGGAGTGAACTACTGCACTAATAGAGTCTCTTGAACGCATAAACAAGAGATCAACGGTTAAGTAATGATATTTGTTACAGTTTGTTTCTTACCATACAATATCATATACCCGCAGAACACTTGGAATATATGACATTTGTCACATGTGAGATACTTTGGAGTCATTTTTAAAATCTCCATGCACTTTCATTATGTGGACGAGCACGCATTAGACATTTTTAAAAATCTATTTTCTTGGTCTGATAAAGAAAAAGGGGCATATGGCAATAGAACAAAACAAGGGTGAGTAAACGATGACAATATTGGTTTTTGGCTGAACTAACCCTTTAAAATATATTCAAACAGAAAAGTTATTTGAATTGTTCTAAAATTTCACATGTTTTTGATCAGATAAATGAAGTTTTGATGAACATGACACAGCAAATGTTCGTTTTTGGTTCCTGTTTGGTTAATCTTATTTTTGGGAACCAAATTAGGGGAATGTTCTTTTAAGGTTGTAATGTTTTCTTCTAACCATAAATTAGCGTTGATAGAACGTTGCATGGTGGTTGTTATTAAAATATACAAAATAATAACTTCTAGAATGTTCTCTAATGGGTATAATGACGTTATACAAACCAAACACTAATATTCAATTTCTGTTAGGAAAACCTTTCTGGCTAATCAAAAAGAAACATTCATTTATAAGAAATATTCATTTTTATAGGCCTGTTAAAAAAAGGCATAATTTCCAGAAATCTAAATAGGAAGTCATGTGTGCTGGTAGTGAGATGTTCAGATGTGCTGAAGATTTGTGCAAAACTCTTTATCCTGAAACAGAATGGTTTTGCTTTTACCGTGCTAAACCAGCAGAAGCGCCCAGCAGAGTAAATAAAGGTGTTAAGAAAGCAAGCAGGCATAGATCTGTTTCTGCATGCCTCCAGATGTAATTTCCGACCACAAACTGTGAGACAGAGACATCTTTAAGGATAAAAGCACTGAATTACTTGTGCTGAGTGCCAACAAAGATGCACAAAAAGAAAACAAAACGTGATTTTGATCTCAATTCCAAAGACAGCTGTTCATGTGCACACATCCATTATATTTCATGGCAGCGTTACATAGAAAAACATCTCAGAAACATCGCAGTATGAGCTGTGGACAAATACAATTCCAAAAAAAGTCCTTTTGATTCAATGTTTTAATAACTTTTGTAAGCAATAACAGATTTGTTTTATAGAAAATAAACATCTCTAAGAAATACTATACACAATTATAATAGTACATCACATCTTACATTTAAACAGCATCAAATACTTATATACAACAATTACTTAGAATCAGGAATCAAATAATTACATGATGGTTCTTTTATCTCTTACCTGTTATACTGCAGTGAAGTAAAGGTTATAGTATGTTAGTCACATATATATCTGATTAAATGACTATGCATTTTCAGTTTTTACGTTGTCTTCTGCATCATTTCAGAAATGTAAAATCATTTTACATTGCTGTGGCTTTCGTGAGCTCATAGTTCAACCAAAAATGAAAATGTTGACATTATTTACTCATTCTGCTGTCGTTTTAAACTCATATGACTGACTTTGTGCATTTGAGTTATTTAGAAGAATGTCCAAGCTGCCCTTTTCCAAAAAAAAAATATATATATAAAAAAAAAGTCAGTGGGGAGTGACTTCCAAAATGACAAAAATGCACCATAAATACTTTATAATCGTGAGATATACAGACAGAAATTTAAATAATAGTCTGACATTTCACGTTTGTGTTTGTTTCACAGAAGAAGCACAGGTTTGACATGGCATGAGGGTGAGTAAATGATGACAGAATTTTCATTTTTGGGTGAACTATCCCTAAATGCTGAGCAGCTGATACACATAACATGAACGCAAGATATTTTAGTCATCCGGATGCACAGTTGGACATCTCAGTGGTGCTGTTTTGTCTTCAAATGCACATGAAAATAAGCCTACATCTTGGAGTAGCAATATATTATAATAATGCATTTATATGTTATTTTTATCATGATAGAATATTTAGACCTGTAAAGCACACCATGTACAATTTCATTTTTTTTTCTTTGTAACATGTAAATGTCCATTGAAATACATCCAGTGAGTGCATGTTGCATGACATCTTGAAATTTCAATTGCCCTTCCACAGCGGAAATGCATCTGTGCCAGCCAGTGCTCGGGGCAGCAGGCCAAATCTGCCACCAGGTGTCCCCGACTGATAACATCCGCTCCTGAACACAGAATAAAAATGGAAGAATGGCACATTCGGATTCATAACAAAAGCGTCTTTCCCTTTTTCTGCGTTTAGTCATGAAAGTTGGTTGTGTTTGGACCGGGCCGGATGGATTCAGACATGATCTGATCTTGGGTCGGTATTGCTACAGTGTCTTTGTGCTTCGACTGAAGCTCCAGTTGTTCTCAGTGTTTTGGGTGTCCACGGCACCATGCAGCACTCCTTGTTCTACTGCATAGGTGACATTCACCAGTCCTCATGTGCTGGGATATTACATTGACTGAAAAACAAAACCATTTGAAATGTTTAAGAGTGGGGAAATATTCTGGAGCTTTCTGAAATATTGAAGGGTCATAATACATCTTCAAGTCAACCCATACCCCCATAATTTACAGAATTAACCATTTTTAAAGAGGAAAGTCATTTTAGTATCACAACTGAAGTGAATTTTTAATTACTAAGGTTACAATGCGTATTTGTCCCTACACAAATGGAAATGTTGCATACAATACTTTTTTCTTTTCTTGGAAATATTGTTGTAATATATATATATATATATATATTACAGTATATTTCTTTAACTGACAAAAGCCAGTTCCTATGACATCATTCTCCAGACACTCTCCATCATTTTTGAAAAAAAAAAAAAAACAGTCATAGCAATGGGTTAATGAATTTGTAGCATTGGTTGATTTGTCTCACTTTAAAACATATAATAATACAATTGCATATTTAATACAATTACATTATACATTTTTAAATAACATATTTAATACAATTACAGAAACATCAACATTAGTTTTAAAATAGCAAAATTACTCATGTAAGCTGATGCCTAAATTCTATTCTGTTCATTTTCTTGCCATAAAAATAAAGTGCTGGGATTTGATTATTTATTTGATTATTATTATATATTTTTTTATTTCTTGTTTGTTCATGTAAAAATAATTGTATAAAACAGAATAAAATTACTTTTGAAACAAGATATTAAACAAAAATTTCCAGATAACCGGTATAACAAAAACAAAAATTTGATGCACACAAATTCGCACAATATTTAATTTACACAATATTTAAATCAGTAATAAATACACAAATATTGTAATACAATAATAATAGCAACAATTACATTTCTTTTTTCAATTTGGCAATTATTATTGAGTTAATATTAGGCTATTTGTATTACTATGGACAGATATATTATACATACGATATTTGAATTATTATTGTTGTTATATATCTGTAATCTGTGTGTTATGTATGCGGCACCAGAGGTGCATTATGTGCATGACACGCATTGCACGAGCTCTCTAATTGCCTGCGCAGGAGCAGTGGCCGCTGCGTCGATATGAAAGCACCGTCGAGCCAGGATCTACAGCCGACCCGCTCTCTGAAACACTGCAGGACCGTTTCCTAATTGCGCTGGCATGGATGCTATTTTTGTTTTATGTATCTCTCCTCCTCCGCAGCTTTTCTTGCCGTGGCGCTCGTTCTCTTTCTTTCCCTCCTCTGCTCTGGGTCCGATCCCTCGCTTTCTCTCTGATCTCTGAACTAATCCTCTTGCTCTTCAACGCTGGTAATCAGCATCTCTCTCTCAGCGCGACGCAACCGCAGCCCTTGTTTGCAAGGAAGGACTGCATTGATATGCATCAGACGTTCTGCTGTTCCAAACAAACATCGGCGGTTAGTTCAGCTCGAAATGCTTAACTTAGGATGTGTTTACATCTAGTAATATCTCTTGTGATCCGATCACATTCACAGCAGTGATAACAGATTCCTCGGATGTGCTTCACACGATCTGCATCACTGCATGCTTTGAAGTCCAGATTTAAAATGTAAACTTTTTTTAAATTGAGAAGAATCTCTTTAGAACTTACATTGAGAGAATGTTCCGCATTCAAAATCAGAATGCTAGAACTGGCAATTCCTTCGGGAGATTCAAATGGAGCTTTTCCTTATGCAAGAACAGGGGAAAGAACTGCTGCGTTGCCCCCCTTCGGCCTACCCTAAAGCGTCGCCTGTGCTGCATTGCTGTTGTCATGTTCTCAAGCCACGTGAACCTAAAACAGAGCTCGCCACTGAGTGCGTGTGAGGACAGAGGAGAAGAGGAAGATGAAGAGGAGGAGGAGATGTCCTGGGAGACCTGGACGGGGGTGGTATCTCTACAGCTCGCTTTCATTAAAGCGGCAAATTGGCATCCCAGAGACCCAAAAGCCCTTAGATCCCCCTGCTGATGTGTGCTCTGCTTGTTCTGAACTTTCTCCTTTGCTCTGTTTGTCTGTCTCTCCCGTTCTCCTCTTCCTTTGTCGTGGGAAGGCGAAAGAGGAAGGGAGGGGGAGAGTGGAGGGTGGGGTGGGGTGTTTTGATCTCCATCCAGGTTTTGTATCGCTTTCTCAGAGAGGAAGCTGTACTATTGCTGAATATCATTTCTCTTTCTCTATTTCTGCCATGCCCATTTTCTCCTTGGTATTTCTTGTTCAGTCTATCTCTTTTCCTTTCTCTCTCCCTGACCTACCTCTGTTGTAGTTCACAGATTACCTGTAGGTGGCACATGGGCCAGCAAAATGGAACAGTATAAAAAGAATGAAGACGCATGTGAATCTAAGCAAAGGTGAGCATAATGAATATTACTGCAGAAAGCTTAGGATAGGGATTTGAACAAACCACTAATCCAAAGTATTAATCTTGGACATGTAACTTGCCATCAGTGAAAAAATTCTAACGCCGAGCTACGTAGCCGTCTTATCACAACCCACGACACCCTAGCAACTGCATAGAGTAATACTAAAAAACACTCAGGACACCTTTGCAACCACAACTGGCATGACACAAGAACTAACAAGTAGACTAACCGAAAATGTGTATATTGACCAACATTATGCCACAATGGTTATCAGATGACCTTAATTTGTGTTGAACCTGGATTATTCCTTCAATTCTGGTGCTGTTCCTAACCCATATATATATTTTTTCTTCAGTAGAACACAGGAGAAAACATTCTGAAGGATCTTCATGCAGCTCTTTCAAATACATCGATATTCTGTCAAGCTCCAAAAGAACAAAACACCATTAACAAAGCACACAGAAGTAGTCCTTTTGAAGTCATATTATAAATATGAGCAGTCATCTACAATGGCACCTTCACCTGGATTTGTGTTTTAATGACTTTTAATGTAATGCACATGTATTCTGACTTTGTTATAACCCTTTTTGGTACTTGACATTTGTGGTGAGCAGTGGTGGCTGTATGCAAAAGATCTGTGTAAAGATTCTTCAAAAATGTTCCTGTTAGTTTGGAATGACTTGAAGGGTGAGTGAATAATGCAGAATGTTTTGGGTTTAGGAATTTGAAAAAAATGAGCTTGGATTTGAGCAATTAAGTTTTTGGATGGCTTTCTGCTTCAGGCAAGATCCAAGACCTTGGCCGTTCCCCATCAAGTAATAATCATCAGGCAGCACTTCTAAATGTCTTCTTTTTCTACTCTTTAAAGTTTGTTGCTCCTAAAGAGGAACAAGGAGACTGAAAGAGCCTAGAATGTCTAATTAACATCCCTTCACTAAGTTCTCCTGTCAGTGGAGAGCTGCCCAGTCAATAGCAGACAGATAAGGGTGAGATATTCTCAGGGCTCATCTGTTGCCCTGATAAATGGTGCTGATGAGGTACTGTGCTCTGCTGTCAAGATTCACTCCTTGCTGTTGTTAGGGAGGTGGTAGAATGTTGCAAGGACACTGAAGTTCATGGTATAATGGGGGTGTCTTTTAGATCAGAGATGTCCTTTGCTGTGTGTAAAACCAATTCACCTGCTTACCTTGTGTTTCGGACACCTAATTGAGAAGGTCTCTTCTTGAAATGTGCAGCCTGGGAAAAGATACAGAGGAAAGAAAGGCAAAGAATTAAAGGTAGAATTTAGAAGATGCCACTGGAAATGCAAAGTGAGGCCAGTTCGCCCTCATTTCTGAGCTAACCCATATCCAGTGATGTAACCACCACTTTCTATGATGGCAATTTCTGATGGCAGAGAAAAATTCATGACGGAGGGGAACTAGTCTCAGCCTTGGATGACACGCCATGGAGCATTCATGAACCATCTGGTGCATATTGTCCAGAGCCGACGATATCTGCCAGTTCCATTTCTATGCAACTTCTGGGATTTGGAGTACAAAGGTTTTTATCAGTCAAACAAGTTCCCAGGAAGCTGCAGTAAGAGCTTCCAAGGAACAACTAGTCAAAAGAATTATAGTAGGTAAACTAGATATGGTCATGTATGCGCATTATGATAATTAAGTGAAGTAACTTACAGAAAAAAAAATATTCTGGTTGCACAAGTGTCAGAATTTACCTATAGCTATGAATGTATGGTATATGAGTCTAGGAGGAATCTAGTAGTTATATATGCTTGCATACCCTTCTTAGTTCCTAAACAGAGCTTCATGGGTGGAGTCACTAGATGGACAGTAAATATTGTACAAAAACACAGAGCACACTTCTAAGTGTCAGAACTCTTACCCATCTCTTTGGCGCAGACATAATGGTACCTCTGAGTACAGCTCTTCCAGCTACAGCAGATGGAAGCTCCTTCACCTTGGCACCTGGAGCACTTCTGTGATGAGACAGAAAGCCTGAGGAGATTCTCTCTAGTCTAAAATAAAGATTTTTTTCCTGACAGCCCCCTGAGCCACCACCAGTTGCAAATAATACAGTATAACTATTACAATTCCAGACCCACTAGAGTCAATATATATATTATTATTATTATTACTGGGTACTTTTTTTAATACAGGACAAATCAACCTCATCTCAGTAGTTTGGTTATTTTTATTTTTAATCTAATTATGTGTGAGAGCTCACACGTGATATCACAATTGTTCTGTTTTCATTTGACTCAAGCACATTACATTGTGGGATACAGTGTGGTGTATATTGCTATTTCCGAGTATGTTATTCCAAACATCAAAACATGTTCTGATATCTGCTCTGTACAAGAAGTTATTAATGAAGTGCATTTAATTTAAATGAAACACTTACTGCATGTGCAGCTTTCTGAACAGCCTCCATCAGCCCAAAGAGTTTGCCTCCTACAAGTATTATGCCTGTGGTCCAGACAGCACATGCTTCATGAGCCCAGTGCTCTTTCGCCTCAGCCTCCATCTGCAGTCTATAAAGAGCCGTTGCTCTGCCCTCCTCACCAGCAGAGGGAGAAGTTCCACTAAGTCTTCTCTGCAACAGTAGCTGTCTTTTGAATCTCATCCGCAAAGTGGGATGGGTTCTTATCTGTTGCCTAATTGCCCTTTTGCCCCTCCTGGGATGCCCACTGTGTCCTTCACTTGCCCTTTCCTGATCGACATCCTTCTCACATGCACTCTGTGAGTTAATTTGCTCTGTGATGCAGCTGACCTCTGTCTCATTTGCACAGTTGGTGTTTTGCCTGAAATCATTCCTGTGTGTTGACGACAGCATTTTTCGTGGTATGCAGTCCTCAGGATAATAGGGGCCACACAAGTCCCCAAGCTCTCTGTAATTTGCTGGCTTTCCACATAGGCAGCACGTTAGACACATGTCAGTTAGGCTTTTGTTAACTAAGGGCCCCTGGAGCATTACCGAGGAGTTTGATACTGCCTTGGTAACTGTGACTAGATTTTTCATTTTAGCTGCACACTTTTTCCTTGCCTGGCTGAGCATCTGCTCTTCCTCAGGCCTGTTGATGATGGTACAAAGAGATGCTGGCTCCAAAGAGCTGTCAATGTGTACATATGGTCTAAAGGAACATTTGTTGTTACTCATTGCTGAATACAAGTCTGATAATGTTCCTTTCACTGTTGGGCAGAGATCATTGCTGCATTTTTTCTTTATGTTAGGCCTCTTCACTACAACTTTGAGGACATTCATAACCTTTTTTTTTGGCCCAGGCTTTTTTTTCTCCTTTACTTTGTCATCTTCTGTTTGACTTGAGAGTTCCTCTTGTTTGATTTTGAGTGATGGCCGCCTGCCACGTTTGGGTTTTATTTGTGGTAAGCATAATTCTGTTGGTGGCTCCTCATACTGTATCTGTTCACTTGATTCGGGTAAAGAGATGGTGAGTGTAGGTGGGGAAAAAATATCAGTCTGTACAGGATCCTGTTGCTCCAAAATGGGGATGCTTTCTGGTGTTTCAATGCCTTTTCTTCTCCTCTTTCGTTGCTTCAGATGCATCTCATGGTTGTTTTTAATGGCTCTCTGTTTGGCTAGCCTTGGTGTGTTGATAACGAGGCTCCCAGCCTCCAGGGCTACATCTGGTGCATCACTGCTCTCTACAGTGGCCCACTTTCTCCTCTTTTTCCTTGGAGTTTGAATTCCTGTATTTTGGGTCTCTTGTGTACTTATTGTATTCTCACCCACCTCGTGAGTCACCTCAGGGATGTTCATCATCTCTTTCTGCTCCGATACCTGTGGCACTGGTTTTAATGTTGATTCTTCTAGTACAGTATCTGGTTGGATATTTACAGGTTGCTTTTTGGACCCCGGGGATGTGATTTTCTGAACCATTGCCTCATATTTAAGTCCCCTGCCTTTCCGAGGAGGCAAATATTTGGTTTTAGTGGGACACTGAGGAGGTACAGAAGGCATGTCACTGATGTCATCAGTGGGAGGGTTATCAGTGGTCACATTGGTGCTTTCAGATTCTGGTTGCAAGTGTTGTCCTCTCTTTCGCTTTCCCTTTGCATTACATGCTCCTGTGACTGTATCTGATGAAGGCTCCTGTGTCTTCACTTGACTTTCTTGCCTACCTTTCTTTCTCTTTATGGTTTCTGAAGACAGTAAACTGGATTTTGTTTTGAGGCAAACCACCTCTTCATTTGGTTGTTGAAGGGAATCTGTGGAAACATCCTTCTGCGTAGGTAATTCAAGATTTGAAGATTCAGTCTTACATGACTGATCCACAGTAGCATCCTGTATTTGTGAGTGTATGAACATTGCTGAAGGTTTCTCAGATGATTTATCATTCTCTTGCTCTTTAATTTCAGTCAGCTTTTCTTTTGTTTGTTTCCGTGATCTCAGCACCATGGACTTTTGATTTCTTGCTAAGGACTTCACACAACTACTGTCTAGAGTAGATTCCAAAGTGGAACCCACAGTTTCATCCTTAGTGGTGTCCACAACACCCACAAGTGTGTCCAAAGTGAATGCTGTGGTCACATCTTGCAAAATAAGTTCATGTGTGCAGTGTGTGTCCTTGGTATGGTCTTTTGTAATCTGAACATTTTCATCTCGATTTATTGATTTGATCTTAGAAGTGATTCCTCTTGGTCGGCCTGGTCCTTTGGGTACTGAGCCCTCAATTGTCTTTAACTCTGCAGTGTTTTTACTTGGCTTTGGAACAAGTATTTCTCTTGCTAAAGCTGCAGGATTTGAGCCTAGTTTAGAAACAGATTTAGGACCAGGTTTAGTACCTGGCTTTAAAGCAGATTTTGTACCAGGTTTTGTGTTTTCTGTGGGTCCTATACATTTTAAACTTGGTTTGGGACCAGGTTTTATACAGGGCATAACGTCAGGTTTAAGTCCTGGTTTTAGACCAGGTTTTGAAATTGATTTTGGACTAGGCTTTGGTCCAGGTTTTAGATTTAATTTTGGACCAGGCTTTGGACCTGGTTTTGGACCTGGCTTCACACTTGGTTTTGGACCAGGCTTTGGACCTGGTTTCTTTCTCTCTTGAGGGCAGACTTTTGGGCTACTTTGTGAAACGTGGGAGCGAGTGCACATCCGTGATGGTAAACTATCTGTCACAAGTTTTGGTGTTTGACTGCTAATATCCTGGTGGGCAGTTTCCATCTGGTCAAGAATAAGGGTACTTTTGCTGGAGGGCATACTGGGATTTTGGGCAGAAGGTGGAGCACTGTCTCCTTCTACACTTAGCTGCCTTCTGATTCCCACACTTGAATGCATTAGTCTTCTCCTGCCCCGTGCATGTTTCTTACCGAACATTCTTGTTTGTGCAGATGGGGACATAGGCTCTGGTTTGGCTGAGGGAGTCACTGCACTGGGACAGCTTATCCCTGGTTCCATATCCTCATCCCCTTTTTTGGGAGAGGGTGGGGTGTCAGCCCAAGATGGTGCAGAGTGCAGTATTGACTTGCCCGGCAACTGAGGAGAGTCAGGCTCAAGTACCTTTGCATCACTACGATCGATGTGATGATCCCTAGCCTGAGCCAAAGGTGTTGTTTTCTCATTGAGAGCTGAGAAGCCACTCTTGCCAGTGTGAGGCTGAGGTGCAATGTCACATATAGCTGACCTCCTTTCGTTGCTTCTGTGTTGTGTGTCATGGGCAAAGCATTCTGCAGTTTCTGTGTTGACTTGTGGCATGTTTCCCATTTCCTTAAATGTACTGCAGTCTTCTGCAAAGGACTCTTGTGGTCTTGCTTTATTATTAACGACCTCTTCTGAAGTTGTCAGACTCTTTTTTTCATCTCTCACCTCAGTGGAATTATGGGAGAGGACAGACGGCTGGTCCTCAAAGGTGTCCACTGGTCCTTCAGTGCATGTGAGGTTCTCTATGGAATCCTCACTCTTTGAATTTTCCTCTTTCTCCGACAAATACAGATCAGTGCCTGAATTGCTGCGTAATGTTTTCACAAGCATTTCAGCATTGGTCTGTAGTTTTGATTTGACATTTTCTGATTTTATTTCTGTTCCTTCATTACATTTGTGGTTAAGTTCAGAAAAACAGTCCATCTCTGATGAGTTTTCTTTTTCTGAGTCAAATTTTTTTTGCAGCCCTTGGTAGATATTTTCTTCTGTTTCATAAGAGTAACCTTCCTCTAATACTGCTTTGTTTATTTTATGAAAAAGAGAAGGACTTTTCTCATCCTCCAGCCACTTCTCTTGCTTTTCCGCAACCTCTCCTTTGCACTCTTGCTCTGCAGACAGCTTTCTTTGTCCAATTTCCTCCTCATCAGCCATCCTCTCAGTCCATGCTGACTCCTCAAAGTTCTCCTTTAGAGTGCTCTCTGAATGCTTTATGTATGGTGGTGAATTGCTCTCTTGCTTCATAGGACTTGGAGCTGTTACACTGATAGAAGACCTCTTATCTCTAATGCAATGGAGAGAGCTGTTGGGCTCTTCTCCAGTCAGTACTCTCTGTACTCTTGGGTCACAGTTGAGATTATCCTCAGACGCTACACTCTGGAGACTTCGAACTGAGTCACCTGACCTAACGGATACATTGTCAGCTGAGTTTAAGGAGCATGTAGACACTGTGTCAAGGCTGAGACGTGAGTGTGTCTGGGTTTGTGCTTGACCTTTTTCCTGACCAAAATAGTAGTAGCTCCTGTCCATCTGGTCCTCAGTGCTGCTAGAGTATCCTCCCTCCTGCAGTTCTGCTGTCATGGACCTGGAAATGGTGTAAGCATCGGATGGAGAAGGACCATGTTGGTTATCAGGACAAGATGACTCTTCCATACCCTTTAACTGACTTCTATAGTCTTCTCCCTTTTTTGGATGATTTCGCTTGCTGGTCTTTTTGTTAGCAATAAGGGCATCGGACAGCAGAAGCTGCTGGACATTGTTGGAGATGTTTTCAACCTGAGATGTCAGGGCATTAAGGCTCCACAAACTGGGGTTGGACAAGAGCTTTTCTGAAAATCGTTCTTTCATGGAGCCAGAATAACTCTGGGATTGGTGGTTCACACTGGGTGAAGAATGAGTATGAGGAGGCATCAGCATATTTTGGTCTTGCAGACCTGCAGATGACGAGGCCCCGGGGTTGATGGGAGGTTGGCCATACTGAAATGAATCAGGGTTTGGCATTAAGGGGGAAGGTGTGGAATTGTACGATGGAGATCTTCCAACAGACCTTGCAGGTGAATGACTAGAACTTGGACTGCAGGTCTGATAGTATTGTTCTGGTGACCTTACAGAAATATCTGTTATGCAGTAGTTTTGCTGGGGCTGATTGAAGTGCTGGAATTTCTGAAGGTTCTCTTGTGTACCAGACATTCCTTGCAGGGAACCCTGTTCAAATCCAGACCTTGATGGAGTTTGAGGATAACTGTAATTATTCGGAGGTCTGTATCCACTCTGCTTTAGACTGCTGTGATTGCCGAGTTGTCTTCCATACTGGGCATTAGGTGGTATACCATAGCCTTTGTAGCCATGTGGCATTGCATTACATTTCTCCATATATGATGATGAAGATGGGTGTTGCGAGTGCTGGGGGAAATTGAGCTGACCCTGTGGATACATTAAAGGAGAAGGTGCTGGATTGGGTGGGAGGCCCTGTTGATGAGGACTTGTATAGGTTGGAGCAGAGGACTGTGAAGGTAGATGGCACTGACTTTGAGAGATAGCTAGCATGTTCTGCTCTAGGTACTGGGATGACCCACTGACCCCAGACTCCAGCCGGCCCACCATGTCCTGCTCAAACTGGGTCATCTGAGGTGACTCATCCCATTTTTGCTGCAAGTGACCTTCACTCATGTACTGGGCTGTGTATCCAGTGCCCATGTGATTGCTGTAGCCAGCCTGCAGATGCTGGTTTGGTGTTTTGGCTCCTCTATAAGGTTTTTTAGTCTGAGTACCACTCGTGCTGGTATAGATGGGATAGGTCTGCTGTCCATAACAGTCTTTAGAACCCGCTCCTGCTGTTGACATCCCTGCAGGAGCTAGAGAGTGTGGCTCGTAGCCCTGTCTGGACTGGCTGTGATGATGTCTATAACTCTCAAGGTGTGATAATTCTTGAGGTTCCTGCTGGTAGCAGTGCTGGTTACCATGGAAACCACTCCGCTCTCTGAAGGACTGCATGACTCCGGCTAGGGGGCTCTTTGGAAAGAGAAAGAGAGAAAAAATAGAAAGAGAGAGGCTGTGCTTAGTGGTTTCTTTTCTTTTTTTTATTAGTGATCATTCTCTCATTAAATTAATTTGCATTCATTCCTGTGTTTGTCCTAAAACAAATCATATTAGAATATACACACACTCATCCATAAAATCAAATCAGATATCTCTCAACGAGATTATAAAATTTTACTCTCTCTTACTGCAGCTGCAATCAATCGTTGTACATAATTGAATCTAGGAATCTGAGCCTATCTAGTCTATTTTTTGGTGGTAGCATCCTCTGTGGTAAGTACCTATGATATGTACAGCTACAGTATTCTTATTAGGTAACACTTTAGAATAGGAACCAATTCTCACTATTAACTAGTTGCTTATTAGCATGCCTATTAACATAGAGAACTGGAGAACTGGACCTTAAAAAAAAAGTACAACCTTATTATTATTATTATTATTATTATTATTATTATTATTATTGATTTTCTTAAACACACAATGGTTTTAAAATATGTGTTCATGACAACCATGTACACAAACAAACAAAGCATTTTATTATTGGTTCATGAAGTGTTATATTAAAATAAATATTGTGCATGTGCAATAACATGATTCTATTATTCGTGTTACTTTGTTTTTGGTCTGCGCTATTTGCATATATCTTGCCCAGCAATTTAATTCAGTTTTCAATTCGATTATCTGGTAATATTCTTTTCTCTCAGCAGTAAGTTCAAAGTAGCAAGTGTGTGTTTTGTAGGCATAGATGGAGGCTGTTCTATTTCTCCACTCCAGTGCTGTAGGCCTGTCAAGGGATGGCCGCCCAGTCCCATCAGACCCACACATTATTCATCTCACTAGCGCACTGTCTGAAGCCATCAGGCCCAAGAGCAACGTGCTCCCCTCTTAGCAGCCTCCCGAGAGACCCCACCATCCACTACTGCTTCAGTGTGCTTGTTTGCTGCTCTGCTTGTTTACACAGTGACCCAAATAGGTCCACTCGGGATCTATGCTTTAAGCCTTTAAAAATGCATACAGTATGTGGTGGAATGTACAAGCTGGCCAGAGTGAGCAAATGACATGATTGATCCTGCTTTCCCTTCCGCATATTATTGCAACTGCATTTTTTTTGCGGAATCATTGACATTCAGATCATCTTGCTTGAACATACTGCATGACATCCACTGTGTGCAGCTGATTAAAGACTTGTGTATGGTTGTGTTGCTGAGAGCATGGTCTAAAAGGTACAGTAAGTTTTCTAGGTCTGCTGAGAGGGCAGAATTTGTCTCCTGGGGTGCCCAATAATGATAAAGCTACTCTTACTGTAGAACTAACCATGACTGTAGCAGCATGGACTGGCCCATATCCAAAATGAGTCCGAATCTATAGCTATATTTCTCAAACTTAGTTTCTGTAGTGCTACAAAGTAGGTGTGAATGGATACCAACTTTAAAAACGATATGTTAGTAAAATTGTATTCCTATTTCTTTGATTCAAAGGCGCTGTTTGCAGTGTTTCTTCTTGGTCTTTTTTTTTCTAGGCTTGCTGATGCAGAAACAGAGACTGTGGAGGAATATTTTTAAGCCAGCTGTGAGTGCAATGAGCTTCTACGTACTTTAAGGCAGAATTCCCCATGAGATTTTTCACTACAGAATGCAATCATTCATTAACAGTAGAGTGACTGCATTTATAAATAGAATATGCTCTGTTATGTCTGCATGTGTGTTTATCTCAAATGCAGTCAATACCCTTTCCTTGATTACATCACCTCTGGAGGCAGGTTTCACTGTCGCTCTCAGATTGAGCATTGGGCAATCATATCACAATTATGCATTTCCTATGGATTATGCAGGGAAAGTGGAAAGGTCTCTTAAAAATGTCTGAAATTTCTGAAATATATGAAAGAAGTGAAAATAGTGGAGTGGGGGTTTGTGACGAGTTGGGCAGGGCTGAGAGCCGTGGGAACGGAGCGAGGTCTGTGGAGTAATTGGAAATCAGCGACAGCTGCGACACTCACCGGTCTCGAGTCCCATGGAGGAGATTCGAAGGATACAAAAGAGGAGCAACGACAGTGAAGGACGAGAAAGGACCAGGCCTGGGCTTTATTTTGTGTTTTGTTTTTATTTGTGCACTACTCGTCCGAGGGTCTGTCGCGCTGTTTTGTGTTTATTTTGTTATTAAATTCGTTATTTGAATATCTGCCGGTTCCCGCCTCCTTCTTTCCGATGATTGTAAAGTTTACATTATTACAATCTGAAAGAAATATAATTTATTAATAAAAAAAGTCAGGAAAGAAGATGCCAAGGAAGAAGGAAAGGAGGCAGGAGTGAAGGTCAGGGTAGGGGGTTGATTCAATTTCTGTGCAGGCCGTTTAGGACATGAATTAAATTTGAGGATCAAATTTCATCTGTTTCCTGCAAGAACTGCACACACATATACAAGTTAGATGCATTAATTTAGTAAAAACATACTTTACAACCTGAATCCAAAGGCAAATAGCATGTTCTAGAGATGATTTGGGGTTGAAAATATTATTATATAAGGTTTTCCAGAGATGGCTCATATGCCTTTGTATGGTTCACAGTGGACTGAAAGACGCTAATCAGATTGGAGGGTTTCAACTGGACTTTCTGTCTTGGCCAGGCGTGAAGCCTATCTCTCAAAGATGTCATTTTGATTGACATCACTGCGGCTTTTCACTGACCTTTAAAAGAACACAACCATACAGAGAAACAGCAGTCTCCAGAAAATAAAGGGTGAAATGCATTATCCGCAATGGATGCCTGGAGTGTTTAGAACATTCTGTTCTTCTTCACGATATTTCAAGTGTTGTTGTTCTGCTCACCAATTTACCTTGAAAAACTTTTTTTAGTAAAAAGGCATATCCAGTCACACTTTATTTGAAGGTACAATTTTCGCCATTAACAAACCGTTAACTATGACTTAATTTGCTGCTTATTAATTGTTAGCAAGTTAGTTGAATGTAGAATATTGTCATGCAGAATTATAAGTATCATACTAATAAACAGCCAATATGTTAATAATAGGCATATAAATAAACAACTAATGAGAATTAGTCCCTATACTAAAGTGTAACCGCATTCTATTGCTAGCTATCTCTCATTCTATTGCTATCATTCTATCAGCTTCATGTATTTCCCAATTAACTTAAAATGTCCCAATTTGAAAAATTTTCAGTAATTTACCTTTGCAGTAAGCATTACCATCTACACCATATTCTATTTTGCAGGACAACACTTCACACAAACCAGTTAGGAATTGTACTTATACGTTTTTTTTTTTTACTGTATACCCAATTTGTGTTGGTACGAGTCCAGGGATCAGCAACCTTTTCGGCATGACGTGCCATTTTTTATTTTTATGGTTAACCACTGTGCCAACACAGCCCCCCCCCCCCACACACACACCCCGATATAATTCTGTATTTAAACGGTACATACACAATTTTTTATTATACGATAAAAAAAACGTTTTTTTAACGTTTAATCAACGTTAATGCACTGCTTTAATTGATGAACGTGCACACACAGACACACACACACACACAACACACACCACTCGCACACAGAGATCTGAGATCGTGCTGTGCAAAAAGTATCATTCAGAGTGTTGTCACGCTACTTTTATTAATCGATACTGAATCGCTACATTATATTTCTCAACAACAAAGGGGCAAAATCGCTTCATTGTCTGCAGAGAGAGACAATTTACCCCCCCCCCCCACTTTCTTTCTCTCAAAATGGCCATATTTCAGAAAATTTTTCATCACTGGATATAGCTTTAGGTCATTTAACATTTCTATGGTAAAACGTATTATTAAAAGTTGACTAATGTTAATTGATTTGCAGCTTCATCTTACCTCACTCTCTTTAACGTTAAACTGACGCTTCGCGCTCTGCTTCTGTGAACAGTAAACCCCGCCTACTTTGATCTGATTGGCCATCTCAGTCATTTTGACATTGACGAGTGCTGTTAGACCGAGGCTTTGATCTGAAGCACCTAGTATGTGCAGTGTTTGCACGTGCATCCATGCAAGTTAATTCTCACACTTTAATAGTATTTGTAGCTCCTAACAGGCTGTGTGACTATGAGAAGTTATTACATCAAACTGTACGTCATTATACAGTTTTCCTTATTGCTTGCGTGCCAGCGATTATCCCTCTGCGTGCCACTGTTGGCACGCGTGCCGTAGGTTGCCAACCCCTGTACTAGTCACTGAAAAAAAGATATGACTGCTTATAGATATTATGTGATAAAAGAATTATGTAAGACCTTTTCAAATGTGGTGATGCTGTATATAACCGTCTTTTTACTGACAACCTCATCATTCAAAAATCATGAGTCATAATATCAACAATGTGATAATGACTGCATCTGACTGCGAGGATGACTTGCGCAGAAGACACAAATACTCCAATTAGCTTAGAATTGCTCTCAATGCTTTCCCTCCCGAAAACATTGAGTTATGTTGTTGCTTCCTCTATTAAGAGGCTGCAGAGAGTGCCCTTTACATGCTGAAACCTGCCACCGTTGGCATGGTGATGCTAAGGGGAGTGAAAAAGCAAACCTGCCCTTCCTACAGTGAGGTGCCTAGTGCCCAGTTCATCTATGCCAGTGGTGCCCAAGGCAGCACACCTCAGGGGTCTGAAATTAGAGCTGTTCAGAGAGGGAATGGCATGGTGAGAGCCCTCTCCCTGTGATCGATTTTTGTCTGTGCATTAGAGTATGTGATACTAGGCGAAAGACGGGGGTGTGGGGGTTTGGATGTGTTTGTGAGGACGGAGGTAAATCAGCTCTAAAGCCCGAATAAAACCTAAATAAGATTGAAGTGCATGTTTGCACCAGCACGATAGGCTTTAAGCTGCTTTATGGCAGACTTAAGAAACATAAATGCCGACTGCTGATGGCGCACAACATCTCTCAATTCTTAGATGCAGAGAACGACAGATGCAGCCTCCGTGGCAACAAAGAACAAGCCTGTACGTGCGCATATAACCAGGCACACAGTATCTGGGGAATTGTGAAGCTACATTTAAAAGAGAGACCTGCTATAAATTGGAGCGCAAGGCTGATTGATATTCTTCAGCAGGTCTGCGTGTGCAGGAGAGGGCATTAGCCTAGCGAAGGGGTGAGATGCAGCAGATGTAGAGAGAGGGAGGTTTTGCGGCAGGTGAGACCGCTGCGCTCTAGTCTCCCAGTGCTGCGCTCCAGTGAAGCAGCGCTCCGCTTTGATCTCACCCTCTCTCTGATGCTGCGCTCCGCTGTGGCTACGCTCTCCACACCCCAGCCCGCACTCACGCTCACTACGTTTCGTTTTCCCAGCGCATTTTCCGTCCCGAAGATCGCTTGCATTGATCTTTCAGATGGAATGAGAAGTCTCAAATGGTGGCGTGCCGAGGGATTATTTTCTTTGAGACAGACTTCATCAATAATGCTGGTACAAAGGCACGATGACATTACTGGCCTGAAATGCTATATGCCTTGCTGCGCTCAATAAGGGCACAGTCATTTATTTCTCCCTGTGAGGCTCGCCACTTCGTGCTCTCTCCTGTTTGGTGCCACTTTAGCTCGGCTAAAAGAAGATGATGCGAAGAAGTCGCAGTGTCACTCACGCTGCCGATATCTCTCTCTCTCTTTCACACATCTTTTCTTTTGGTCTCATATATCTGCACTGCACCCCTGCTCTGTCCTATTTTGGCTCCACCTTAACTACAGATTAACCTTTCTACCCTGAAGCGGAGGACACGCTGGCAGTGACCTTGAGACGACGCTGTGTGTTGAAAAAATTTAGATTCTTCCATTGCTATCATTTACAGGTCTCCTGGCATACGTAAAAGTCACATGATTATTCTTTAAGTAAGGGATAATGTACATCCAACCTGTTGTTTACAATATATGTTTTTAATTGTTATAAATTAATGCTGATGTCTTCCATTGTAAAGTGTTTTCAGTCACAAGATGGCACCAGACAGTCAACAATAGCGGAGTGACTCTTTAAGCATATTAGTACCAATCGAGATAACTCGTAGTACCGGGATAAGCAGTGTGTTATTCAATTTGACGGTTGTTATCTAGGAATAACATACCGCTGGATGGTGCAATTGACCTATCAGAGTCAAGTATTTCACAGAGCCGTGTAATAATGTACTAAAACATCCAAGAAAAATAGTCACATAATATCAGCTAATGGAAACGCCGTCAGTTCTCAAAAGTTTTTTTTTATCAATATTTATAAAATATCTATAAAGTTTTGAGCTAATCTATAATGGAAAACTGGCTATAGATATCTATCTATCTGTTTACCTCCCTGCCATAATTGTCAGATGGGCAGTTTAGTGGAAGGACATAACAGTCACTCTGTTTGAATGACAAATATGCATATCTCTAAGGCTTGGCCACAATATTGTGCCAATTTGATCTATTTTACAAAGCAGATCATTTCATCTCATGCCCCTCGGAGAGTGAACCATCAAAGACTGTCGCTCTCTGCTCCAGCAGTGACAGCTGACATGGACACTCACTTGGTTTGGGCTTTTATTTTGGTAAAAATGCAGGATGAGTGAAAAAACTGGCTGAAATTCAAGGTTGCCAGGTAGAGGATGCACAATAAAGGACATTATAATACCATTAAAGGAGAAAAGAAGAAAGTGCTGTAAAACTAACTGGTGGTAATGTTTGGGGAGTAGCAGAAGTGCACATGCTGGGGTCTTTACTCATATTTTGTGGCAGAACCTCAGGCGATTCCCGGAAGGTGCCCTTGATGTTCCCGGTCTCTTCATGCTCCATGTATGTCATCCCAACTTTCTGCCTTATCAACCACCATTCTGTTACCTGAGGAATGAGCAGGGAAATTTTCTAGTGGTGAAAATCCAGATGGACTGACACTAAAAGCCTCTCTTCCAGCAGTCCACTGACAGCATAGATGAAATCAGAGCAGGGTGAAGGGGTAGACTGCAGGCAAAGCGGGAATGAGATAGTAGATGAGGAAGGGAGGGAGGGAAAGATGGTTGAAGATGGAATGGAGATTCATTTTTGTCATTGATTTCCCACCCCCCTCTTTTCTTTGTGGCATCCTCATCTAGTGGAATCAAATTGACTTTAGGAAGAGGCTCCCAATGTGTTGCAAAATCCTGTTTTGGATCTATTGGTTGGTTTCTTTAAGACCCTAATGCTGACCGCCTCCAAATGCATCTGTGCTCACTTCCTTCAGAACGCAAATGCACACATCCACACAACAACATGCTCTTTGACAGAGCATACGATTCTTTCTATCTTGCCGAGGCTGGGGTAGGTGGTGGGGGAGAGGATTTGCTCTTTGAAAAGTGCCCACCGATTCGATTGCTCTGTCAGAAATGCTTTATCTGATGCTTAGAGAGTCTGCGGCTTGCGAATAAGGTCTAAGACAAAGGGACGCAATGGCTTTGGCATATTTATTTCCCGCTTTCTTTCATTCTCTTGTTTTCCTTCTCTCTTACTGTCTTTCTCTCTGTCCAAGACTTCTGTGCCGCTGTTTGATAGGGGGCTGTGAGTGTGTATGTGTGATGGGGGAGTGTGGACAGGGATGGGTGAGTGAAAATGTGCTGGTGGATCTCAGCCAAGCCAGTAGAGGGCTGGGGGAGTCAGGATACTTTGTTCTTTGTTGATGAAAAGCACCACTGGATTTCATCTAGCTCAGCCTGACATCAGGACACTTCACAAGCAGCCGGTTCACCGTGATTATATTAAACCCAGGCCCAAATTACTCCAGTCGCCCTAATTAAACTTTAATCTCCGATACCACACAAATTACCTGCAACGTAATTGACTGAAAATCTGTGATTTAAAGAGGGCTGTGTTTGCGGCTGCAAGCTAACGGGGATGGATGCAGGGAAAGACTGAAGGTCATGTCCTCCTGCTGGGGAAACATCTCTTTCTCTCTCTTCTTTTTTGAGCAGATAGAGGACAGTGGTGTCCATGCTGCTCTGAAAATGGAGCAGTCAGCTGAGGTTCCTGTCTGACTCAATGTGCCCTGCACCTGGGTAAAATCTACACAATAGCACTCCAGTTCTCTGTCTCTCATCTGCCTGTCTCATACTGTCACCCTCTATCCGTTTCTAATGCGGTCCTTGTGCCAGTATTCTCTCTCTTTCACCAACAGATCTCATTTGGTTATCTTCAAATTTCCTGTGCTGCAATGTGTGTGTGCATGCAGTGTTGTAATTAAGAAACACGATTGATTGCTGTTGATTTGACATTGGCCCAGCAGGTGTTTGAAACACCACCCTCAAGCATTTCAAGACCCATTCAAAGAGAAGATCTTTAATATGAGCCGGGATAGTTTTTCCTCCCTTAGACACAGTCCTTGAAGACTGCAAAGAGAGTTTCACAGAGATGAGAGATGGAGGAAAAGGAGATAAATATGGCAAGAGCAACACATAAAGAAGACAATGAAAGACAACAATCCATATGAGCATAACTTGCATAACAAAGGCAAATGTTTGGGTAATATATTGCCATGGAGTAATAAGGCCTGTTTCATTATTTGGGTATCTAGCTAAAACTTTCATTTATTCTATAAGATTCTCTTCAAACTTTAATTTATTCTATAAGATTCTCTTCAAATGCTGCTCTACCATGGTAGCAGCTGACCTGAAAGATAAAATGATTAAAGACTTTTACAAATACCTGCTGTAGTGCCCCTTGTGGCAATGCCGAGAAAGCAGATTTCGGAACTCTACAAAGTGTGAAATCGAATTTGCATATTTGCGTGAAGTATGTTTCAGGCCTTAGCCTAACTGCTTTTGAGATTCATTTTTATAAACTGGACCAACTAAGAATAGCAGCTACACTCAAAAAAAAAATTTGTTGAACGAACTTAATTAAATTAAGGAAAGGTTTTCCACGAAATTGAATTACATTGTTCCAACAAGATCTAATTTGTTTGATATAATTTGTTGTAATCTTGTTGTATGAACTTGAATTCATTTAGTCAAGACTTCAAAAAAAAAAAATTGTTATTCCTACTAGATAAAGTTTTGCCATCCCTAATAGAGAAAATCTTTTCAAATTAACTAGGTCTAATTTTGCCATGCCAACTCTAAAAAATAATGCCCTGTTAACTACATTTAATTGTGCCATGTCTAATATATCTAACAAAGCCATGTCAACAATATACATTTTTTTCCTGCCTACTTGATAAAATTGCCAACATTATAATTTTAGCTAACTTGGCAGGTCCTCAACCCAACCACAAGCTCCACACTTCACCACAATGGTAACTCGCACAAAATACACCAATATAAAGTCTTTTAAAAGGCCCACATAATAGAGCATTAGACATGAAAAAGTCTCCTTATTATCACATTTTACTAAAAACTGCATAAAATAACACTTTATTTCAACATTTTCTCTCCCCATATCCAGTCCTGTGCAAAGCATGATGGGAAGTGTAAAACTTATTTTGAGGTACTTGATTAAAACATGTTCTTTCAAAGTGAAAACTTTATGTTAAACCAACGAGTGACAGTTTTAAGTCAGTTTAACATGACACAATCATGTTGAACAGAAAAATAGCCAAAATGGCATTAATTCAACATGAATTGTTCAGGTAAAGTGAACAAAACTGAAAAATCATTTTTTTGAGTGTATGAGGGTTTGAGGCTGAGATGAAATGTGTTTGCATGCTTGTTTGTGTTTTTCAAGGGAGGGTTGTGTGCTTGTGCATAGTGGTTTGTGCTAGGGCTATGTCTGCACATACATGAGCCCTGGGTGATAAATGTGTGTGTACTGCATGACAGGTTGTTTTAGGATATTAACTCAGCGGCTTAGTGTACGCCTTACAGGCTCCTGACTCAATGCTGTTTGGGTGTTTTAACCAAGTATATCAGCACAGCTGAGCCTCCCTGGAGAAGTACCATCAATCTGAAAATATTTTTAACCTAAGCAACATTCAGTACCTCTCTTCACAGTGCTATTTATGTAGGACTTTCATAATGCACGTCTTGGGATCTTAAATCGTTGAAGGACTTTTACACCCCAAATCTGATTCAAAATCAAAACAAAAATCAAAACACGACTTTTCAAAAAAAAAAAAAAAAAAAAGATTTTTCAAAGTCATGTCAAGTGTTTTAGTTGGAAAAGAGCAGTGTGCACATTCTTCAAATTTGATCCTTTTGCGTTACATGAAAGGGTGAATGTATGATCACAGATTTTCCTTTTTTTGGAATGAAATAACCTTTTAATTCACAACCCAAATAAAACCCTGCATATTCAGATCAAGTAGTCCATGCAAATCCTGTCTTGTGAGTATGGCTCAGATGAAGGTCTCTTAAAGGCATTGGCATTTGCCTGTGTTGGGTGCTTTGACACAGCGCCACACAGGAGTCGTGTCTGCACATACATTCTCTGACAGCTTAGAGCTTTGAGGCTGGAGAACACTGTCTCTCCCTCACAAGATCCCCATCTGCACACATGCGAGAGAGGAAGACAGAGAGGTAGCGGTGGGGGGAGTTGTGCGTGAAAAGCGTGAAAGCAAATGATGCCGTCGGCCTGCTAAGTCTCTCACCAGAAGGCGCAAACAACCATGCCTGAGAAAGCAGCTTAACAGCACACACAGGAAGTTCAGGGCTACGGTGCGACAGTGGTGCCGCTGTAGGGTGTAGAGCAGATGCAGATGCCAGCAACTAATGCAAAGACTGGCAGAAGCTACGCCGACTGCGGAACTGCAGCAGGATTTCCATTCACCCATGGAGTCAGGTGCACGCCGCCGTGTGCGTCATGAATAACTGATTGAAAGCTGGAGGCACAGCAGGTTTGAAAGCCCCCCCTTCCTCACCAGCCTGAACCATTTGCATAGGATGCTCGATTTGCATACATATGAGGTGAAAGAAAGGACTTGTGTGCAAGAGATATGCATTCGTCCATTGAGAATAGATCGGAAAAGAGAGAAGCCTTTTCATCAATTGTCACAGGAGCCTCCTCTCTCTGTGTATCTCCCTGAACATAGCTAACACCTCAGAGAGCTTAGATGAGACCTCCATTAAAATTCTCTCTTTCTCGGTCCTGTCTGCATTAAAGAAAGGTGGTGACAGTGAAGGGAGAGAGGGAGCACCGGGCTGACAGCATGCATGTGTGCGTGCTCCAGCTTGCTATGTGCTGCCGTGGCGGCTCTCCGCTGCAATCCCTCAGTTCAAACACATTGATTCGCTCTGAAACCTCAATTCCCCCCTACAGATACGGCCACAACACCTACAGCAAGCATGTATCCCATCCCCCAGCTTAGACATACATGCTGGTTTGTAGGAGAAGTCATGGATTTAAACACAGCACCCGTACAATCAAGGAGCTTTGATATAGTGTGTATAATTTTTATGTAATTCAGAAGTAATTTACACCACAAGGCTTGAGATGCAGTGCAGTATTGTGAATAGTCACAACTAAAAGGTGTTTTAAAGTATTTCTGCTGGAACAAGTCAGATACAGATCTGGCACCTCTGAAATTGGATCCGGCATGTGTTTTAGTGGATCCCCAACCTCGATTGCCCTCATACATTGACGCATATTTCATGAAAAATCAAGAATAACAATATAAATCTCCCCAGGTTTGCATGAAATGGAAATTCACCATCTATTTTCTAAATGCATGCTAATGATCTTATTGTGAATGCTATTGATCTTTATTGTTGCAGTGCAGGAAGACTCATTCCCCTTCACGGTATTAAACAAAGCTGAGTACACTGCAAGAGCCTGACGTCACACTGTTTACATTGTATCAGCTCCAGTTCTATCTGCTTTGATGATTATAGTTGGAGAGGTGGCTGTATTGGGGTGCTTGATTAGGCGTTAAACACATTCTCTCATCTCACAATCTCACCTGCCAGATTCGTCACTTCTATAAACCTACTCGATCCTTCACCAGTCTTTGTTCTGGTTCCACTATTTACAAATTAAGCACTGGGCACAATGCACAATACAGCACAGTCTTGAAACGACAAAGTTCCAAAAACATACATCACGTATATTTCGAATGAAATCTACAATAAATGCAAATGCAGATATGTGTGACAAACACACACATGCCTATGAGATCGGTAGCTCTGAGAGTTTCAAATAAGCGTTTACTCCATCAGGCATACAGGCTCTCACACTTTGTCGGTGGGTGGCTGTCTGTTTCTCTCTCTCTCTCTCTCTCAGCCCTAAAGCTCATTGATTTTCTTCCTTACCTCCAGCCTGCCTGTATTAGCCCATCCCATCAGCGCCAAATCACTCCTCATCTGCGCTGGCACAGTTTGTGCAATTAGTCGCCCGCGTCCATGGGGATGAACCAAGGAAGCGTGTAATACTGACGCCTCTCTGGCTCCACAACGACACCGCCTGGGCACAGAGGCTGGAGCTGGTGCCAACCTTGCCCACTTTAGCTCGGCTGCTACATCATGTGGCATCTGCAGTGAATCACCCACCTGGCATGGAGACGGCACAATACCAGCTGACCAGTGTGCTGGATGCTTTCAAACGCTCTGTTATCAGCGTCCTCTCTATTCTGTGAGGTGATAACTGGGTTATTATACCGTAACACCTCAAAGGGCCTGATGGACAATTGTTAGAAAGTTTTGGAGAGGTAGAGTGGTCACAAAACAAGTTATGTGATGCCAAGATTGACAGGATCGAGTATTCACAATTTTACAACTGAAGTAGATTCCAAACCTGTATTTCTTAATTTCTCATAATTCAAGAAATAAGTCATTTCTTCTATGGAACACAAAAGGTCAATTCTCAAATATCCTGGCCGCTCTTTTCCATATAATTAAATTAGACGAGACTGTATCTGTCAAGCTCCCAAAAAGTATAATTAAAGTTGTTTATATGACATATGGACTGTGCTAAAACTGTTCTGAGGAAAGGATTAAAAGTAAAGTTGTTCACTGATGATCTTGCCCTCTGTGGAGCTCTGAAACAGACATCAAAAGTTGTACAGGATGTACTTCAAAAATGATGTGTTGCCAAATGCCACTTGTTCTAACCTGCATTGTAACCACACATTAGATTCACTCTCCAGTTATTTATTTATTTTTTCCAAACAACTTATGTGTACTTAAGCCGTATTCACACAGGATTAGTATTATCTGGGGACCTCGTGTGATTTAGAAATTACCCCTTATTTGAATTTCGTGTAGCGCATTTACACGGGATCAACGAAGCTTGTGATTTTACTCAAATTTACTGCTCTTCTGATGGTTTCAAGCTTTCTCTTTCTGCAAATTGTATAGTTGTATGGTGTATAGCGTTATAACCTAGCACCCAAAATACTACCAAAACGCCCCAACGCAGCATCCATTCTTCGTGAAAGATGGTTTAAAAGATACACAGGAAATAAAAACCTTGAATAAATTATAGCCTATACGACCCCGCCAAATCCTGACCAAATTATAGTGATCCTAATTCACAGGACCTCGGAGTTAGGCGAAATATGGTAGGTCATTTGCGAGGGAATTTTTACTTTACAAATTACAGACACGGCTAATTTGTATGGGGATTAAGATCACAGAGAACCGCCGCAACTTTTACAATGGACTAGAGATCACCAGGTAATACTAATTCTATGCGAATACGACTTCAGAGTACATTTTCATAGGTCTGTTAAACAGGAGCCCCTACAGGAATTCACTGTTGTAAACAGTTACAGTGGATAGCTGTACATGTCCATTTGTTGCACCCCTAAAGGAATCCACGTAAGTTTCACATATTTTTTGTACCCTCTCATCCAACTTACATACTCCCGAAACAGACGTTTGGCAGAAGTGTGGAAAATAAACAGAAGCATAATGGCTTATTACACATCAGTATTTCATCATAATGATTCTGAAACTGACATTTCAAGGTAAAAACAAAACAAAACAAAAACAGTCAAACAAAGTCGCATGCATTGTTTTAAGTTAGACTTAATGCTGCGTTCCAGGCAGGTTATTGAGCCCATTAGTCACGACTTCAAACCACGACTCACGATTTGGTAGCATTCCAGGCATGTCACGCCAAACTTCCTGAGCGCAAGGAATTGTAGCTAGATTATTTTATTGCAACGTTATATTGTCCTAAAATCTATTTTTTTACATGAACCGCTTGAATAAACACTGCAACCATAGGCAATATTATCCATAGGGGCTGCCATTGATGTTTTGCGGGCTATGTGACGTCAGAACTCGGAACTCAGAGTACATCGATCTAGTACGAGTTCATGGGTGGGAAGTCACGGGTTTGACTGATGTTCCAGTGCACTTTCACGGGTAAAAGGTTGGAAAAACACAGGTTACGGGGGTTGCCTGGAACGCGGCATCAGTACATTTTTTAAAAGTACACATTGATGATGTCAAAATAAAAGTTTTACTTTAAAGCAGCCTAATTGTTTTAATCATATGGTTATGAGTTTGGTAAGGTGATTAAATGATGACAGAATTTTCTCTTATGTGAGAACATCCCTCCTGTGGAGAGAGTGTATGAAGGGTACAGTACCGAATTACATGAGAGAGAGAGAGAGAGAGAGAGAGAGAGAGAGAGAGAGAGAGAGAGAGAGAGAGAGAGAGAGTGTGTAAAAATTAGGGCAGTGGTGAAGAGCCGGGCCACAGCAGTACAGCTCTGTTGTTCCTGAGGGAGGACCTGCCATGCAGCATGCCGGATAATTTTAGGAGGGTGACTCTGATGCTAACCTCAGGAACCTCAGGGTGTACAGAAAGGAAATAGAGGGCCATTTCTTTACGCTGTTTTAGGCCTAAGTGAACCGGCGCTATCCAGCCATTAGCCTACATAAAACTGCCTTTATTTTGCAGCACACTACTCGTTGAAATCCAGTCTAAACAGCGGGAGAGCTCATACATAAAACATTTAAATCAAAGGCATTCTCCAGTCCTTCCCATCTGTGGCAAAATGAAATTCTTTCATCTTATCATGATTATCTCTCCGCGATGCAAAAAGTCGCTGCATCTTTGAAAGCACTAGCTGGGCTCCAGACGGGAAGACAGGGTTTGTGCTCGGTCAACCCCGGGACTTGCACACTCTGACATCTGACATATATCGCCTCCAGACATCGGCGCAGCCCTGCACTCAGTGGCAGTAGGAGCTGACTGCGGTCATTTCATATCCTCCTTTTATACGCCGCTTATTTTGGGCTGTGTACGTCAGCGCTGGCGTGCGCGCTCGGCGGCTGAATCACACGCGGCGTTGACAGAGCGCATCTAAAGTCCTCGTTATCTCTAATTCGAGCTGTTTTGATTTTCACATGCATGCAGGTGAAAGCGCCGCGGATTGACGTGTTTCGCAGCAACGAGACGTGTGCGCTTTAATAGTCCCCGCTAGCAGAGCGCTCACATCTGCTCGGGTTCGTCTGCCCCCGCGCCGCGCGGCTCGAGCACGCACACTGGCCAGAGATAAACAAGCGCGCTCGCGTCTCTGGGGAGGTAACCGTGGCAACCGGCGAGCTCATTTTGAGTTTCAAGGCCAATGTCACTGATTTTTCAAATGGAATGCAACAGATAAACATTGCAAACAAAACTAATGTCGCCAATTGAAAAAAATTATGTCACGGTTAAAACTTACTAAACAAAACAGACCCAAGGTTTTATGCCTTAATATGTCCAGACCTGAACATCACCACCACCACCATCACATTTGAAACTACCTGTAATTCTCTCCTGCCATGTTCTCTCATCGAAAATGGAGGCAGTTTTGATCCGGTGCACAAAAGCGAAAGAGCTGTCAGTATGATGCCTCGACCCCCCTTCTAATGGACACGAAGACATTAGAGAGCACTCAGACCTCAAGAAAACTGAAAGGGGAGAACAGGGGAGGTATATACACTCCAAAAATCATTGTCAGTGGCTCTGCTTCTTTGCCAGTAACCATATCGAAACATCTTTCAAAACATTTTACGTGAGACCTAAACATGACTTGTTTTTTTTGAGAATCGACTCTCTAAAAGTGCTAACCTGCAACTGTTACACTGAAGAGCTATAATCTGATTTATCATATAATAACAGTTTTGTTGGTATAGATAAACATATGTAGGTTGTTAATACCTTTTTTAGGTTACCACTTTTTGCAGTGTACCTTGAATTAAAGGGATAGTTCACCCCAAAATGAAAATTAGTCCAAGATTTACTCACCCCCAAGGCATCCTTGGCATGTCTGACATTCCTCTTTCAGACGAACACATTCTGAGTTATATTCGACATTGTCCTGTCTGTTCCAGTCTGTATAATTGCAGTGAATGGTGCCCCTGTTTCTAAGTTTTTAAAATATATAATTTTTTCTTAGCGTAAAGAACATTTTAGAATTCTAAAGAACCTTTTTTTTCACTATAAAGAACCTTTTGTGGAATGGAACGATTCCATGGATGTTAAAGCTTCTTAAAGGTGCCATGTGCAAAAATGGAGGTAAAAATATACAAAAAATGACCTACACGCATCAAATGTATGAGAAGAAATAAGGGCGATGATGTCATTAAAAAAATGTAAAGTTATAGTGCTGCAGAGATATCAACCTTAATTAGCAGTAGCATTACTAGCCCCGGCCTGACAGGTGTCGTAATACCAGTTTCGGCCATGGGAGGCGGTATGCGGGCAACATAACCACCAGCCAACCTGCAATACACGAATATCTCGCACGGCTTGTAGGCGTACCTGAACCTGATGTCAATCGTGTGGAAAGTACAGCCCACTACTTAATTTCAGTTCAGGGAAGAGAGCGGAAGGATGACTTAAGCCCTTGGCAAGAGACCACCACCCGCTACAGGGAAACAACCGCGCTCGGAATCACAAATCAAATCCGATAAGAAAAGGAGCCGAACCAGAGTAAATATCGGCACTGCTTTCAATCGCTGGAGACAACTGATGGACCTGAAAGAAATGAGGTTCGACACCGAACTTGCAACATTTCTTTTGGATTGGTAAGTTAGATGCTGTTAGTATTTCGCTAGAAGTTTGTTTTATATGTTTGTGTATTTTTTTTTCGGGAAGTTATAACATAGAAATGTATCGAAGGCTGTTCTATAAACGTGCTAATGTTAGTGATGGCTAACCGTAGCTGCGTTTGATAATTAGCTAGCTATAACTTACCAATTTTTTATATCATAACTAACCTGCTCTGTCTAGTCTGTTGGTCTCCATGTCCTCTTTGCTTCGTGGTTTTTCTGTACGTGAGAAAATTGATGTGTTGCATGAAAGCGTGTGAAAAGAGTCAATTGCGTGTGTCTCACGGTGAATGCTTGAGAGTTGGCAGCTCTGGTTACGTTGGTTGGCGCTAGCTTGGTCAACATCAGCTGTCTGATGTTGACCAATGATGTTGACAGAATGCTGTCTGTCAAATTAATTTAATTCAAATAATGTGTATACTATATACAACTCAATGTAATATGAACAAAACGAATATGAACATATTCACTGGTAAAGGTGAAGGGGAGTAGCTTGAAGATGTCATGTTTCAAAATCACTTGACATCACCCAACGTTCCTCTGGAGGCAAAACGTCCTCTTATAGCAGCGGTTCTCAATTCCAGTCCTCGCGCCCCACTGCTCTGCATATTTTGCACGTTTCTCTTTGTTAACACACCTGATTCAGATAATCAGCTCGTTAGAAATGAACTCCGTGCATGAACTGTTTTTCAAATGTTCATTGCTCCCTACTCTCTGAGCAGGGGAAATCTGTTGAAGTTTACCTCACATCGAAACATTCATTCACTGATTTGTGCTGTGCATCGTCTTTAAACATGGACAACTGTGACATCATATACCTCTGTAAATCAATACAATTTAAATTCACGTCTTGCACACTTCAATGCACTTTGATTGGAACATATAGCTACGTTCACTTCGAACTGGAATCATGGCTGAATATCCTGGGATGTCCACTTCGCAGGGCACTTATGTTCGAATAGAACAAATGTATGAAGCGCTAAGAGAAACGTTCAAAATGTGCAGAGCAGTGGGGCGCGAGGACTGCAATTGAGAACCGCTGTCTTATAGGCTTCAGCTATGCTCTAGGATTGTTGTGAAGGTAGGGGCGGAGCATAGAGACTATGCCGTTCTCATTTGTTACTCTAGAGTAGACCAATTCACTTTATTGAGGCATACTGCCCCCATCTGATATGGAATGTGGAGTATGACTTGATTTTTTTGCAAAGATATGACAGATGGCACCTTTAAAGGAACCATAGATGCCAATAAAGAAGCTGTATTTTTAAAAGTGTTTGGAGTATACTGTCTTAGTTTCTTTACCTAGACTCTCTATTTAAAGATTTTGATTTTGTGTTGCCGAAATTATTCAACAGATATACTGTATCAGAAGTTAAAATAACTCCTCACAATTAATCTCACTATTTTCAAAAATACAAATTAATAAAATTATTATGATTTTTTTTATGCCATGTACAAGGACAAAGGAGGTGAGATGGGAAAGAGACCACTGAGATGAGAGGAAACTGGACAGAGGGAGGGAGAAGTGATTGGATATTCAGAGCTGGTGCTGTAGCGCTTGCAATCCATATCAATGCATCTGTCCATCCATCCAAGCAGCGCAGCCTCATCTCCCCTGTGATCTCTCTCTCTCTCTCTCTCTCTCTGTGTAATATCTGAGAGAGGGGAAGGATGGGGGAACAGCAATAAAGCAGACGGAAGCCGCAGCTCTGAGGCAGGCTGGATCAGCCATAAGTCAATAAGCTGGCACATTGCTCTTATGACTTAGGATATATTCTCAGCCTCCTCTGTGAGGCCTGTGGCAAGGCTAGTCTCATTAATACACTAAGCTCCAAGTTGGTATTATTAGCCAGCATTTCCCTGACCAATTCTCATTCAAATTTCCACAGGAGAGTGTTGTGAGTCTCAAAAGGATGATGGGGGTCACAGTGTAGGTACAGCTTTGGGATGTGTGCATTTGATGAAGCTTCAGCACTATGCATGATCATTTGCTTTCTGCACTAAATAACCCTGCCTCAAAATCAGCTTGAACCAATCCGGCTAGATGGTCTACTAACTAGAACTTTTTTTTTTTTCAGAAGGACATTCTTCCGCTTTAATTTTTTTTCGTTTTCAGTCTTAATAATCGATCCACAGAAGGGGGTGTTTATTGATGTTGGGTAAGCATGCTGGCTGGTGTCATGTTGACAGTGTCTAAAACAGAACCGCACATATAGACATGCATTGGTACGTGTGTGAGGTGTTTGAGAGTGCAGTGCAGTAGGGTTGCAGTAATTACCTTTTGCTCCAGCAGAGAAGGAGGAGGTTTAAACACAAACACTCCCACTAATAAGCCTCATATCAGTGCCATCACACTGTCGTCTCCCACAGACGCAATGGATCACCTCATGAATACTAAATCTGATGGGTGACCTGTCTCCCGAGAATAAAGGTCAAGTTAAATAAACTTAAATACTATTAGAACCCAGATATAAATGTGGAAAGACGACAAAACTCAAAGGAGACATTCATCAGCTTGTGAAAAAGAAGTATGCTTTAGTATACTTTTAAAATGATTGCTTATTATGGAAATAATCTATTTTAAAGGACTACGTAAATTTAGACTGAATTTAATTTTTTCAGATAATTAATTGCATGTTATTTTTTACTTATTGACAAAGATTTATATTACATGCAAGTAGTTTAACTTAATGATTCTTTGGCACGAGTTTAGTTTATCTTTATGTAATTTAATAATTATATTGTCTTTGAAATATGCTATAAGTGTACTGCTGAAAGTACTGACAAGCATTTATGCTAAACTAAAATATACTGTATGTCATTTATATATATATATATATATATATATATATATAGTACAGACTTATAGATATATAATATTATAAATTATTTAAATATATTTGTAATTAAACATTTCTAAAGTAGTATCAATTTAGTTAAAATATATTTAGTTTAAATGTAATACAGAATAACACTACAGTTAAATTATAATCAAGTACTTTAGATATAATTGTGTTAGACAACACTTCAAATAAGTGAATTTTATAAAGCATAGAATTAAAGATTATTAAAGCAAAATGATTTAAAATGTACTTTAAAGTACAATTTCTAATTTGAGATTATTATAAAGTGCACTTCTTAAAAGTGTACTTAAGTGTGTTAAAAATATAGTTATACAAGTTTACTCTTTTTAAGTACAGTTAATTGACCGTTCACAGGGATTGACAGGAGAGCTGTCCAATCATAAGGCTGAATTTGAACTTGAAAAAATGGTGTGTATTGATGTCTTTCTGAGGTTAAAACAAGATAACTTCTGATATTCTTTTATGTTTATTTCATGAAGAGGAAGAGGTGATCGGTTCATGTGCCGACTAGGTGCTAGAGCAAAACCAATAAACAACCACAAAATGCTATTTATTGTTTGAAATTTCTTAAAAAATTTTAATATATGAAAGCTGAGACCTTATCTAGTATCTTATCTAAAGTAACCTGCTATGTCTTATCTTTCGGTATGTCGGAACAAAGAGGGTTTCTTCTGGTATGGAACAAAGTCCCAGCTTTAAAATTGTATCATTTTTTAAGAAATTCAAACAAAAAATACAGTTTCGTGGCTCTTTAATATGTCGTGTCAGATTGCTGTAGTGCCTTTGTTCAAGCGTCGAAACGATTGTCTTTTAATATTCACTTAAAGGCACAAAATAAACATGAATGTACTTCAGAAGTATTTTATTTAAACTGTGGAAAGACATCAATACACACAATTTTTGTAAGTTTGGTCTACAAAGTTAATCTACTGTCCTGTCTGATTTGTTTGTCGGACAAAATGGTGGATTCGGCATTATGATTGGTCAAATCGCCTGTCTGTCAAACTCTTTGCGAAGGGTCAGTTGCATGTACTGTTTCATAAAAATTACATTTTAGGATTTGAAACTTATTAAAAAATTAAGTGCCCTTCTTTTTCACAAGGGTCTAAAGACATGAAAAGGGCATGAAATCTGGTCCTCTCTGCAACTTATCGTAGCCAAGAACCACACACTTAGACAGAAAAAGGCTGGTCCACAGTTAGTTTGGTTCGGACAGGCAGGGGTGAGTACATCTGTTGGAAATAAGACAAAAGCTGTGCGCAACAATCTTTACTTTTTAATTATAAACGTCTTTCGAAGATTTGACTTCAAAAACGTCACACATTTTCTAAGATCCGGTGTTTAGTTCTTCCTCAGAAATGCATTTAGCACACTGGTACCATGGAAACATGTCTTTGTATTCTGGCACACTCATAAAATGTGCATTTAATCACAGTTTATGTGTAATATGCGTCATATAGTCAAAAATTAAGTCCTTGGGTGTTGCCATATGAGGCTTAGACTTGGATGGACTTGGCTCAGAAACTCTAAAGTGCGAGAGAGAAGAGAGAGAGAGAGACACATTTCGACAGTGACCTTGGGTCTGTCAGTGATGGATACTGAGGAAGGACTGCATAAAGATTCAGAGGCTAGGCTGAGGGCCCATAAGCCAGAATCCTGTCACGAATATCACCTCCATTACTGATGCGAGGAGCGGATGGTGTGGAGAGGGGCGACGCACTTAAAGTGATTTTGTTCCCTCCTGTACCTCTCGCTATCTGTCTCACGCTACCTCTCCTCTGTGAGGAAAGTGATGTCATCCCCACTCTTGTTTCACAGAGGCAGGGAAGCATATTTTCCTATGTTAGCATGAGGCACATGCCAGCGTCTGGTGCAAAAGCATGCACAACAAAACCCCCCCACCCCCCGACACACACACACACACACCTTTTCCCATCTCACTCTTTCTCAGTCTTGGCTCGTTCCGCAGCGGTCCACCTCTTTACCTCATCTCCATATTTAAAAGTGCCAGTGTCATTGTGTAGTGCCAGGAAAATGGAGTGATTTAATCAATGGGATAGAGGAGAGAGAGGGGGAGAAACAGACAGAGATTAGATCATTGTACAGATGTAAGTGATGTAATGCGCCTCGCGCACAATAGCATTCATATGCGCCGCCCATCGCTTTCCTCCACATCCCTTTATTCAAGGAGAGCGGGTGAACAGGTCAAAAGAAAAGCGAAGATGAGCATGAAGCCGCAAACCACGTTTCACACTTACAAGTGACAACACCTTTAGACTGTGGCTGGAAGAGAGAGAGAAAGAGATGGGACTCAACTAAAAAAACAGGTCATCTTAAGCTGCACTCTTATGCAAGGAGGTCTCCTTTTCACACACAAACTCAACTCTAATCTTATTTAACCATTTTGACCTTTTGAACAGTGCTTGTAGCCCATTTTAGATCTGTGAAATGTGAGTGAAAAGGACGTTTAATGAGAAAAATCGTGCAGTTCATTACTTGATTTTAGGATTTGACTGGGTCATGAAAGCAGTCTGAATGGGTGGAGATTTATAGACAACGAGTCTTCTGTTATGTCATGCGAAAGGAAAGTCATTTTAGGCTTTTATAGAGTTATTGTAATTTGATACAATACAAAAAGACATATTTTCCCTATAGGATAACTTGCACAAAGGAGATTAGGAATGCATTAAGAGAATTATAAACTATTATTACTGTACACTATTAGTTTGTTACCTTTTATGAGTATTGTTTTATTACTGTACATGAGTCACCATTCAAAAGTTTAGGGTGAGTACGTGTTTTTTTATTTATTTTTTTAAATTTTTTATGAGCATCAAATCACTATATTAGACTCATTTCTGAAAGGATCACGTGACACTGTAAAGAAATGATGCTGAAAATTCAACCAATGACATTTCAAATTCACAAATCGGTGCAAACATTGCATAGTAAAGCTTTACTGCTTATATTGTGAAACTCTATTACTACTCTATCACACACACACCATTCAACATATACTTCACTCGCACATGCACTGCTCCACCTGAAGCTTCTTGAGTGTTAATCAGGCGACAGTTATCTACTATAACTCCCGCAGCCAGCATCTGCAGCACTCATACCTACACATACTGCCTCACAAATGTCCTCAAGATGCTTTCTCTGATGCCACTTACAGTATGCTAACCTCATGTACCCCAGATATTTCACATACACCACAGACTTAAAGTGTTTACACTCACTCACAGCACATTTCAAACTTATAAAACATAAATGGAAGAGACACCAAATTCATCAATCACAGCACAAAACACCCAACCATATAGGTCATTTGCGCTTTAACGCGCGTCCCACACCATCACCGAGTGAAATAACAGTGTGTGTGTGTGTGTGTGGCATGATTGTTCCTAATTTTGTGGTGAGCTAGATGAAATGAAAGTGATGGATCTTGTGACATTGGGCTCTCAGCGGCACGGAGGCTGGATTGATCAAGGTGGGAGGATGGACGGATAAAAAACATGGAGCGAATGAGTGGAGGAGGGGGTCAGTCTTGGCTCTGGGAATTGGTGGCACGGAAAATGGGGGGAGGACAGAACGCTAATGGCCGCGAGACGCAGCTGGCTACAGATGCTGAAGGACAGAGCGAGACCTAGAAAATGACATTATCCTTTTGTTTTGTGCTGCTTTTAGCTGCTGATTTGCTTGTGAGAGTGGAGCGTGTGGAGGCGCATGATAATGTCAGATCGCAGTAAATGTACGCTTTGAACACTATTGCTCTTATGTGACATAATTAAAGACAAAGTCTGAGTATAACGAAGCGTGAAATCCTAATGAGAGCAATGAGATTGAGCTCTCTGTCTCTCAAGCACAGTATTCTGAAGGGTTTCTGTTTACAAAATGAAGCTAGCTGACAACCCATCCTCTATCATTTTCTTTTTTACACTCAACTATGTTACGCTACACCTATGTGGTACTGTATTATACAGTATATGTAGGCCTATTATATATGCTATAATATGCTCTGCTATGCTGTTAACTGATAACAATACTGGTTCTGGATCAGTGTTGCTATTGTTAGCTAAAACTGAAACTTTACAAATTAATTTTGGTGAGCCTAGTTGAAATACAGTTGAAATAAATATAAATACCTGATGAAATAATTAAGCTTGAAATTAGAACTGTAATCTCGGCAGCTAACCGAAATAAGTTTAGGTTAAAGTATTAAAATGACTAAAACTACAACTAAAATAAAAATTAAGTTAAATGGCAAAAGCACAATTACAAAAAATGTCAAATGAAAATATAAAAACGCATTTTATTCAAAATATGAATAAGTACTATAATAGTATGAAATAATAAATACTAAATAAATAACACTTTCTGGTTTAATACTGGTAAAATACTAAAATAAAAATAAATGAAAGTTATATTAAAGTTATATTATTTAAAAATATCAACAAAAATGTCAAAAACATAAATGTACAAAAAACTAAACAAATTCAAATGAAAAAATTAAACTAATTCTCAATATTAATACATATTACTAGTTATGAAGAAAGTTTCTGCTTTGGGTTCGTCAAAGTTATATTTAATCTAAAAACAAACATTCTGTCATTATTTATCCACCATCATGTCTTTCCAAATCTTTATATTTCACAAAATAAGATCTTTTAAATATTTGTTACAAATAATACCTACCTTATTTTATTTTTTATTTTTTTTTTGGTCTAATGTTGTTTGGACCCCAACATTCTTCATAATATCTTCTTTTGTTCAAAAGTAGAAAAACTGGTTTGGAAGAACTTGAGAGTGAGTAAATGATGACAGAATTTTCATTTTTAGGTGAACTATAATAAATGCACCGAGATCATATGTTGATACTATACTACACTATACTATACTCATGTTTGCATGTTATTTATCCAGAAAATGTCAGGCTTTTGTTGTTTACTGCTGCCCTGAAATCAGCTGCTTTGTGTTAAAGCTGCGGCGAACCTCTGTTCCCATCAGCCACCTCTGCTCTGAGACCAGCGTGCACTTCTCAGCATAACACAGAATAAATTATCTCGCCGCATTGGGGTGATAGGGTTTCAGAGCTACATTTAGAATGGGGAGATAGTGACAAGTGCGAGAGGAATGAATCAGAGAGAGGGATGGTGGGGTGCATGCACATGAGAGATGCTTAGTGTTAAAATTGGCAGCTAGACGAGAGAACGAGAGCGGAAGAGAGCGAGACAGGGTCATAGAGAGAGCACCGGATAGAGAGAGAGAGAGAGAGAGAGAGAGAGAGAGAGAGAGACGTGGAACAGGAGAGAAATTCTTATCGCAAAAATAGATAGAAATGGGGAAAATGAGATGAAGAAAGAGAAAGGGGGAGACGGAAACAAAGGGGTCAAATAGAAAGTGCGAGAGAGAGAGAGAGAGAGAGAGAGAGAGAGAAGCAGACGCAGAGGGTGAAAGGGAAGATGGGTGGTTTTAAAATAGACAGACGTGGAGGGAAGGCAGAGGTGCTGTTTTCTGCTGTATTACTGTGTGTGTGTCTCTCTCAGCATCTACCTCCATTTCCATCTCACACACACACACACACACACACACACAATCACACTCTCACAGACAGATTCACTCTCTCAAAGACTCCCCTTCTTTCTCTTTAAATTGCTCGGAGGCTGCCGGGCTCACGTTGACCGCGCTGTGGCCCGCTGCACAAGCGTCAGACTGTGCCTGTGTGTTAAAACGCCTAATAAAATCAAGATACAACACACAACATCTAACTATATCATTAATGTTGAGTTAACTGCTTCATATTTTTTTTTTGTAGAAACCTTGACACTTTTTTTCAGGATTATTTGATGAATAGAAAGTTCAAAAGAACAGCATATATTTAAAATAGAAATGTAAAAGAAATATCTTTACCGTCACTTTTAATCAACTGAATGCATTCTTTCTGTATAAAAATATACATTTCTTAAAAAAAAAATGCTTACTGACCCCGAACTTTTGAACAGTAGAGTTGAGAAATGCCACCAAAAATATAGATTTGTCTAATAATAATAATACAATTACTGCTGCTACTACTAATATCTGTTCTTTTCTAATTATATGTTTCATTTAAATGACTCAGCAGCTATATTTTTATTCTATGATGAGTAGTGCTTGCCTGTGAAAATCTATGACGCCATGTCAATGTTATATGGTTTCTAAGGTGTTCAAGTTGGTTGTTGGCATTTTGTTATGTAGTTATGGTGGTTGCTAGAGCATTTCTTTGTAGTTTCTTAGGTAGTTTGAGTGGTTACTTGCATGTTCGCTAAGCAGTTTGGTTTCTTATAGCACCAAAAAAGCAATAGACTGATCTGAAAAACGTCTTAGGAACTTACATAGTTCTTAATAAAGAGTGGGTTTTTAGACTAATTAGAAATGTTGTCTTGGCAACTAACTGAAATAGGCTTCAGTAATAATTGTATTAAAAATTAAAAGTTTAAACTTTATTTTCACAGAGTGTTTATACGGCTGCATATGTGTGTTTGAAGAACATGATGTTTATGTTGATTATTGTATTATTGATCTGAGCAGCTTCAGTATGACTCGCAACAGCCATAGTAATGCTGTCTGCCTCTACACACACACACACACACACACACACACACACACACGCACTAATCATTTAGACCCCCCATCTGTCTGCCGCCCTCTCCCATTAGAGATCTATACACACACTTCATTTAGCCCAACTCACCTCTCTCCAATCACACCTCTACAGACACAAACACACGGGGGATTTATCAACAGAGTGCATCCTCTTCACATAATCACACACAACATGCACAAACTTACAGACACAATTGCATCCGTCCGTCCGCTTTCTGTGCCTCCCCCCGCCCTTACATCTGTCTGTAGTGCTGCTGTGTGAGTGAATTTGAATGCATGTCTCTTTAAATTGCCCTGTGTGTGAATACGTGTGCATGGCAGCACTCTGGCGATCTATTTGTGTGTTTACACCAGAATTACCTTACCTTTTGTGTGTGTGTGCATGATATATACTGTCATTCTGATTGTGTATGTGTGTGCACTTAACACTCTGCATATGAAAACAGTCAGAGGATTAATATCTTCAGACACACGTCTCTCCTGCAGACACACATCTACGCACTATGGCACACTCTCATCTGTCCTGTAAAAAGATGTGTGTGTGTGTAAGAGAGAGAGATGCTGTGATTAATCTCACTTGTGTTCTAGTGTACTGCTGTTTTTTAAATAGTATGCAGTATGCATTATGCAACACTGGTGCATGTTTATTTTAGTGATGACTAGTCTATGAAAATAGTAGGTTAAATAGCATGCAAAAAATAATAGCATGACCTCGTCACAGTGCCAACAAAATTAAGATTTTGTTTGCATTTTTATTCAAATTTCATGTAATAATTAATGTAAGAAGCAAAATTTTGCAATTTGGCTATATACTATTTTAAAAAATAGGTTAAAATTCTGTCTGCAATTATTTCTGGTTCATTCAACATGCTGAAAATGGAAGATGAAAATATTGCATTATGGGATATATTATTTCACACAGGAATCTCTGTTGTATAGAGCAAATTTCAGCATATTTAGGAGGCCACTGGGGTATTCCTTGAATAAAGAAAATATGCTAAGTAATTATTACTATTAGAAATAACAGTAGCATGTTAGTATGCTATCCCGAACATAGTCAAAATGAGCTCTGTTTACTACACAGTTACTTGGTGAATATATTATTTTGGTATTCCATGCAATGCACCTTCATGCACAATATACTGTCCATACTGTGGTAGAAGTAGTGTGATTATTCATAGTATATTAGTATGGCATTATAACCATGGCTGCAATGAATACTGCACATTTTGATAGCTGTGATAAGTTATTTTGGCGTTACATGCATACAAGCTCCCTTCATGCACATGTAAACACACCACACCAGTAAAAACTATAAAGCCACAGGGTTTCTTTATTGTATACTACATGAATACCTGGCAAATGTAGGAGGTCATTCTGCTTTTCCATGCATACAAACTCCCTTCATGCACAATATACAGTGTATACTGTAGATTATAGAAATAGTGTGAGTTCTTTTGTTAGTATACTATTCTAAACATAACGGCAGTATGTTCTGTTGTATACTGCACATTTTGGTAAATGTAGTTAGTCATTTTGGAATTTCATGAATACAATACCCGTCATGCACAACATACATACAGCAGAAATAATGTAAGTACTATGTTACAGTAGTATGCTATTCTAAACATAATGGCAGTGTGTTCTGTTGTATACTACACATTTTGCTAAATGTAGTTGGTCATTTTGATATTTCATGCATATAACCCCCTTCATACACAACATACACACTGCATACTGCAGAAATAGTGATGTAGTAGGTTATTTTGATATTTCATTTTAGTGGTATTTCGGTTATTTTGGTATTTCATTTTCATTTTAGTGTTCTTCTTTGCGTACTACACGTTTTGGCAAATTAAGTAGGTCATTTAAGTATTCCAAACTTTCTTCATGCATAATACATACAGCAGAAGTAGTAGTACTGTAGTATGCTCTATTTTCAAGCACAGCCTACTTCTCCAGAGGCACAAAGACAGCGTTAGTTACTCTACACCCTGATAGCTTGTAGCAGGACGCGGGTGTTAGCAGTCTAGGGACAAGCCGAGATGCAGAAGAGATGGCCGAGAGAAAATGAAACGCTCTGTTTGCATGTCTCAGTGTGTGCACAGATGAGTCCAGACAGACTAACTGCACCGTGAGTGTGTCCGGAGTATGACTGACATTAATAATGGAAGTGCGGCTAGTTAGCGTCAGACGTCCGAGAGCAGTCTGCGGTGTGACAGTGTGCTCTCTGACCGGCTTGCGTGCTTGTGTATGCGTGTGTTTTGTGGAGGAGGGGTGCGTTTCTGTCACTCCAGCTTTTGTGGTGTTTGCTTTGACGGGCCCTCCCAGGCGACAGAAGCACTACAGCCTACACGCACTCATAATTACACACACATCTGCAGACGCACACATCTGACAGACAGACAGACAGACAGACAGACAGGCAGGCAGTGGGTTGGGCATCTCTGCTCTCTGGGTCCCTTCATCTGCAGTGTGCTCTCGTTCTTTCTCTCTTTTCACTGTGTTTTGATGTAGTGTGCGTGTGCCGGGAGCATGCCTGCACCATTATCAGCACTGCCGGCGCAGCGTGCCCATTGTCTTTGCCGATGGAGAAGTGCCGAGGGCATTGTTTTCTGCTGGCGGTGGGCCTGTATTCACACAAACAACAAAGTTCAGAAGCCTCGTGCCCCCTCAGATTTTTTTCAGCTAAGTGGATTTTGAATGCAAATCATTAATGCAATAATTAAAGGGATAGTTCAACCCCAACTTTATTCATCGTTTATGTTGTTCCAAACCTGTATACGTTTCTTTTTTCTTCTTTTCTTCAAAATATATTTCGAAGAATGCTGGTAACACACGAGCTGCTGGTAGCCATTGACTTGCATTGTATGGTAGTATGGGGGGAAAAATACTGTGGAAGTCGATAGTTACTGGTAACTCTTTGGTTACCAACATTCTTTAAAATATATTCCTTTGTGTTAAGCAGAAGAAAAAGACTCATACAGGTTTGGAACAACTTGAAGGTGAGTAAATGGAGACGGAATTTTCATTTTTGAGTGAACGAAATTTTGGACCTATTTAAGGTATATATATATATATGTATATATATAACTGTCCAAAAATCGCTGCAGGAGAAAACGCTCATTCGCATGTCTAAATTGAATCTGTCCAGTCAGACACCTTCCACAGATCATTTGCTAAGTCAACCCTTGAAGTGAAAAAATGTATATTATTTACTTTCTTAACGGCAATGATTCGTGGTGCACATTTTCCCAAAGAAAAAAGCAGTGGTCCAAGCAGTGTGATTCATCAGTAGGCAAATACCAGAATCTTGTGTTTTTAAGTAAAAATATATAAACATTCTGAAAATAAGATACCTACCAAAAGTGGGTTAAAAAAATTATATCACTCAAATAAACAAATACACAAATAAACAAATCAGTTGCTTTTTAAATATCACAATAATTAAAAGCCATACTACCTTAATAAAGTCTTCACATAACAAAAATGCTTGAAAGTATCCTAGCTGATTGTATGTAAAATATTCAAGTTCTTACAAAACATTACAAAATCGGCCGATAATTAATGAGCATCCACGACGTGAATGTGCGCAGCTTGTCTGTGTAGTAACAGCTGCTCTATGTGACATCACACACCTGATGGAATTTACCGCTGATTAGAGAACCGGCTTTACTGACGAGATGCGCATTAATTATCGGCCGATATTTATCGTCCACCCCTAGTTTTCTTCTTATTCTTCATAAAAACTGATTTTAGAAACGGAGTACATTGGAAAAATTTAACAATTGCACACAAAGAGAAAAAAAAAAGTAAGTTTATTATTATTTTGTGTTTTACATTGGGGTTTTGCAGTGTACTGGTCATAGTACCAAATGTAGTTACTTCATATAATTATTTTTTTGTATTTACATTTACCCAATTCATAAGGCAGATTTAAACAATTAAACAGCTTTAGAATTTACTCAATATTTTTAGTGTAAAAATGTTTTAAAGATAAAGTAAATGATTGTTTTAGAGTGAAGTATATAAGATATATATATATCTAATAAAGCATAAATATGACTAAATCGTATTCAAGATGTATTTTCTGAAACCAAATCATAATATCATGCGATTTTGCTTCTCAAGTAAATGTATTGCGTTTCAATGATGCTATTTTTTTTAGGTTGAAGTTCAACAAAAAAAGGACAGAGAAATGATATCTTCTGCACTATTCAAGAGATTTAGCAGCATTTTCCGAATCTAAGACGGAGGTGTGTTTTCATGCCCCACTTTACTACACTGTGGCTCCTCAAGGGTCTCACGAAACATTCTGTTTCATCCATTCTCAAGAGATCGTCTCTGTCCTCCCCAGAACCCCAACACCCACCCACACAAACACACACCAGCCAACCACAAACACATGCAAACACAAAGATGCATGTACCTCAACACACACGAACGCTGCCCCCAATAGGTGAAGGCCATTTGATGCAGCAGCTAGTCAGAGCTACGAGATCTTCTCAAATCAAATCGATGCAGTTGTCAGCTTTTATAGTGCTATGAAAGGACTAGTTTTTGGTTCATTTTCAAAAGCAGAGCCGTTTTGACTACAGCACCTTGTTGTGTGTTCTTTACTACAGCGAGGGGATTGATGCTAACATTAGGCTAAGCGCTGTCTCTCCCTCTCGCCCTCTTTCTAACGGTTATATAATTCAAACGGCTGTTTGAAGCTGCAGAAGTTTTCAAATGCTTTTGGTGCTGCTGTGATCACGGCAAAAAAAAAAAAAAATCATCTTGGCAGCATGGCTTAAAATCACAACCCCTCTCATCTGTTGCCGGCCCCTGAGAGCCGTTAAAAAAACGCAATCCGCTTTGCGAAAGCAGCCTTGGAGATCAACCGACGCCACCCAAAATCGCACACCAGCGTCTACCTGTAGGTGCCCTTGATAGTGTCGCACTCTGGTAGGCCAGGATGTGCTGATGCTAGGTGGTAAATTGGTCTGTGCAGCTGGTTTCTCCTGAGGGGAAGTGGTATGGATCACATACAGTCAGAATTGGGACGCAAATAAATCACATGCAAATGCTTTCGCTCTGTCTCTGTGGGGGCTTGAACCTGCAGCTCTGCGCCAGCCATTAGCTTTCAGCTTCACCATATATGCCAAGTGTTTTTTTTGCCCTTTTTCTACTTATTACTGTCTTTGGTAAAGCACAGATATCTACTTAGGGTTAGGGGTTTGTTCTAAACCATTAACCCTAATTATTAAACCTCTGCCTGTAACACTTTATTGTTTGAGCCACGGATGTGAATCTCAAATCACACGGCTTATTGAGGAAGATGTGGTATTATTATAACTATAGATTTTCTATTTTCATCTTAGTTTAACTTTTAGTTTTCACTGCAATATTATTTAGTTCGATTTTTTGTTGTTGTTGAATTTTCTAGTTTTGTTATTTTTTATTATTATTACCTTTTTTAATTCAGTGAAGCTCACTGGTATCATTCAGTGTTTAATAGTAATACATGTCTCATCACACTTAGGTTTAATGTTGAAAACAATAACATTCACAATCAACAACTGAAACTGGTTTTAATAAATCATTTTATTTTACATTCATGATCATGTATTTGCTTTTGCTTCAGTTTTCCTTATTAAATGAGTGAAATTTTTATATATTAAAAAAAACCCATAAATAACAATAACAGTCCCTAGATCACCAGAAGCAGGCACCACCCACAATGTCAGAAGAAAGGGAAACGAGAATATGGAATCAAACACGCATTGCCCATATGAGTGCTGCAGTTTTAGAGCAGCGATAACTGCTAAGTAATGGTAAACAATGGAAACATAAGAAACTGTAAAAACATAAAATCCTCTTTTTATTAAGGAACCGTTTCTCAGCCATGAGGTGTGGCAGAAAGCAGGAGCGTTTGTGTGCGCATGTGTGTGTGCACTAGTGTTCTGGCCCAGTGGACTGGTAAATACAGCGGCTGTGGAGTGGAAATGAAGGCTGGATCTATTTGGAGAAACGCTAGATGACCTTCCTCTGAGCTGGATGACATCCAAGCGATTTCACTGTGCTACCACCAACGCCATACGCCACGCTCCCAGTCGCACACAGATGTGTATATTCAGACACACGTGGACGTGAGGGGCGTAAACATGCACACAAACATAAACAACAGGCCATGAGTTAATTGAGCACAACCACACACATACACAAACATGCACGTACACAGTTGTGGAAACAGCCAAGAAACGGAGAGCTAAAGACTACATTGAAAACCCTTTTTGTATTTAATTTAATTGATATTCTATTAACTTTACACCATTTTTGCTTTGATTACCCTGACAAATCATATCATACAGGTATGTCACATAAAATCATGGAAGTGGTGCACAGCAGCTTAAAAAAATATATAATTTTAGGTGGACAATGGTTGGATAATGGTTATCTAACTGACATCCTAGAACAGTTTCTCTGTTGCTTTTTTATTTTAATTTAATCAGTTTCACAAAAATGCATACATTAGTGTTTGCATATTTCTATTGGCAAAGCAAATTTATATTTAATTTTTTCCCCCTGCTGTACCGAAACCATACCGAACCATGATGTCAAAACCGAGTAACGTACCGAACCATCATGTTTGTGTACCGTTACACCCCTAATATAGATAGACAGATAAAGATATATAGATATAGTAAGTATACACTGCGACACTTTACACTGCGACACTGACACAGCAATATTGACAAATGGTGTGAGTTTAGGCCTGGACTGTCTGTTTGATTCGGCCAATGGCAGACAGAGGGAGGGTTCTGGAAACCTGTTTGGAAACAATTAGCGTTTTTTGGTCTCCATTTAAAGCTACAACTGTGGGAGAAATCACACAAGTCAGCAACAAACAAATCTGTATTTTTTTGCCTGTGAATAGGACATTCGTTGAACACTTGTGAACATTCGCGAAATGTTTCTGTGGTGTCGATTCATTACGGTGTCACATATCTGACCCCCTGACCGTCGAGTTTGTTGTTTATTTCTTCTCTCCATCCATTCATTTCCTGTTCTCCGTTTGTTCAGAGCAAGAGTGCTGAGCCTAGTTCTGCAGAGACAGCAGCATCTGGAGATAAATAATTCCTCCATCGCTCCTCTCCTCGCTTCCTCCCTTGCGCGCTTTGCCCCGTCCTGACCTTATGGATCTGTTTTGAGCCGTGCCAGATTGTTGTTCAGGACTCTCGCACCTAGAAACAGCGGAAGGGGGAGGGGTGCTGTCTTTCCCTCTCTTCACCTCATATCCGTCTGTCTCTCTCTCTCAGTCTACTCTTTCCCCTTGCCTCTATCTAATTTCATTCCTATCACCTTCTATTCTTGAAAGAGCCAATGGTTTCTAATCTGTCTCTCTCTCGCTCTGTTTTTCATGGTTGTTCTCCGACTGACCCTCAGGTGTGTGACAGTTTCAGGGGATTGCATCAGCCTCCACGCTACATTCGGTATAGTCCTGACAAAAAAATATAGGGCCATGGAGAGCTGGGCGGCGTGATGGTATATACCGGGAGATGGTAGAAATTTGCCAACTGTTACGGATTTTGCTAGAACGATGTATTTGCGTGGGCAGGACTGCATTAGGTTATTTCCTGTACACATGAGAAACTGTGAAATAATGCAAAGAAGTAAAGATGACAGAGTTTAGCTGTTTATGGTTGCAGAGCAACATCGAAAACTGGCCGCATTAAAATAGAATTCACCTGATGTGTTTATTTCAGCTATTTTACTGCAGCTTCGATGTGGCTCATCGAATCAGAATTCAGGGTTGCTGCTACACTCTAAAAAATGCTGAGTTAAAAATGTAATCACAAAATTTGACCCAAAGTTTTTTAGAGTGTAGTTATAGTATAATCTTATGCCAGATGTGTTTTTCATTTCATAATCTGATCTGTTTCATCAACAAATTCAAAATAAAAAGATAAAATTGCAAAGTGAGATGGAAAAAGATAAATAACATTTACTGGATTTTTATATATATATAAAAAAAAAATTAAGATTTAGAAAAAAACGAAACAAAACAAACACCACCCCTTAAACCTGAAACTGCATCAACACATTGCAGTACACCAAATACACAAAATAATGTTCTTTTTAGCAGAAACATATGACCCTTTTAAATGTCTAGGGGATATTTTATTGTTTATATATATATATAATAATAAATAATTATTATTATTTAATTTCTTACAGATTAGTATTGTATTTTGAGTTGGTATCCATCAAGTTCCAAACACATAATAATAATAATAATAATAATAATAAATTAAAATTAATAAAAAATAAGTACCTTTAACTTATGAAATAGTTATGAATTTACTGGATTATCAAAAAGCAGTCAGCGATTATTATATAATTATCTAAATTATCATGAATTATGACGAATACAAATTGTATAATATAAAAATGTATGTATTTTATCATTGACTTTTTAGAATTCAAAATGTCAAGTTATATTACCATGATATAAAATGACTCATAGCATGATATAAAATTGTGGTCATACCGCCCGCCCCCTGCAAGCGTGTGTGTGTGTCTGTGTGTGCTTGGCACATGATCTCGTCTGCTGATGTCTTGGGTTGTTTTACATTGCAGACTGGCACTCTTAACCTTGGAAATAGAGTTGCAACATTATTTTGTGGATTTATCTAGTATGTTATTGCAGATGTTGGTATCAACTTTTCCCTCTTCATTCTAATTCACTCACATATTCATGTCATCCCTCAATTTTTCTCCCCTGCCTTCATATTCCTCTCACCTCTCTCTCTGCTCCGTATTTGTCCGTCTCACACATACCAACATGCACACACACACACACACACACACAGCGCTCTCCACCTGTCAGTCACACTTTTCTCCGCACATAAGCGCATCTCTCTCTCTCTCTCTCTCTCTCTCACACACACACACACACACACACACACACACTCACACGTCTCTAAATGGATTCTTGTGAGAAGAGCTGTCCAGAGCATCAATATCAGTCAGCTGTGACACTGCAGTCTCAGTGCAGTGTTTAATAGGTTAGAGCTGTCTTACCTCTGTGTTTCCTTGATCAAGGGCACAGTGCATGCAAAATAACACACACACCAACATAACGAATTCCCTCGAAAGGCATGTAAAATAGACCTATATGCTTTCCAGAACGTCTCAATCACAAAATCATCCTCATAGTATCGCATAACCACAGGTAAAACGCAACACACACTGCATATGCATAATGTGTCGTCAACATAAACACAAGAGCATGTTGAGTACAAAATAAACGCTTACATTTTGTGTTGTTTTTGATTCCGCCTCAACATGCAGAATCACAGAATCTTCCTTGTATGATCACATAAGCACAGGTTTTCATATAAAACACATTGTATATGCATAATGCATCTTTAACATAAACTCAAGCGCATGTTAAGTCTGGATTTGTGTTTTGCGCTCCAAATATGACTGTGGTTTAGTACATTTCACAAACACAGAGTGTGAATCACATCTAGACTGAAGCTTAAAAATCCATTTCTTATTGTTAAAACACTCTTATAATAACACTCTTTTTGTTGACATGCATGGTTCCATATAGAACCTTTAACATCAATGAAACCTTTTCACTGCAAAAATATATATTATTAAAATGTTCTTCACATTAAAAAAAGAAGAAAAAAAAAAAGGTTCTTAAAATGATGGCACTGCCATCATATAAAGTCCAAACCCACCCCCCACTCCTGGAACCTGATTTTGTACATACTAAACACAGTTTAGACTCAAACAAAATAGCCATCTCGCAGAGTTTCTGTTGCTACTATCAGTTGGCAGATTTGAGATCAGCGCTGTAGCTTTTGAAACGGAATTCGCACAGGAGCAAACTGAACTTAGATCAGGCTCGGAGCGCAATGCCAAACACATGGGCATCCTGTTATTCAACACGCCCCCCTGTCCCCATGCATGCGGCTGTGGAGAGGCACAGCAGCGCTGCGTCCCGCATTCCCCATTCATCCATCCATTCATCCATCCACTCGCACTGACATTAAGCCCTTTAAATGTGGAGAAACATGCGTCTCTACCTGCGGCAGTGCCTGTGCCTGGATCCCGGTCCTCTGGATCAGGGCTGCAGCCTCCTGCAACGTGGAAAATGGCAGATATTCCCTGTCAGTGGCAGACTCGTCTCTCTCTCTCTCTCTCTCTCTCTCGCTGGTGCGTGTTGTCGCTCTATTTCACTTTCCTCCTTCCCTTTGCTGCCATGTTCTGAGCAGGGCGGGGGCTGGGGGTGCAGTTTGGAGGACAGGAGCGTAAAGGAGAGAAAGGGGGCTCAGGGGGATAAGAAAGCAATTAGAGGGCAGTCCTCTCTTACTTCCAGACGGAATGTATAATGGAATTAGCTCAGGGGGGATCGCAGCCCGTCCGCAAGCCAGTGAGAGATGGATGGAGCCAATGTATGTGTGAATGCTGATTTGTGAAGGGGGGAGTCGATTGGAGACCACCTGCTCTAGCTGAGAGAGAGAGAGAGAGATGGAGGGGAAAGATGCCAGCTTCAAAGGCTGCCTCACAGGTTAGATCTCTCATCAGAACCGCTGTGTGTGTGTGTGTGTGTGTTTCGAGAGAAAGAGTGCGGTGTGAATCAGGCAGGAGTTGAAAGAGTTCACTTAGATGAGGAGAGACCCACAGAAAAGAAAAATCACAAATGAGATCTGTTGAATATTTCAATGATTTTTTCCTAGACAGCCCTGAGATTGGATGGAGGACAAATGGAGACCCCGTGAAATCGAAATGGGTCATTTATATGGTAGTGTACTCCTAAAGTGGATGCAGTTAGGCCTAACATTTAGCGTTTTAAATCTACCTAGTCGATGACTCATCCTGCACTCACAGAACTATCCAAATTTTCGCCCAATCATATGGTCTCTACAATGAGAAAGTCCCGCCTCCTAAGTCACCTGCAACCAATTAGCAACAGCAAAACATGGATCAAGGCTGTAATGTTAACAATAAGACTATAAGCCGTTTAAAAATAGGGATGATCGATTTATGATCCCTACACCAACTTCCTGTTTCAGAAGGAAGTACATCAGCCCACAAGAAAAACTGCCCTTTTCAAGCCAATTCTTGATGTCTTCATGTTATCTGACTTACCTGTAATGTAGCCTACTGTCATCTTGTAGTGCACTTCAAATCTTAAAAGTATACTTAGAGATAAACCATATAATATAATATTTTTTAATCAAATGGCCTCTTAAGTCTGTCAAAAGCACTTTTAACTTATTGTATTCTAAAAAGTATAACTATTCTTTATTTTAAATCTAACTTTTAAGTATATTCTTTTAAAGTACACTTTTTCTGTAATAAATACTCTTTTTAATATTTATTTGTTTGTTTGTTTTTTACAAGGGAAGATGCCAACATTTTAATATGACATTTTCATAATTTCCCACAATATCCACATGAAAGACTACATTATCTGAGCTATGTTGTCCACATAATAATAATGAGGATATAGCCTAAAAGGCCTCTTAAGTGTCTCAAAAGCAGTCTTAATTTCAACTAATTGCATTTAAATAATGTATTCTTATATAATAATATAATATATTCTTTCAAAGTACACATTTTCTGTAATAAATAATCTTTTAAAAAGTATTTATTCATTTTTAACAAAGGGACATTAACAAATTTTAATATGAAATCTTCATAATTTCCCACAAACTCTAGATGAAAGACCAAATTATCTGAACTATGTTATCCACATAATAATATATTATTATTAAATGTAATAAAGAATACATTTAATAATAAAAATCACCTCTAAATTCTTACTGTATGTCAACAAATGTCATTTGGGTCTATTCTTACTAGTAAAGACTCTTAGGAGAAACATCTGAGACGTAAAAGAAACCTAAGTGAGATCTCCTGAGCTGTTTTCCTCCGGGGAAAAACACAGAGGCTGTGGGGGGAGGCTGGAGAGATTTTTATGATGCAGAGGCTCGTGCCAGTGACTATGACTATGAAAGTGTGTGTGTGTGTGTCCTCACAGACAAGATAAGAAGTGTGTGTGTGTGTGTGTGTGCGTGTGTGGTTCACAGATTGTGCCATGAATGAGAATAAGCCGAGCATACTAAAACCTTTCTGCCTGTAATTGCAAGTCCCCCTCTTTATTCTCTCTTTATGCAGAATGCATTCATCAGTATTGCTGCACAACAATCTTCATTTCTTATTCATCTCTGTCAGAAGTGCAACATTCACATTAAACAACCCGTTCATATTAAACGACTAGATTGCTGCGTTTCTGATCATGCCCTGTCAGTGTTACTCTCTTGAAGTTTACTGTCAGAGCCCAGCAGAGGAACCGATTGATTTGGGATTTCATTTCTTTCCAGACATGCGCCACTGTGCGACCTTGACCAGGCAAGACCAGACTGATATTTTACATGCGGATTTATATCTAGAACAACGAGTCCTAAAATACTTTGAATTAATCTGCTACTTTGACTTTACGTTGTTTGATGGCATCACATTTAAAAAATAATATAATGCAAACATTTAAATAAAAAAGAAAGAATATTGCAAAAAAATTCACAGTAAATATGGACGAATTGAATCCATCAGATTTACTGCTTTAAATATTCTCTAGTGAAGTAAATAATAATAATAATAATAATAATAATAATAATAAAACATTTATTTGTATTTTATTTTATCTTTACAAAGGATAAGCATTCCTGGTTTCAGAATCCAACCCCCCCCCCCCCCCAAATAAAAATACTGTAATTCTTAATTATGTGTAATTATTGTAATTATATATATATATATATATATATATATATACATATATACATATATATAATAAACTTTCTTGGGTCCACTTGTCCTTATAGTAATTTTAATATATATAATAAATAAAAAAAATTATTATATATATATATATATATGCAAAATAAGCTCCTAAAATAATGAATAAGTAAATCATCATACAAGTTTAATAAATGTTATCCATTAAGGCTTATATCCATACTAATCTTTTTTGTTGTGTTTACAGACAGACAGACATAGATAGATAGATAGATAGATAGATAGATAGATAGATAGATAGTTAGATAGATAGATAGATAGATAGATAGATAGATAGATAGATAAATAGATAGATAGATAGATAGATAGATAGATAGATAGATAGATAGATAGATAGATAGATAGATAGATAGATAGATAGATAGATACAGATTCATTAATGGCTCATTGAGGGGGAGATTTTGTCACATGTTCGTCTCTGTTTGGGACATACTAATGAGGCCATAACGCAGCAATTAATGAATGTCTGTTTCTTTCTGCTTCTTCTTTTTCTTGCTCTTTTTAACGGTGAATGGATGTCACACAGAGGAATCATGTTAATGAATGCTGGGTACTGTGAGAGAGAGTGAGAGAGGGATCTCTGGGTCAGACGCTCTCCTGAGCACATGAGCCTCATGATCAATGGAGAAGAAAGATGTTTGTGTGTGTGTGTGTGCTGGGGGACAGGGTGTCTCACTGTTACCATAGAGACGAGAGGACAGTGGTCTTGAACATCACTACTGAGCAGGAGGGATGCTCACACAAGCTTTGGGAAAGGTTATAAACGCTGGTGTGCATGCAAATAAGGGTTCGGATAAGACGGAGGACGTGGTTGTAGTGAGGTAGAGTCAAAGCTGATCAATTACTAGTGCAATAATAAACATTTCAAACACTTGATATAGAAGCTGCAAATAAAATGTTGTTGGCTTTGTAGCTATAAAAGGCTCAGTGTCGTGTTCATCAAGCTATATCTATATATCGTTATTTTCTGACACAGTTATTGGAATCGTTCATGATGTTGTCGTTCATTTGGCAGATGTGGGAGAATATGTGTTTACTACACAGTCTGTGACTAAGTAAGTAAACACTGCTCGGATGATACAACAATAACGCGCGCGCTGCCATCTAGCGGCGACACGGAGACACGACGCTCCTGAGGAGGTCTGGAACATGTTTCGATGAAGATGATAATCCAACCAGACTTGTGGACACAACTCTGGATCCGTCCATGCAGTGGCTGACCTGTAGAGCAATAAGACTGACTTGCATTTGAGTAATTTACACAAATAAATACATAAATAAAAATGTGGGCGTTATTAACTAGTCTGTTGCCATTTATTGTTTTATGTCGCCATCTAGTGGACAAAAGTGCTACAGATTATACGATTTAGAGATATTAAACTAAGAATACTGTCTTCTTGTCCTTTCTTTCTCTCTTTTAATTCTATAAAATGTGCAAATGAAACTGAAATAAAAGTAATAAGTTTGCACCTGCTGTGTATTTCATTTCATACGGGTCCTACACATCTTTGTAGGCAGTATTATTTTAGTATTATTTATATATTTATAGCATTTATTAATGTTTTGCATTAGCTTTTATTTTTATATTTTTCCATTTTCATTTCATTTCAGATTAAGTTTTAAAAAGCACTATTAATTTTAGTTATAATTTAGTTTTATTTTAAATTTAGAATAAAGTTTATGCTTCTCATCTAATATCTATATATTAATTATTTAGTCAACCTTATTTAAATAAAGACAAGCTTTTATGTTTATATTTTTAGTTTACATTTTAATTTTAGTTTAAGTTTGAGTAATTTTGTTACGTGCTTTTGTCAATTTTATAAACTTTTTTTATATAACTTTTATAATTTTGCTCATTTATTTACTTCACTTTTTTCAGGTAGTTGCAAAGACAACATTTCTAAAGTTTTTTTTTCTTCTCATCAAATATTTATGTTATATTTATGTCAGCTTTACTTAAATAAAGAAAATAGTCTAATAGTTTAGTTTTAGATCGCTGAAGATTCGAAGTATGCAAAACAAACCGTTTTCAAGCAAAGAAAATAAATAAAAATACAAATGCATTGGTTCATATTCATTATTACCATACTGTATGTTTACATTTCCCTTAATATACAACACATCTGAAATAGTGTCTTTTTCAATTCAACAGAGCTCCTCTTTTGTTCCAGGTATAAAATAATTACAACACCCAACCATCATGACAGAATATTCATTGTACAGGACAGACTAGTCGTAGAATATAAATAGATATAATGTTATTGATTATAATTTATTCTTGAATGTCTTCGAGGATCTGTAAATCTCTGACCCAGCGAGTGTCATGTCCACCTCGTGTCATAATCTCTCTAGGTGGTCAGATTAACACATTTACTTATGAAATGGAAGGCACTCATCCTCTGAAAATCACAGCTCAACATCAGACCAGACCTGCTGTCACTGAACTGACAAAATATTGTAAATGTAGTGTGTCTACTCAAAGAGCTCATCTCAAAATAAAAGCTAACGATCATTAGCAGTGGTGTGGTGTAGCCTTACATTTAAAGATCTGAGCTGTATGTTCTTGATCAAGACAACTTCAGGCTACTCTGGGGGACTTAACTTGTAATTAGTGTACTGTAAATTGCATTTAAGCATTAACTAAATGACTTACTAGTCGTAATTGAGAGTTCAAGTGTGCAGTTTCTGTGTTACTACCGCCACCTTGTGGAAGAACAAAAGTAAAGCATATTTTTACACAACCTTTGCGAACGCCTTTCATCACACCTTACCTTACGATATCTTAGTATGTTATCTGGGGCTTGACAGTAAAGAGTTAACACATGTGGAAAAAACTTGAAGTTTAGCTTACCTGTGGAGAAGAACATCTGCAAGTGAAACCTAAACATTTAATAAAAATCCTCCATCTTGTAAAATCTCTGCCTCATTAATTTACAGAGTTGTCTTTCTCAGTGTATTTTACTAAATTTTCCCAAAAATCTTTTTATTTTTTGCTTCCACTTCTCTACCGAAATCTGAATTTGTTTTGCTACCCCAACTAGACACACATTGGCACAGCTGGCTACAGTAGCCACGCCCCAAACGCTCGCTATTGGTTGATTTGTAAAGAGATTGACGTTTCTAAAAGGTGCCTGGGAGGGGATGTAAACTCTTGAATGATTTATAAATGTCAGTAAACAATAAACTGGTTTTAAAAGAATGTATTTTGAATGTAAAATATGGCTTTCATTATTGACAGTTTTAAACCTTTCAGTTATTAGCCACAAATGATTTGAAATCATTTGAATGTGTTTCTTTTAAACTGGCATAATAATAAATTGGCAGTCATTTTAATGAACTTAAATTAATAATTTAGTAAGTAGGTATCACCACTGCCTAATATTGGCAGGCAATTTAATACTGCCTAAGATCTTGAATACCTATGGGTTACTCATTGAGGCATTATAAATCCTGAATATAAGTGTGAGAAGAAAAAGGAAAAAACAATATTGCATCTCTTGAATTTGAATAAATAAAACTATGATTTTTCAATTGGTTGCATGCTCCTCAAGCTTGGCTTACACCCTCAGGGCTGATGACACATGTAAACTTAGCTCATAAGTAATATTAATCAAAACCCACAACCAAGCCACCTGTCTATCTGATGAATATGCATGACCTGTTTACATGATTTGTATATTAATTTATCACTGTCACAGCATAAACGCTCCAAATCAGACTCCTCAAACCTCTTTCATATTAAATGCCTTGTTCTTATATAATATTTCACTTCCCTAAACTTAAAAAATAACCATTCACGTGCAAGTTAATCTGGACAGGGAAATTCATTGCCCTGCAAAACTAATTTCAATCTTGCATAGGAAAATGCAAATAGAGAAGAACAGGGCCACATTATTGGTAATGACCTTTATGAATGAAATTTCAGTCCTAAATGGCTGAGTCAAAAGCACCGTGAGATCCAATGCAAGTCTCTTTCAGTGTGAAATATCAGCTTTGAGAGTTTGGATATCGCAGACAGAGCTTTTTAATGTCAGAGGAAAGGTAAAAGAAAAAAAAGGCTTTTTCCCTTTTGAATTGCAACCTGCTGTTTAGCAATGAATACGACATCAACTCAGTCTCAGTTTTGTTTACATGTGAGATATTGCCTCACAGAGTGCCACAAGCTGTTGCCTGGAGACAGCAGTTGGGCCCTCCGTCATCTTGCCGTCTAATCCGTCCGGCGGGGCGCAGGTTTAGAGGGGTCCATTTCAGGACATGAAACACATCCAAATGTCCTCCTCAAATGAAAGCCTCAGGATGGTTTGACTTTGTGAAGGAAGCTTCTTTGAGAATTCAAAACAGAGAAAAGGCATCCTATAGTATTTGCTGTGATATGATAATTTAAATCATTTTTTAAAAAAACGTTGTACCGCCATCCAGTGGTCATGTAATAAATTGCATGTCCGATGATGCATTAAAAAATATTTAGGCCTAAATTTAAGAATTATGTACTATTTGAATTCACAAAGTTTTAACAATGGCAAACTATTAAACTTAACGTGATGCATATTTGTCATTCATACATCAATGGAAGATTTATGCAGTGCTACAAATAAACTGAATGTATTTTAAATACACAATAACAAGGTTTATCGATCATCAATGAATTCAATTAGTTTCAATCTCATATATTTTAACTAGCTGAATATTGCTTATACAACAGCTATTTTTTTAATCACTCTATACCAGCTATATTCTAACCATGTGAACACTTTTTCAATTGAACACCTCGACATATTTTCAAAATAAACTGATTTATGTTGATTCTAAGCAATTTGAATAAATGCATTTTGAAAATGCAATAAATTATTCAAATAACAATTAAATAGATGCCATGTTTTTTTTTTCTTTTCTTTTTTTTTAATACATAAATACTATGGCTGACAGATATGTCTAACATTACGTTTTGTAATTTATATTAAAACCGTGTAAACTGTGTAAATTTCATAAACGATTCAGACATGGAACTTAAAATCGTAAAATCTTAAAATGCATAAATCTTGACTTAAAAATATTTTATTTATTTATTTTTTGAGTGTACTTTAGATACTACAGTTTTTTTTCTCTGTGTGTGACACTTGTAAAAAGCACATGAACAGAAAAAGAAGTCTGTTTTGCTCAAATGGTGACAGACACCAACAGATGTAACTGAAGACTAGAACTTCATCTTCATGATGCCGACAGGAAGGTTTTTAAGGTCAGAGTGACATTGCTGTGTGTCCTGTAACTGCTTCAGCATGTGAATGATTATAACGTAATAGAAGTGAATATAGCAGGATATGGGCGAGAGAGATAGAGGGTTTGCGGATTAGAGGGGTATTATGTATCGACTCAAAACGTATGTCTGTATGTGACCTGGCCGAGTGTCAGAGTAAGAGCTGCCTCACATATCTGAGCTGATAAATCTGCTTGCTTTTGAGGTTCGTTTTACGGATAGTCCAGCAGCTGAGTTTAATATATTAACATACAGCCACACTATTTTCTTCATAGACTTGATTTGAGATGTATTGTATGAAATCTTAAAGGAACGCTACAGGTTGAGCTTTAGTATCACAGAAAGGAAAGTCAACACTAGCTTCCTCAGTTTTTAAAACCATGCAGGTCTAAAGGGCAATTAATATGAGACCAGATGAAAATCACTTAATGGCATTATCTTTGTCAAGGTTTTATCTACTATTTAATAACTCCTGTTACGACTAGGTAAAAACCTGATAACTTTATATGCACAAGGATATCAGAAAGTGACTGTTCAAACTGAGAAAAGTCCAAACATAAATCTATAACCGCTTGTGAAATAGAAGTGCACTTCAATATACTGAGTGTCATGTTTTCATACATTTTATTGTGTTGTTTGCAATTAAATGAAAATGCATTATAGCTTAAATTTATATTAAAAGCAGTGTGTTGAACTTTACAGTAATGCTTGTCCAACCTAAATATGACTTATATCTTTAAATTAAATTAAATTAAATTTATGCATTTAGCAGACGCTTTATCCAAAGCGACTTACAGTGCATTCAGGCTATCAATTTTTACCTATCATGTGGTCCCGGGGAATCGAACCCCCAACCTTTGCACTTCATATCGCAATGCTCTACCACTTGAGCTACAGGAAAA